>NC_140580.1:863927653-864335153 GCF_964204655.1 Triturus cristatus
TGCGCACTGACAATTATTTTCAGGTAATGAGAGAAGAGGCGCGTACGTAGACGTTCAGCCCTAATAGGAGAAGCCATGCTAATCGCCATAATGTTGAGTTTACCTTTTAAGAGATGCTGATGAACGCGATAAATAAATCTATATATTTACTTTTTTCTGTTTCCGACTGGTCTTTCCAGAGCATTTTAAATTTACGGTCGTGCTTTTGTACATCATGCACACAGGCGATAGTGGAACATGTAATTGCTCGGTGTGTTTCTTTTATTTCACAGATGTTACATTCCGAAGGTACAGCCGTGGCACACTTATTTAAGTCGTCTTTTTCCCATTCTCGATTTTGACCTGTACACATGGGTACGTTTTATTGATGCCCAGACGCCATGAGTTATTTTTTATTTTTATTTACATATTTTAAATATAGCGGTATCATCAGCTAGGGGTGTCACTGCGCTATACAGCATCACAAGGCACACAACAAGTCACCAGATGTACTTGTCAGTTAGGGTTGTCGCTCTGGGTGCTTCGGCTTGGCCTACCATATCCGAGCTAACCATTCTGTAAATCTAGGCATTCGACCTCCAAAAAACAGCTTCAAACAATCACTAGAATAATTTTTTTTTAACAAAATAAAGCGCTGTTATGCGCTCGCGGTTTCGGGGCGCTTTACGCCATACTAGGGCAGCCCCAACATGCCACAGAGCGCGTGTTCCACGAAGCCCTGTTTCTAAACGTGGAAGGCTTTTTCCTCTAGCTGCGCTGAGAGTCAGAGCTACGCGGATTTCCACCTACAAAGCTTTTAACAAATGCCCCGTATTTCATTTATTGATTTAACTATCCCCAGTTCGACACAACACACAGAGGGGGGAGCAGCGTTTTTCAGAAGTGTGTTTGAGGGGAGGCAGAGGTGGGTGCGAGGGGGAAATATCCATCCGTATTTTACCGGGGCAGTTAACTGTAAAATTCACTGCCATTATTATTTTTTATTATTTTGTCGAGGGACTGCACTATGAAGGGCATGCTGGAACAGCACGTGTGTGTTTACATTGTGATAACAATGTGTGCAGTTCTTTACAATGTCCGGCAAAATATCACAATGTTGTTACTTTCCGTGGAATAATAAATGTGCGTCGGAGCTGTTTGAAAGCACTGACAGCGGTTGTGGCATTTGAAAAAACATTTTAGTGGAGACAAACAGCGCCAACTCATTTGCATTTAACTTTTTCTGTAAAGTGGTCCTTGTATTTGGGGGGGGGGACTTAGAGGATTGGGTGGTATGAGGTATTGCTTGGACTAGCAGCGACTGTTTCTTACTAGAAAGGACCCACTGCCGCAGGCAGCTTTGCGCACTAAGATCTTTAGGTGGCTGCTTCACATCCAAACAAGCTCAGCCTTTCATCCCTCAAAGGTCGATGAAACGCGTGCTGAGTTCAAGCGCCGATAGACAATTTATGCTCTGGTGGGCGCTATAAAGACGGTGACTGTTTGCTTTAAACAACGCTACTTCGTTGCCAGATTGTATGTGGTGTGTTTGGGAAGGAGAGTCGGGGTACAAACGCATACTAATATACATAAACATATTAATAGTGCCACCCACTGGGCACCCTTGTAACGCCGGACTCGCGGCGTATGAACTATCACCCCCGGTGTAACGACTAGAAGTCAAGGGTTCAAACCGCACGGCTGATCAGCCGTGCACCAACATGGTTTGTGTTAAGCTTAATTTAGTAATTGCACAATTACTAGTCAGGAGGCAGACTGCTCCGAGCCGAACGCCAAACTGCCCCCCCCCCCCCACCAATAATCCACTAATGTTTGAAACGTATACAATGTAAAGGTCCGGTCTCGCTTGACACTGAAATAGTATTGCCAGTGCCATAAAGTCTGACTTATGAATGTTTTTTTTCATCAGACCAACACTGCAGCGGGTATCTGAGCGGTTTACAAAAATCCTATGCGAATTTACACGTTGTATGTGTGGCAGGGAAAGGCCACCCTTGAATCCCAGCGCTGAGCCTGTAATGCATGGTGGCAGCGATCGGCCACCGCGAGCACGCAGCCCCTCGCCGCCTTGTCCGGGGCTGTGGCGCCCTACCGACGTCCATCGTCTATTGATCGGCGTGAACAGCAGCAGCCTCCGCCTTGGGGAGCTGGGGATCCGCTCCCTGCCAGGGAGGTCACATCAGGTCTGGGCTCCGGCCAGCTCGCCTTCTCGAGCCGAGACACTGCGCCGGGGCCGGCGTTATTTCACTCGGGTGCCGTGCCTGCTTGGAAAAGGCACAGCGGCGGGGCGAATGGACGGACGGATTAACCAGGACAGTCCGCGAGTCTAAGGGAGAGCTAGCGTCGAGGGTCACCGGCGAGGCAGCGATCGCCGCAGACGAGCTAACAACACTACTGTGACTTGGTGTTCCGAGTACCACAAGGCAACAGAAAGCCTCTTATTACAAGCCGGCCTCGCGCACGGCCCAGGAGTTATTTGTAACAAAATATTATGTGTTAAAATAGGATGTAATATAACGTGATGCACATGTGCATAAGTATATGTGTATATGCACATGTTTAGCGCCTACATAAGTGCTTTGTATAATGCGCTTCGTGTCCTCAACACTCTCTCATTCTGTTTCTTTCTATATTCATGTTTGTGTATGCATAGAAGAACATTATCGGCGTTCTTCTTGTGTAATTACTGGTACTAATGTCATTATTCTTAGCTTATTATAATCAAAATCCTCACTGAGGAACTTCCGTCTACAACAGATGCGCCTGGCAAAAGTAAACTAATTAACATGTATAATGTATCTGCTGATATGTTTCTTTAGGTTCAAGGTTACGACAGTGTCTACTGCCAAACCGGCCGTCCTACAAATTCATCCCTGGCTTCCCCGCATGACCAAACTTTGTGATCCTGGGCGAAACATTTTGCGTCCTAGTATTTCAATGTATATGTCTGGCACACTTTCGAGACTCTATAAAGGAATCTAGACATTTCGAGCACCTTAAAGTCCAAAGGGGTCCGTCCACCAGACACGCGAAATAGTTAAACATGCATTCCACACTGTGGGGTCAGACACAAAGTAGCACGTGCCCACGAGGGCACACTTCGTATGTTTCCGGAAGCAAGAACTGTTTTTTTAGCGCTGTGTCTTAATTATTTTTTGTTATCGCACTTTACAAAACAGGGCAATGCCTCGTACAGCTAACAGCAACGTCGTTGCTGGACGTCCATGGCCCCATCAAACGCAATTGCCCTTAGTTGTGCTATGTTGTATTTTGCGCTTTGTTTTTAGAAATTGGTAGATTTGTAGGGCCAGGCGGGACGTTTCCTGCGCGTGAAAGGGACGCGGAGTTGCCGTGATACATTCAAGTTCATTAATTCGGTTTGGACTGTCAGTAAGTACATGTGCAAGCTTTCGGTGCCACACAATGTCTGCCCGGCCGGTTTAGCACAAAGGCTATCTGTTGCACAAAGTTCCAAGTTCAGCCGCTAGAGGGCAGCCTTGGACAAGTGAACGGGAGCCTTCAATGGTGCGCGGAACCTGAGGCTTCCGATGAAGCATAAAACTCTCTCCCACCAACAGTCTTCAAAGAACAACGCGCACACTAACTGATTGTATAAAGTTAAGTTGCACAAAATACATCTCAAGCACGCCGGGCTCGACGGACGGATTCTACACACAGATTAAGTCCCTTATCGTAAACTGGATAGAAAGCAGAAATCAACCGGTGACAATGAAATAATAGGGCAGCGGAACATGCATTAGGGGGAATACGCGGGGATATTAATAATGATTTAAAAAGTATAACCTTTTTCCTTTGTGTGAGGCGCACCAGCTCGGAAATTTGAGACAAGTCCACGGCTTCCCAGCTGGCTGTGGCGGGTTCTGTGGAGTTGACGGCAAACACCATCCTTCCTTCCCGGATTGCGCGGCCGGCAGTGTGTGGTGCGCGCCGGCGAGTGTGCGGGCTCCGGGCCTGCGCTGATGCCACACGCACTGTCCTGCTAGCGCCGCATCCTCCCCTCTCGGCACATCCCCGGCGAGGTGGGGCCGCTGCACTCACTGGATGCTCTGCTCTCTGAGTGGCCCTCGGAGATCCCCGGCGCAGACACTCCCCCTAATCTCATCCGTGAGCTCCGATCTCTCCCCCCGGAGACCCCTCCCTGCATTCTGTGTCTGTCAGAGGCCGCCCCGACCCTGCCTGCCATTCAGGAGGAAAAGGGAAGTTTGTTTGTTCGCACAATCTGCTCTCCAAGTTTTCAGCTGTCTCGCTGCCTCCTGTACTGCGTGTTTATTTTACAAATCGTTAAGAGTGCCCGGTCGTTAAAGCGCGCACTTAGCCTCCAAGCTGGAAACCTTACACAAAACACGCGTTTGAAACACTAAAATCATTTTAGATTTTTTTTTATCCATAACCGATCTCCTAAATTGCACGCTGTTACACCAGAAGAGCGGACCTGTCTGGCCATGGACGCTAATTTTGTGCTCAGACGTTATTATTTGTAGGTAAGACAAACGCGGCCCCGTTCATGCCACATACGCATTTTAAAGATTCCGGAGCGCACGGAGGCGATTACGCTCGCGGATTATGTTACGCAATTTATTATTTTTTTTGCTGAGCGTTCGTCAATTATTTGACCTTTTGGCGTATACTACACCACGGACACGCATACATGTTTACAAAATATACGCTTTTGCAGAAGATTGCCATGAAAAGGTACACAGTAACGTATATCATAAGGCACCTCTTATTGACGAGTCTGACACGGCGTGGTAAGGAGTGCATATAGTTTTGTAAAATGTACTTTACTGCTCCCAGAGTGAGGAACCAGTACAAACGGTCACTCAAATCTCACACAAACATGTTAGCATACACGAGTGGGAGTGTAACGTAACGTAAAGGAACGTGACATAGGATCGCATAACGTATAATGTCATGACGTAACATAGCAATGTGACGTAACATAACGCAACTTAACCTAAAGTAACACAACGTAGGATAGCATAACTTAATGTGTCATAACGTAATATAACATAGTATAGCAACATACCTAACATGGTATAACGTAATGTAGCGTAACAAAATAACATAGGATAGCCTGACACAACGTCGTCATAGTGTAACATAACGTAACCTAACGTAACATAACATAGCAATGTGTTTGTCTGTGTGGCGAGAGACGGCAAAGGAAGCTCGCAGAGACATATCTTTAAATTCTGCAGTGCCCTGTGTGAGAGGAATAACCAGGTTTTGTGTTGACATTATATGTTTTTAAGGATGTAGTATATACTCGAGTGTCCATACTGTTTTCTTAACGTCACATATTTATTATTCCACTTATTTATTTCACCGCGCTCATCGACTTTTCCCTCTTGCCGCATCTTCACCTGCCGGGGAGATTTATGCCTGTGACACATTTACGCACTTTACGAACCCTGTTATCGCCAAGCCGTTTTTTCCCATTACGCACTAGAGGCAGGATGTTTGCTTTGCAATAAAATGAAATGCAAGAATTTGCCATTTTGGTGTGCAGGTGCCAAGACATGGCGACTTCTGGCTTTATCGATGCGTTTTAAAAAAAAAGTTGTTTTACTTCGTGTACTTACTGTACAATTGTCAGAGGGGCCGGGGAATAAACCCGCCACCTCTGCCCTAGGCGCTACAGCTCATAAAAGGGGGCGGGCCGTGCGATGTCTACCAGCACGCCTTCGGGGAAGGTGGGGGAGGGGCGGGGACTCCAGAGGTGACCAGCATTCCCAGCCCACAGAAGCCGACCCCTGGTCCTCTCAGGGTGAACCTGCAATGAGTTATTGCCGAATCGCCATTAAAATCTCTGTGCTTGCGCCGGGGAAATGTTTCCGGACACGTTTTACCATAAAAAGATAAGTTACGCTGAAAAGCCAATACGTCTCGGGGATGCAATAATTGTAATCAATAGTTATTATATATTTCTGCGTGGCTGCTCTCTCACTGAGTGCCGCATAACTCTAGTTTTTTTTCCGGAGAAAATGTTATTGTTCTTGATATACAGTCACGCTGAACAGTTCTAACCTGTGTGCCCCCTCCCTCCAGCCTTCCCAGAAACCACCAACTCCCATGTCCTCCACACAGGTACTCTACGACATGCCGCGGGCGCCTGAGTCACACCAGCAATATGACGGCGTGTGCTTGGGGGAGAGCAAGGGTGGAGAGGGTGGTATGGGGGGGGGGTGGTATGGGTTTTGCCCTTGTTCCCCTCTACTCTCCAGAAACCCTATGTGAATTAACAAGCGGCCTGGACAGCACGCGTTTCTCTGTTATTTCCCGTCTCTTAAACCGGATTTCAAGTGTTCCGTGTGTTCTTGTACACTTGGGCAGAGGATGTGGCATAACGACTAGAGCTGCAGGCTTCTGTACTGGGGAACCAGGTTCGAGTCTCGGCGTTGGCTCAGCATCATGTGATTCTGGGCAAATCGCTTAATCTCCCTGTGTCTGCAAAAATGAATGTGCCCTTGTCTAATGTAACTGGTGCTCATGTAAAGCGCTCCAATAAGTTATGGGAGAGTTCGGGCTCTATAATGATCATATTTCTGGATGCACCTGAAGTGAATCATAACATCATTTTATTATACATTTTTATCAGGCCTATTTCAACAACTGACGCGAACGCAGCTGAGTTCCAAGTCTCTCTTGTACTGGGATTCTTCAGCCTTCAAATGTCATACATGACGACTTGTCTAATGTGCATCTTGCGTGCTTGGTGCACATGATCTGCAAGATGCTTTTCACCTGGGGTGGACATGTGATTGCACAACAGTATAATCTGGTGACCAGGGAGCAAGATCTGCAAGGTGCACGTCGACGTGCGTGCACAGGTGAATGCACCACAGGGTATGTATTCTCTTGAGTCCAGAGAGCATGACCTGTAAGGTGCACGTCGACGTTCGTGCACAGGTGATTGCACCGTCCACAGAGTATCGCGCACAGAGGGCATGATCAGTAAGGTGCACGTCGGCGTGCGTGCACAGGTTATTACACCACAGGGTAGTCTCTCGTGCCCAGAGTGCAAGATCTGCCAGGTGCGCGTCAACATACATGCACAGCTGATTACACCACAGACTATTCTGTTGTGCAAAGTACACACCAACGTGGTGCACAGGTGATTGCACCCCAAGGTACTCCTTCGTGCGCGGGATGCGTGATCTGCAAGGTGCACTAAGCGCGCTTCACTTTGCGTGCACAGGCAATTAGATCACATTGTAAACCCTCGTCCCCGTTGTGCATGATGCGCAATGCGCACGCCGTGTGTCTTCAAGTCATTAAACCCCAGGGCATTCCCTCGTGCCCTGGGAGCATAGTGTGCAAAGTGCACTCCACCATGCGTACACAGGTCATCATATGATTACATCAAAAATGACTCCCTCGGGTCCGGGGTGTATTTCACCGTGTGAGCACAAGTAATTGCGTAACAGGATATTCCCGCGTTCCCGGTTTCATAATCGGGGTTAAATGGGCTTGTCAGGTCTCTGGACTACAGTGCACTGCACATGCTGCACCAACGTAAACTACGCCGCTGACCGCAGGGTATAAATACCCTCTTGTTCTCACTGCACGTTCGGCAGTGTGTATTGCACCGTTCCTTTAGAGGTCATTATTTCTTCACAAGATTTCCCCTCATGCTCGGACTGCAAGGTGCACGTCACCAGGCCTCCTTAACACGTCACATGATATTCCCCCGTGCCAGCCTGCCTGATCTGCTAGGTACACGTCATCACCGTGAGGGCACAGACCATTACATCACAAGGTATTCCTTCGTGCCCGGGGTGCACGATGTGCAATACGCACGTCACGTGTGCCCACAAATGGTTACAGTCCACAGGGTATTCCTTCATGCCCGACTGCATGATCTGAGAGGTGCACGTTGTCGTGCGTGCATAGGTCATTATTACATCAGATGATATTCCCTCGCGCCCAGAGTGCACGGTCTGCGTGGTGCACGTCATTGTGCGTCCCCCAGGTGATTACGTCACAGGCTAGTCTGTCGTGCCTGACTGCGTTATTTGCAGGGTGGCGTCACCGTGTGAGCGCGAGCCGCCGCATGGCAGGGTATTCCCTAATTATTAAATGATAAATGGCCTTTCGAAAGAATCCCGAATCCTCTCCCTTTCACCTGCAGTAAACGGTTCATTTGTCATGTGCTCAAGCAGGACAAGACCGGGGAGGCTCCAGTGGGCCCGTGCTTGGAAAGCTGGGCTATCCAGCTTGTTTGCTGAGCTCGTTTTAATAAACGCGCGAGAGAGGGCAGTGCTTGTGTCAGGATGGGCCATGTCATCTTCATAAAACATTCATCATCTTTCACCTAATAAAGGAAAACCCGTGCCACGCATTTCATGTAATTGCCCATTCAGATGCTAATGGTTGCTGTGTATTTAGCCAACACAAAAGCTGTGTCCTCCAGCACTAGATAAAACAGACAGCTCTGTTTCTGTGGCTGGCCTGTATTTGCATTGTAATAATTACACAGGCAGACAGTTGTGAGGCACAATGTTCACCAAGTAGTAATTTAGCAATAAGGCTACACGTGAATTAGAACTGATGGGCGGCCTCTTGTGTGGCCTGTTGCTGGAGGCCCTGACTGGCTCCACCACTCTCTTACAGGGTTCACCTCAAACTTGCATTTTGCTTGACCTACATAATTTACCTAATAGTCATAAAAGGGTTATTTCTGACTTTGAGCTTTATCCTATTTTTATTAGCTGATAACCAAAGTATCTGTGATATCGTTAAGTAAAAACAATTTACATAACATGACGGAACGGGTTAAACTTTAATTAAAGTTTACACTGTTGGTAATTCTGACTCCGCCTTTCATCCTCCCATGGTCAATAGACTTAACAATTGAGTTCAGAATTAATAAAAACTTTTATTTGAGTGGAAAGAGATCATGCTCCATGTAGCACGTGCTATCCAAGTAACATCCATAATAATAATAATGATAAAAACCACATTAATGATAACAATAGTTATAACTAAGCCTGGGCAAAGCACTATGCTATGCTCGCGTAGTTTGCGCTACTTCGCACTACGTGAATTGCACGTAGCACAGTGCAAACATGCGTAGCATAGTGTTGCGTAGTGCAGCGGTCATTTTTTGCTTGCTCGCGGTCCTCAACGTCAAGTTGGCGACCGCGAGCAAGCAAAATGACATCCCGGCGAGACTTTTTCCTCATTCGCGATCAGCAACATCAAGTTGGCAATCGCGAGCGTGGAAAATAAACCTCCCGGCGAGATTCTCAACGCGAGGAGGTCATGTTTCTCATTGCGAGTGGTCGCGTATGATCGCGACCGCCCGCAATGAGAAACTACCAGTCCGCGTTGAGAAAGCTGCTGCTCGAGTAAAAATCTACTCGAGCAGCAGAAAACTACAGCTCGCACTGTGCAAGATGCCGTTTTCAATCATTGCACAGTGCCGGTTGCTTGTCCGCACTGTGCAATGATTGAAAACGACATCTTGCACAGTGCGAACAGGGTACTACGCAGTTCGCGAAGTGCTACGCGTAGCTCGCGTAGTGCGAAGTGTACTTTGCGTAGCTTCGTGTAGTGCTACTTCGCGAACTACGCCCAGGGTTAGTTATAACAATACTACCACTACTGATAATAATAATAATTTTGCCAATGATGATTATTATTATTGTATCTAAAAAAAACTAACTCTTGAGGTGCTAAATTAGGATTGTTATCTCTTTAACCTCTTCTGTGCCCATGACGGGATAGTCTCGTCATGGAGCACGGTCGCGCTGTGCCCATGACGAGACTATCTCGTCATGAAACCCACCCGCGTGGGAAACGCCCGGCACAGGAGGGGGAAAGGGCGTGGCACCGAAGGGGTTAATAGTTTTTAGAGCATTATTGGTAAACAATTCATCAGGGATAACATAAAATAATATAATTAAAAAGTTATTGTCAATGCTTTTCATTTGAAAGAGTGGGGAAAGTATTGCAAGAGACCACACCCAGGGTTGAGGAGGGTTGGAACTACTCATAGCTGTGCGCCTGATTTAGATCTCGCTGGACGGGTCACTCCGGTGACGCATATCCCGCCTGACGAAATATAACTCCAATAGCATATAACGGGGTTTATATTTTGGCAGACGGGATATCTGTCACCGTTGTGACAGCTTAACCCGTCTGCCAAGATCTAAATTAGGCCCTATAAATTTGGTGCATAAAGAATTGTGTGATTTACTCCATATAGTGTAAGAAACCCAAAATGTTACATGTTATCATTGAAACATGTAGCTATTGTGGCTGTGAAGAGATTTTGCAGTGTAAGTAAGTAACATGTTTCCCCTTTACCTCGAGTGTCTTCTAGCCTGCATCAGGGTATCAACATTATAGTTTAACACTTTAAGAAATGTTGTGATACAAAAATGGTGTGAATCCTCCTCCTTTCAGGTTTCATATAATGACTTCTTGAAATAGACTCAGTTTCTGCTGTTGGTCTTTTTTTACTGAATTTCAATTACATTCAAAACAACAGTCACGTCTGTGACATTACTTTCATTTTCATTCCGATTACAATCCAGCCTCAAAATTAGGTTTAGTTAGATTACAATACTGCTTTCCCCATTCCTGATCACAATGTAACTACATACTAAGGAAGACTTTCTTTATAAGAAATAAAAAGGCACACGATTGTCATGTGACTATCTTGTAAATATAAATGAATATTATAACTGTGCGTAACTGCTGTTAAACTCACTGGTAACTGTACTTTACTCTATCTGAACATCTTCAAGTTGTAGCCATCTGCGATGCAATATCTCTATTCCGCTGGCAAACTTACATTTACATATGAAGCCAGTTTGACATTAATTCAATCAGTTTCAATTAAGAGTATCTTCAGTTTGAGCATTTAAGAGATGCCTTTCTTAATGTCTGACAAGAATGGGGTTTCGTTCCAGCGGCGGCCCCTTCATTCGAGTGGAGGAGCACCGCCCCCGCCACCACCTTAAAAATAAAATGATAATAATAGGGGTTTTAAACCTGTTTAATTATCGATTTATTTTAATCACCTGGACCAAACCCCAGGACTCTGACGAGCCTTGGGGGCGGGTCCAGGGGAAGACACTGCTGGTGGGGGAGGGGCAGTGCACTCCCTTCACTGCAAAGGAGGGTTTGGCCGGCTGTCTCAGGCTGGCCAAACCCTCATGTGCAGTGGAGCTCTCTACAGCCCAAGCTGTGTTGCTGGGGCAGGAGAGAGCAGGCACAGGCTCCCAGACTGCCTGGGAGAGAAAGTTGCCAGCGATCGGGCCAATCCTGATGTTGCTTTCATGCAGCGTTATGATTGGCCGCAGTGCAGTCTTAGAGCCTGTGCTCAGATGCAGGAAGAGCGCGATGCAGTGGCCCATGCCGGCGTTGGGGGCGTTCAGATACTTTTTTTTTGTTTTATATTTTGTCACCGAAACCACCCCCTTCCCTACCCTCCGTACCTTCATACCCCCTTCACTTTGGTAAGAGAGTGGCCGCTACTGTTTAGTTCCTTCCAACAGCATGTAATAGCTACTTAGAAATGAACTCTGAGAAAATATACTTTGTCACATGACAGGATGTCCTGCAAGGAAACATTGAAGATAACCAGTGAACTCTTTGCCTAAATCACACGTTTAAAATGGAGTAGCCTTTCAGCTCTTCTTGCTTGACCACTGAATTAAAGGCAGATGGGGTGGAACTTCTACTGGCTCTCCCTGGTGGATATTTTATGGCTTGGGGCTGGGCCACCATGTCTATGTTGTATCAGCAGGTCGTAATTGCAAGCAGATTCCGTCCATGGTGGCCAGGCATGAGGGATGCCAAGTGGTCGCAGTCAATCCTGCAGCTTTAGCTGACAGACACACTTGCTTCCCTGCCTGTTAGTCAGGGAATTACTAGGATTCACCCATACAGGTGCAAAGAGGAAACACAGTTTGGTAGTTCTAGAGGCTAACAGAATCATTGATAATATTCATCACCATGGCATGCACCAAGGGCCACCTTTTTGAGGGCCTTAGGGAATTTCTTAGCAAGTCAATAGTGGGGTGAATTCTACGAAGTCAACAAGTTACATGAATAAGTGTGACCGTCAGCCAGAGAGCGAGGAGGAATCCTACAGTTTCCTCACCCTTATAATACATACTCAAAAGATCATGTGGAAACCAAGGATTTTCCCATGCGTATGGGAACGTTCCTAATGGGACTCATACAGTTACCAATATCCCCGGAAATTGGGAATTCACTGTAATGGCGATATCTGTACTGCAATAAGTACACAAAACAGTGACGGATATCTGCACTGCAGCACATAAACAACAACGCCGCAGGAGACCTAGGGCTTCACCGGGCATGCAAGGAGCCAGCAGCATGGATCTGCTCATGGTATCACTGGGATAGTAAGCACAACAAGATGATGGATGAAGTGCTGAAACGTTTCAACCACTCACACCCAGTCAAGAGATCTGGGTTTAATCCGTCGTTCTTTTGCTCACCACGCCACCCCAGTTTGGACCTAGCCATATGCAAATCAGTCTTGACCCTGCTCTTCATGGGAACAGTACAAACCAAACTGCTATGGCAGGTCCTCCCTGGACTGGAAACAAGCATCCTGGGACCTCGGGGACTTCAGGGTATCACCCCTCATCAGCCAGGATAGCTCGAACCTAGTGTCACAGTGAGCAAGGGGCCCACGTCTGGGCATACCCTTGGCCACTTGGGGCGAACACAGCAAACACAACAACTGTTTATTGGATAGTGCCTTGCCAGAATTGGTTCTGCTTGGTGTTCATGCAAACGCAGCTGGCAGAACATGGCATCCGCTGGGGGGTAACTCTGCAGTATTAATGGCCACCACTGCCCCGTCACTGTGTGGTTCTTTTCTAAATTAGGAGGTGATGAACTTGTGTTCCATGGCATGAAGTGACCTTGCAAATTGGGACGGCACTTTCCATGTACTGCAAAATGTCTTGAATTATATTGTGAAATATGTAACAAAAACTAAAAGTAATTATCAGTGCTGTGGCCAAGCACATCATTTTTTACTATGGCTGAACCAACAAACTTAAGAAAAATTATTTAAAAAATGCTGAATGTTTCCCAAATTTTGATAGCAATGGGCTAGAAAAGTGCTAGCTCATCTAATTTGAAAAGTTCGAAAGATAATTTATACGAATTAGAGGCATTAATTTATTATAGCTTCTTCTAAAATTAGGGATGTGTGTGTCAAAAATGGAAAATTAGCAAAATTAAGGGTTTTGGAATATCAAATATTTTACATAATTCAGGTTCAATTCCGATATATGACGAAATTGCAGGGGCTCTTTAGCTGGTGAGAAGTACACGTCAGATTTCTTTCTCACTGTACTCCACAGCACACTAAAACTGTAATTGCTCAACCAAAGTTCTATGAGGAATAGTCCTTGATAGGAAAAAGTAATAAAGTGGATATCAGGTACAAATTAACAAGTGGTGGTTATGATAAGGGCCAAACTTGCCATGACCAAATGAGCATGAACCGCGGTAGGTGTTGTCCAAAAGGGAAACATGATACAGATCATTAAAATAAGGATAGTATATGATTACTCTCTAATAAAACAAAGAGCTGTCAGGAATATAGACATACTTGACCATGGTGCTCCTTTTCCCCTGCTAATGGTTGTATGACATAACCACGCGTTCCTTTCCCACGCGTTTCTTAATAACGCGGGTGGAACAACAAATGCGTTGGGGAGAGGATGTAGCCTGGTGGCTAGAGCGGTTGACCTTGAGGCTGGGGAACCGGGTTTGAGTCTCGGCAGGAATGCTCAACATCCTTTGATTCTGGGCAAATCACTTAATCTCCCCGTGCCTAACAAAATGAATGTGTTCGTCTGTAACGCAATTGGTGCTCATGTAAAGCGCTCTGATACCTTTGGGTCTAGTTTGCGCTACATATAAAAAAACTTCGATGCATCTGAACCACGCAATCCATTAACAACGCAAGTCTTTACAACAACTTGCCTTGGGGGGGGCGCCGGACTTTGGAATAATATCATTTACTATTCCAACTCCAGTCCCCCCAACAGTAGGTAAAGCATTTGACTTTAAAGACAAAACTCTGCTTTACCCAACGCATGTAGTTGTGTTGTAAATGGAATGCGTGGTTCAAATGCATTTGTTGTTCTGCCCGTGTTGCAAAGGCAGAGAGGAGAGGAGTTGGGGAGAGGAGTTGGCCTAACGGCTAGGGCGGCCGACCTCGAATCCGGGGAACTGGGTTCGAGCCTTGGCAATGACGTTGAACATCCTGTGATTCTGGGCAAATCACTTAATCTCCCTGTGCCTAACAAAAAAAACCAAAAAAAGAATGTGTCCTCTTGTAATGCAACTGGTGCAATGTAAAGTGCTCTGATACCCAGTTCGGGTCAAGTTTGCGCTATATAAAACTCTAAAAAAAATAAAATTATTCGGCAGTCGTGGTATTTGATGTTTCCTCCTGCTAATACATGTGAAGGAACTGTCTTTACAACAACTTGGGAAATGGTTTAGCTCCACTCGCAGGAGAAGATAACATCTTTTGACAAACCTTTAGTTACATACATGACTTCCTCTATTGTAAGCTGGGATTTAGAAACTAATGGTAAAGCAAGAGAGTATATCACATTGTGTGTCATTTAAATTGGGAAGGGTTCTTTTCTGACATTCCATTCTTGCATCTCATTCACAGTGGACACTGCCACCCCTCCATTCAGTGTGACACTACAGACCAGGCTAACCTAGGTATGAAGTGTGAAAACGTGGGTTGACGCTCACTGGAGCATCATCTTCAAAATGAACTGAATTGATAAAAGTGATTTTCATCTTCTGTGACTAATCGGGAGTGGAGCGGGGGAGGGAGGCGGAGGGTACAGAAAGGGGCAGGGGCAGGCCCTTCAACCGGTGTCCTGCAGAATCCTCCTAGCCATCACAATGTTGAAAACTGCATTACCTCCAAAAATCAAAATGTATAGATGCCAGGACATCTCCCTAGGGGTCCGTTATATAAAGGATCAGGCCCCAAAGCAGTGGCTGTTTTTTCACTATGATGGGATACAATCCGATTTTTGATGCTGCTGTGGATGTGTTCATCTGTCACACTGTAAAACCTTTGTTGCAAATCATTATTAGAACGTTGGAATGTAGAGCGCTCCATTGAAGACAAAGGAGTGCTCTAGGTTTCTAATGGCTGTTAGAAGCCCGGAACATCAACATTCCAATGTTTGTTCATAGCTGTTGTTGTGAACAAAAGGCCTCATGGAGCCCAAGGGGATTTGAACCCCCTCAGGCTCCATGAGATCTTTGTTTCACAAAGTAGAATATTCTGCACTCTTTGGGCAGAACGTTTTAATAGCCTTAGAGCCCTCTGTAGCGGGATCTACAAGCCATTAAAGGCCTGCTCCCTTGTTAAAGGCCTTTTGCCTTTGGCTCGGGCCTTTAACATTGGATCGGGCTTTTAATAGCCGGTAGAGCCCGCTACGTCGGGCTCTAAGGCTATAATAGAATACTGTCTCATGTAGGTTGATGAGGTAAGATACCATCAACAAATCCTTCACAATGTCTATAAATACAGTAATGGAGGTCTGTGAAGGACAGTAGACCCTCTTGGAATTCAATGAAGGCCAGTATTGATGCCACAGTCCCTTAAAGGGACACGAGCCACAATATTATGAAAACATTTCCAGGATGGGAAGGAATATATCAAGAGCATGTCTGGTTCCACTGGACTGCTGTCTGTTTCCCCTGATGCCTGTATCCCACATTCATAATCATTCTCATGAACAGCTTCCACTTTGCTATGGGTTACCACTTCTTTTGGACTGTCGGTGTCTCATCACTGATGCTTGTTTCTGGTCCAGGGAAGACCTAGCTTGGCAGTTCGGCCTGGACTGTTCCCATGAGGGACAGTGTCATGACTGATGTGCATATGACAGGGTCCAAACTGGGGTGGCGTGGTGAGCAAAAGAACGATGGATTTAACCCATATCTCTTGACTGGGGGTGAATGTTTGATTTGCTCTGCATTCCATCCATCATCTGTGTGCCTTTTGCTTTCTCGCCCTAAGTGCACCGGGTATGCCCAGACATGGGTCTCGGGCTCACTGTGTCACTGGATTCAAGCTAGCCTGGCTGCTGAGGGGTGATGCCCCAAAACCAGTCCCAGGATGCTTGTTTCCGGTCCAGTGAGGACCTGGCTTGGCAGTTGGGGCTGGACTGTTCCCATGAGGAACAGGGTCAAGACTGATTTGCATATGGCCGGGTCCAAACTGAGGTGACATGGTGAACAAAAGAACGATGGATTTAACCCAGATCTCTTGACTGGGGGTGAATGTTTGATTTGCTCTGCTTTCGGTCCATCATCTGTGTGTCTTTTACCATCACTGATATGTGACAGCTGTAATGGATGTGAAAAACTGATACATATCCTTGTGAGTTGCAAGGGAAGGTATTCCCACTTTCTTGACCCATTTTCCTTAACAGTTGCAAGGAGATACAATATAGATATTGATAGTCCCAAATCCATTTGTGTCTCATAATGTTCGATTAGTAAAGTACATCGCAGTTATGAGATTTGCTCTCAAGAAGCCTACAGTTATTCCCACTGGTGACTTTACAAATGGAAAACACATTTGGACGTCAAACCCCAAGTTGTTCTGCTCCGTCTGCTCATTTAATGCCTACGGTCAGCAAGCCTGAATCTCAAATTCACCCATCAGGGTAAATGAATAGTGTTCAGTGGAATTTCTTTCCATGCTCAAGCTTGAACCCTCTGCAACTCTGTTCTGCTTCACTTGAAGACAGGTTCTGGCCCTTCTACAAAGGCCTTTTACAGATTACTCAGGTCTATCATCTTTACTAAGTACCTTGGTATGGTGCCTAGTAGATCTTTGCATCTAAGAAAGTACTGGTGTTTGAGCGTTGGGACGCCATTACTTTGAGCGCAGAGGGATAGGATGACCAATCAGTGCACCCCCATATTTAATGTGCATGCTGTGTCCCACCGAGAGTTTGCTGTGGCCTGCTATCTGCCTGGCCCTTATATCATATGTAAGGAGCACACTGCGACAAGCTGTCTTTACACTAAACTGCACTAGTACAAAATAAGGAGAAGTTCAATCTGCCACTAGGAATACCCAACTAGAAGATACAGGTAAGAAAGTATTGAGTATCTCTATGCTCAGAACTATTGTGCATTCAAGGGGTTTCTCCCTGTGGTAAAGTGGATGCCAACTAGAGAACATTTAATGGGAGAGGGTGCCTTCTAGTATGTCCAAAATGGAAGCCTGAATAAACAGTTGGTGATCGCTAAAAGAACAGCATTCCGATTGGCCGTACCTGTATGCTTTATGCCATTCCTATCAAAAGAGACGTTTCTGCTTCCAATTCACATGTGGATTGAGGCGGGATAACATGGTTTTATCATTTGACAATACCATCACTTTATGACATGTTTAATGTTTGGTAAAAGGAGAAGGTATCAGCGCCATTCTGACCTCCCGTTTGATTCAGTGTCAAGAGCTTGGAGATGTGGGTGGGTGCGTGTGTGCTTCGAATCACAGGGCGTGCCCATGAGGGGCTGCACAAGCACCCCAAGCTGAGAGCTTCAGGGTAATGAGCTTGAAAGGGCACTCGCAGCCTCGTCATGTCAAGAAACATCAATCTCTACCCATGATTTCTAGCCCTTGCCTGGACCTTATGAGGTTGTGCACACATGCACCGGATGTATGACGTATTCATGCATGCTTTTACAACACATGCCTTTACAATGCGGGCAATACACCGAACGCATCATTACCGCGCGTTCCATTACAACGCAAGTCACCGAACGCATCATTACCACGCGTTCCATTACAACGCAAGTCATTACAACAACTTGCCTTAGGGAAGCGCCGGACTTTGGATTAGGATATTTTACTATTCCAACTCCGTCTGTGCAACAGTAGGGAAGGCGTTGGATTTAAAACCAAAACAATGCGTTCCCAAAAGCAAGTCGTTGTAATGACTTGTGTTGTAATGGAACGCATGGTAAGGACGCATTCGTCGTAGTGCCTGCGTTGTAATGCCACTGCGTAGTTCTGTCTGCGTTGTAAACGCTGTTTTCCCACATGCACCGCCTGCCCCCACCTTGGTGATGCACTTATCCCGTTTATTAAAAATGCACTGCGCATCTCTCCAGTGAAACAGAGACCACAGGTAAACGGCGACACGTCCTGGAAGCCGAAAGAGGACTCAAGCCATCAGCTGCTAAGAGGTTATCAAACATAAACACCGCCCATGTGTAGCTGACACAATACCTAGCGGACGCACATCCTTCAAGAAAACATTAGTGATTTCGAGCAGTGCATTTTGGGGTGCCACCCTCATTACAGTCATTGTTGCACAGGAACCAGCGTGGCTGTTTTCACACAAAGGCCAAACGTATTTCACAGCTTCCTGGGCAGAGACCCCATCCATCACTGTCAGCGCGGCACATAACTGTCCACTGTTTCCTGACTGGAGGAGAGCCGCAATAAAGATGCCCATTCATTTCCAGCCTTGTGTTTTCATTCCAGATTCTAGGTTCCGTGGTTGTTGCCAGCGTCTTATTCCCTGTTCTCCCATCAGCAGAGAGGTCTCTGGGCCAGGCAATTCCCAGCACTTTAGGGATTTGGAAGAATCCCTCCCGTGGACACCAGCGGCGGCGGGGCCAGTGGGAGAAACCCCACTCGGTCACTGCAAATTGCTCCTTGTCAGCAAATGGCCAGACCCAAAGGTGGACATTCCAATCACAAGTGTTGATTGGGTTGTGACCTCCGACCCAAATCTGCATGCCGAATGTGAACCTAAAACCCGCAGGCTCCCTCGGGCTTCCCTTCATCTCCTCCCAGGAGGATTTTTACAGTCACCACAAAAGGCTGCCTTTCTCATTTGTACCGCGAGGACCACTGGTCAAAAGGGATCCTGTAGGAAACGCTGCTCGGATTTTTGGAATGTGTCTGGGTGCATTCTGTTGGGGTATGTTTGTTTCATGGAGGGATGGATGAAACACAGTCATCTTCCCACTAATGGTCAAACACAGCCCCGGCCTTTGCTCAGGTGGAGCCCTGGGCCACATCAAATGTGGTGCCCTTCCTGGTCCTTTGTTCCGAATTGGATGCCACAGGAGGTGTGTAAGAAGCGGGAAGGTTGTAATGGAGAAGGAAAGTTGAAGGGAGAAGCAAAAAGGAGGGTGTCTAAGGGTGTAAAATATTTACGGGTACACTGAAGATAATGAACAGGAGATGGCAGCCTGGGATTTGAAAAAAAAGTAATAAAGCAATAAAAAAAAAGTTCAGTGCACCCCTCTGAAACAAGGCATCCGAAATTCCTAAAGCCTGCCCGGGGGGAGACAGCCTTTACAACAAAACTGTTACAACGCATGCCTTTACATCGCATGTCGTTGCAACGCAAAAGGTGTGCAGCAGTGGGTAGAAGGTGTTGGATTTAACTCCATCTCCTTCCCTACTGTTGCACACACTGGAGTTGGAATAGAAAATGAATCTATTCCAACTTCCCAACATGGCAGCAATATGTAGTGGAACAGAACTTGCTTCCTGCACAGTAGGTTTCAGAGGTAGGGCCTTCTACTCTTGCAGTGTTGCCATTCTAAGATGCCTGGCCCCATCTACTATGTCTACCTAAAAAAAACATACCACATGGGTAGATTGCGTACCAGATAATCATCTATAACTGTGTATAGTGTATACACGCCTATAAGAATGGGCAATGGAGACAGGAGTCACTATATTGTGTGCCATTCACAATATTGCTTATAAGTAATTCAGCTTTCCCATAAGGCCATGGCTTTCAAAAGGTCAGTGGTGCTGCTACACAGTGAGTGACTGATCCTCCCCCTGGTCTAAAGTGTATTCAGAGTTGTCAAATAGTGTTTAAACTTCTTTTTTCTACCAAAGTTAGATAACCTCTGGCATACATCTGCTTTTGCCGCTAGTTCAGGAAACAAGCAGCCTTGTGAGCTTATGAAAAATGAATTCATTCACGTTTGGATCTTTCCAGCTGGTAAGGTTTTTATGTTATGTTAAGGTGACCTTAAAAAGCACAAGCCAACACCAACTAAATGGCCGATGGCAGCACTAAAGATGGCTAGATACACTCAAACAGAGAACAGTTTTTAAATTCATAAATATTACGAGTTTCAGAAAATTGCTGGGAATATGAAATATCTAAGATCTTTTAACACACCAGCAATGCTTTCTGCTAAAAAGTCACTCCTTGAATAGAGGTACACAACGTAACTGTGTTGATGTGCTATTTAATACTCCTTCTTGAAGAATTACCTTTTTGTGGCAAAATAATGAGCACGGTCATTCCACACGCGATCGAATAAATACTGGCACAGGTTTTTCTAAGTGGACGGATCCAATTCTACTCTAACCAATACCTAGCTAGTGTGCTCTAATGAGTTGATCATATACTAAGTGCTGTGGACTCTGAATAATGTAAATTCCCAAACCTATTTAGTTATCAGCAGTATACCAAGTGACTTCCAATTTGTCATTATTGTCCTTTTTAACTTTAAATGACGCTGTTCAATCAAAGCTTTTTTTTAGTAAAGAAGTTCAAATGACCATTGCCAATAATGTAAGGCAATTTCCCTTCTACTGAGCAATTATTATATTGCACAAAAAAATATATATATATATATATATGGACATGCAGAAATAACTAACATTTTTCAACTTTTATCATTTGCACAAATTGAAAGTTTTTTCGTCATTCATGTATGTGATTGATATTCCACAGTCATTGCAATTATGGTGCTAAATAAGGAGACACAGGGCTGGCAAAATGGTGGAGCATGTAACACAAGGGAGATTCAAACCTCAATGGGCCGCACCAGGGAACCTTCCAGAACATTCCTCTCCTATTTGTCGTACCACGGATGGGTGTCTTTAAATCAATTAAAAAATGTATGGAACATATTTTGAAGGTCTCCTTAAATACAGAAGAAGCTTAAGAAGTGGAACCTTGATTACTGATGCTAATATTGTGAAACGAATTATGGAACAATAATGCAATTAATGACAAATGTGTTATAGTTATGCATGCCCTGAAGAAGAGTGAAGCGAAACATGTGTTGATTAGAATAGCAAATAAGTTAAAAGTATTCATTGATGCGTAATAATGAAGAGAATGAATTTGCATGAATGCATTGTTATACTAAAAAGTTTTTTTTTTAAAGTAACTATCTGAAAAAGATGAGATGTTTTTAGCACAATTGTTACAAAGACTGGAATATGAATCCTACGCATGATGGATGTAAGCGTTTGGGCATAAGGCTCATTTTTTACTTCTAATAAGAAGTGAGCACCAGTATAAGTGTCTCTATCCCGATCAGAGAAATGAAATACAAAGTTTATTCATCTTTGCATAGTCCCTTAGTACAATCTATGAACATATATCTTGCTAACAGAGCTGCCTGTCTTCTATGTTTCCATACCCCTGGTGCGCACTCAATGAAAGAGGTATGATCAATAATGAATGTATGATGTTACAACGCATACATTTACAATGCATGCCTTTACAACACAGTTTTTACATCACAACATTCTTTACAATGCATTCTTTTACATCGCATGCCTTAACATCGCATTTTCAGAAACTACCTTTACAATGAATTCCATTACATCGCATTATACCTTCACAACGCATACCATTACAATGCATACCATTACATCGCATTTAAGGTAATTGTTGGATAGTATAGGGGTAATAATTACTATTCTAACTCCAGTGAGTGCAACAGTAGGGTAAGTGTTGGATAGTGTAGGGGTAAAAATTACTATTCTAACTCCAGTGAGTGCAACAGTAGGGGAAGTGTTGGATAGTGTAAGGGTACTATGCGTTGTAATGGTATGCATTGTAATGACTTGCGATGTAATGCCTGCGTTGTAGTGACATGCGTTGTAATGTCATGTGTTGTAGAGACATACGATGTACTGGCTGCATTGTAATGACATGCGATGTAAAGGATGTTGAATGTAATAACTGCTATGTAAAGGTAGTGCGATGTAATGACTGCGTTGTAAAGGTTGTTTCCCATCAATAACACCGGGGATAGATTTTTCACGGCAAACTGCAAAAAACACCCAAGTTTAGCACAACAGCTTCACTCAATAAATTTGTAAAAACGCACATTGCTTCATGAACCGAACTTTCAAATTGCTCCATGGGATGAACTCACCAACACGAAATAGAAACACAAGAGCAAAATATCTCTCCCCTCCCTGCCCACATTTTCAGAACATTGAAACAGCATATTTCTGAATCCCCCCACTTCATGAATGGTTTATATGATTAAAAAGAAATCTTAATGATCCGCCCTTGTAAAATCACCCTTGTCCGCTGCAACATCACAGTTTCCAGATTAGAACTGTAATCCCAATGAAGTTGCAGCCAATCCTGTTTTTAAATTTTGCACTTATAATATTATTTTTATTATTATTATTATTATTATTAGTAGTAGTAGTAGTAGTAGTAATAGAATTACTAGCAGTAGTTGTATTAGTATTAATTTTAAAGTCAATATTACTACCACGATTAATACTGCTGCTACACCATTACTATCAATAACACATATACAAATACAAATAAATTACTGATGCTAGAAGCAATGTTCAATAGTACTACACTAATATTAGTACTACTAATAATAACACCAATAATAATAAAAACAACAATAATAGTAATAAACACCATCATCAACATCATAAATAATAATATTAGTAGGAAGAACAAAGGTATTTATGAGGAAACTGCTACTATTACTGGTATCCAATATTAGTACTGGTTCTAATACTACTATTAATAATATCAATAATGCTGATTGCTGCTTTATCGATGTTACTGCCAGCAGTCCTAGTGCTCCAACTATAAATGCTACTGAATACTACAACTTCCATTACTTCTACTGTTACTAATACTACTAACGATGATACGATTAATGACAATAAAATATTAACTATACTGGTACTTATAGTACTTCTACTTGCATTACTACCAAATAATACTAACACTGGGCTTACTACTAAATATGCATTTACTACTAAAATGCCACCGGCCAAATGCAGCATTTCCTTTGGACATCAATGATCAGTCCAGGGGAACTGATAAGGGCACCCTCAAGTTCATATACTTACATTCTACCTGTTTCATACTTGAGTTTTGCATAGTTCTCAGCATGACCTACCTGGCCGTTGATTTCACAGATCACTAGGTTTTGTTCATTTCCCGAGCAAGAGACGCGGATATACTTGAGCCAGTTTGCGTTCCCCGTGTGGTTAGCGTCCACGCCAAATTTATCATTTTCTAATTCACCAGAAATCTGCAGAGAGGAAAAACACACTCTGGTCACCATCTTTAGCTTCAAGTTAGTGCTCAACAACTGCCAAAGTGCTCTTGTGTATACACATATTTCTCACAGCCTTTTTTATTAAAATGTATTTATTAATTAACAGTATGTCAACTGATATATATATCTAGTCTTTGGATAAAATGAATCTCAAAATAAGGAATCATAAAGCCAATAGGTCTGGATGACACACGAACAGACGAATGGATGAGGAGGGATGACAGAAAGCACCTGTTATGTACATATCCATATTATTCTATTATAATTGGTTGGGAAAACAATGGGCTGGAAAGATAGCTAAAGCGGTCTCTAGGCCGGGCCTAAGGAGGCTGGCTTTTTAACCACAGTAACAACTATTTTTTTAAAACCAAATAACTTGACAAACATATTATTTATACTGCATCTCCAAGGAAGGGCTTATGACTTTCGTACAAGAGATCTTTGTGGCATTAAAAACTAAGAGCTCAATTCACAAAAACAGCTGTGCACATCTGCGAGAGCCAACTGCAAGAGCACACTCACAGTTTCAGAGCCCATAGATCCTGATTCACCATCAGGACCTGTGGGCAAGGTGTGTGTCAGTCTGCAAGAGTTGGTGCTGCAGCTGTTAACGCGTAACAAAGTAGCACGCTCACACTCACTGCTCTGCATTCGCTCTTGTATGTCACATGCACATGGAGATGGAGGGCTGGGCCACATCATCACCAACAGGTGTGTACTGACATATATAGGGATTGAAATGGCCTCTGCACGTCAGTGCAGATGTTCACATTTCCACCATTGCCTTGGCGGTAGGAATGCAAATCTGCATTTCAGCACGCATGCTTTGCATGTGTGTTGGGGTGGGGTGGCGGGCTCTGCAATACAGGCAAGGTGCATGTATGATCGTTGCCTGCACCGTGACTTACCCTGTGGCAGCCCTGCGCCTGTTCAGGACTGCCTGAGGTGAGGAAAAACTGTGCTTGACATTGGGCCTGATCTAGATCTTGGCGGACTGGTTACCCCATCACAACAGTGACAGATATCCCATCCAATGAAATATCAAGTCTATTATATCCTATGGGATTTATATTTGAGGGGACAGGATATCCGCCAGAGGCGCAACTAGAGCCAAGTTTTGATGGGGGAGGGGGGAAATTCGGGGGGTGGGGCCAATTCTTCCAGCCATAGGCAGAGTGGAGATGAAGGGACTCTAAGAGGGGGTGAAAAAGAACAAAGCCTCATTAACAAGCAAATGGTCGTTTAAAGACCTGTGAAGTACTCGGGTGCGGCTGTGTGTGTGCCCGGGAAGCTGTCAAAGCCAGGGCCGCCACACATGACGGGGGAGGGCCTGAAGCCCTTTGAGCCCAATGGGCGTTGCGTGCCTGATATCCGTCACCATTGTGATGGAGTAACCCGTTCTTCAATATCTAAACCAGACGCATAGACTTCAGCTCATCGCCTCACAAATGAAGGCTGTGCTAGAATCTGCACTTGCCTTTCTGCCGGCATGCCCACAAGTGCATCTTTTATGCTGTGTTGTATCGTAACATTTATATAGTGCTTAGTACCTCATTTTTGGGCACTGAAGCGTTTGTCTACATGGGTAGCATGCTATGCCACGTACGGTGTGGGGGTTGGAAGGGGTTTTTCTTTGTTTTGATCCTATGTGGTAAGTGCTTCCATGTTGTGCATGATGCTACCAAATTGCGGTTATAATGTTCAGGGATGCAGCGCTTAGCTTAGGGATGGAGGAAAAAATGTGGAAGTTAGATGTGAAGTTTATGGGTTCATAAAGCTTGCAGCTTTGATCAGCTAGGCAGGTCCCTTTATGGTATTCCATGAAATCATAATTCACTACGCTGGTTCCCAAACTGGGTTGTCCATTCTAAGATTTTAGTTTAAAACGTATTGCCCTGACCGGCAGATGCATGTGTTAAATGCATATTGAACATATGCGGGATATCTTGTTCATGCTCAAAATCATTATGTGAGTTAACTGATGCACAAAATGCAAAATGCAATTTTCTGATCTTGCTCAACATAGTGGCTAGTTGCAAAGACATTTGTGATTATTGGTTCAGAAGCAGTACTGTTTTCTTTCATGGGTAATTCTTCCAATATGGCTACCGTTTTTGGACTTATGTGAAATGAAATGTTGGTTCCAAAATAGCTTATTCGGCGCTTGTCATTAATAAGGTACACCAATCCGTTTTTTTGTAGTACACTGTATGAGCCGCATAATTGGCTATGCCTGCTGTCACTCACGAGGAGCAGGCCTTTTCACTTACTCTCCAGAAGAATCTTAGCAAGTAAATGTAAGCTATTGTGCCCAGACAAAATGGCAACTGCATTTGTGGCAAAATAAACGTGTTTATCCAAAGTTTCAATATCTTTAATTTGTATCTTACACTGAAAGAAAAATCCAAACCCTTGTGAAATATTCATGTCAGCCCATGGCCCCATCCAACACTTATTCTTCAACGAGCTTGTATCAATATATGGAAACAAAACAACACTTTTCCGGCAAGGATTTATACAATTTTAAATGCCAGTGTTAGCCAAACTTGTTTTATTAATCACTAAAGTCCTACTTTTCCTCCAAAACGTCCTCATGGACTCTGTATTTTAAGTTTTCAAAGAGAAGAGGTTTATGTTCTAAACACAGCGCTGGATGATGACGTCGTGAGGGATTGTCTTGCTTTCATCAGTTGGGCTGCTATGTTTTGAGTTGGAAATTCCTGTTATGAGGGAGCTTCTTGTTTTTATAAAGCATTACACTGGAGTGCAAGGTTACACCTCGTCATCCAATCCCACATTACATCATATGTGTCTGTGCTGTAAAGAACTGACTGTTCATATGTAAATATACACTGCTTTGCCTCTCCCTAAGAAAACAGGAAGTCCCACCTTAATAAACATGGCTGACTGTTTTCCTACATCTCATCCAATAGGTATGTGACGTGATAGAGTGTTTAAACATAGGATGCTGTTCATCCAGGGGTGACTTCCAAGACCTTGATTGGCTCACGGTGCCATCTGTGCCATGGGGAAGGCCCCAGCCCTCAGTGCCAGGGCCCTCCAAGTTTGATCAGAGTCAAACCTCCACTATGGCGAGGTGGCTTTACAGATGTGTGGAGCCAAAATATGCTGTCCGCATTCACTTAATTTTGTGTGGAAATGCATCATCAATCAGTACCTTTTAGGAAATGAAGTGTAGGTGTTAATCGCCTGGTGAAGTGGTGTTTTCAGAGTGCGGACATCACATTGCTACGGGATTGGCAGGTAGCTTCGTGTTTGCAAGACATGCATTTGCACCTTTTGAGAGACTGTTTTTTTTGCTGGGTTTTGAATCTATTCCAGCACCATACAGTTCATTTTATATTTTTACACTTTATTGGTACCAGATAATTTTACTTTTAAGGCGAGAAAAATTCTGACGTAGAACTATTATGCACATTGGCAAATGTATTATCAATGTAATCATCTCTAGCTGTCGTTAAAGACGAGAAAGCTTTACATAAGCAAAGAGTTGATTATTCTACTGATCAATGCTCACTTTCTAGTTTCGTGGCTTTTGAGAAAAAACTTAAATTAATGTCATAACTAAACGGCGCTGTAACTTGAACACAATAAAGAGAAGCCTCTCAAACATGTTTAGCAATCACAGACATCTTGTTTCCATTTTTAAGACTCATACGTTTGGGTGACCGGATTTTAAAAACCAAACACAGGTACATTCCACTAACATTAGAAGAAGGAGTACATTTTTGCATCAACTAAGGGGCAAATAATGATTTACCAGACAACAAACACCAACACAGAAAACATAGTCATTGTGGCACTTACAGAAATTAAATGCAGCTTTTGCATAAAGTACCATCTAAGGAAAAAAGTTGCTTTCTGCTGGGGGCATCTAACTAATTATGCACTGTAATTACATCTGAATAATGTAATTAACATGCATGGACAAGTTAGAAGGGTGAAGCATGCCAAATAATTTATGTGTTACTCTTAGGCAGGGCCGGACCAAATTATGTGGCAAAGTTGTCTGAAGTATGTGGTAAGAAAAGGCAAATTACGTGGTGTATGCAGCATATTATGTGATATTATTTCTTCAGTAGTTTGTCATTTTTACACAGGTTAAAAGTGTTTGAAGAAAGATTTTACCTAATAAGTACCAGTCTAACGCCCAAATACAGCAATAAGAAACAGAAAGGTGACCAGCCAGCCTTTACAAAGGGACTTCCACTGCACGGAAAGACATGTTGCTGCATGTTTAGTAACTTTTGATCCATTTGAACTAGAAACAAGCTTTTGTCAAAATCAGCAGAAGATGAATTGCGTTGCAAAAGCGGGAAATCATTATACGGAAAACGCCACATCGCAATATCGTATCGTTCCAATGGCCCTACTGATAGCTAAAGAAGGGGTAAAAGTCACCAAACAAGAAGTAGCGAAGAAAACCCTAAGTGATTTTTGAGCTCAGAACGACTACAGTTTTTGCTGTAGCACTAATTTTGCTTTTAATTTTCAGAAAAGTGATGAATTGAAAGGTATTTGTTTTTGTTTCAGCGACACTCGTGTTAAAAGTCTCTGTCAGACCACTGGCCAGTTCTCAAAAAAAATGTAAACACCACTTCTTATTAAGGTTTTGTAGCTTGCATACAAGAAATAGCAAAACATGTAAAGCATACATTTGCGATGGTCAAGCATCTGACGTCTCATGCACCCTGGTGCAGAAAGGGTTAGGAGCAGTGGTGGCCAATACAAATGAAAAGTGGTGAGGCGGGAGGAGGGGGCGCGGGGGAGAGCAGGAGGGGAGCACGGCGGAGGTTAAAAATAAATATATAAGGGGCATATCAACAAGGGCTGGCAATATAATTATCGCTGCTTTAGCGTCCGTTTTTGGGCGAAAAGCGTAGATAATTATATCACATTATTTACAAGGATACGCTATCGCGTGTTTCCTTGATTCAGCTCCCGTTTAGTTCACGCCTCTCTAATGAGATGCAAAGTAGGCGTTCCCTGCAAAAACTAAGAGAAAATGATCGCTAACTGTCCTTCTCTGTATCTACAATGCGGCCCAGGTCACCCATAGCGATATAAAAAACAGCGCTAACCGCTGTTATCGCAGGTATTTTAAGTCTGCTATTTTTTATGACTACCCTATCAATGACATGGGAGGTGGATTCAGTGGCTGAATCCACATCTCCCTATCATCAAGAATTCTTCTATCACTGTGGGAATATCACTGGATTAACAGCGATATTCCCGCATAACGCCACTTTTGATATATAATTTATCGCCCTGGAGTAATGCGTTGTTGATAACGCGTTATCCGGGTGATAAATTATAGCGATAGGCGTCGATAAATATAAAAGCGCTAAGCGCGCTTTGCGATATTTATCGCCGTCTGTTGCTGATATGCCCCTAAAAGACTTACTGATCGCCTAGCACCTCGTTGCTCCTCTGCTCTCCTGCTTCCAGCCGTTCCCGGGACCTTCCATCCAATGCAGACACTACTCTCATGCTATACCTAGCTTGAGAGCAGTGTGGGGATTGGCCTGAGCCGGCTGGTTTGACACTTGCTTAGGCACAGGGTCTGGGCTGTTTCTCCACCCGGCTGTGGAATACAGCTGGGTTGGAGAAACCGAAGTGTGCATGGCTGTTTGGCTAACCAAAGACGGCTGGCCAAACAGACATGCACACCTGTTGCAGTGCGTACCTCTCCTCCTCCCAGATATCAATCAGAATGGCCTGGCCCTGCCCTTGAATTGGCATACCGGACATAGCAATGATAATAACATGTTTTATTCTATTTTCATTTTCCTTTATTCACGGCTCAGAAAGCTGTGGGGGGCGCTCCTCCTTCTTAACAGAAGGAGCCACTTCTGGTCAGGAGTCCACAAGGTAAGACTCCCTCTGTTAGCTAGGGGAAAAAGGCTGGGGTGGCAGGTTGTGGGGGGAAGGGGGCAAGGAGATGGAGGTCAGAATGCGTGCCTCCAGCGTC
The DNA here is from genome assembly GCF_964204655.1 of Triturus cristatus. NCBI lineage: Eukaryota > Metazoa > Chordata > Amphibia > Caudata > Salamandridae > Triturus > Triturus cristatus. The sequence continues at coordinate 863,957,055 of NC_140580.1, forward strand.
TACAAGAATTACGGATCCCGAGGGGGAGGAGAAGGCCTAATGGGAGGGGGAAGGTCACAGGTGGCAAGTGACAGTCCTCGAGAAGATGGGCACGAGGTCAAAGAACTGTGGATTAATCAATTTAGAGAATAGTGCCTCCCAGCTAAGACCCAACTGGAATCGGCAGATACCTCTGGCATCTTCTCCATGCAATGCCACAGCTTCGGCCTTAGCCAACCGGGTAAACAGAGCCAGCAATTGAGCAGAAATCAGGGGGGTTGGGTGAATTCCAGCAAGATGTAGTCGTCTTCTTGGACAGTATGAGGGCCAAGTAGAGGATTGGGAGCTACTTTGTGATTCCGCGTTCTAGAATGTATGTCTGGGCACTCACCTCCCAGGTAGAGATGTTCGGAATGCCTGTGAGTGCTCCAATTGTGTGAGAACAGTGGGCCAGTGTGTGTGTAGGTGTGTACAGTCCCATAGGATATGTTTCATGTCAGACCTTGGGACGCTACATCTAAGACCCGTGTCGGATACACCAGGAAAGAAACGTGCAACCTGCTTTGGGTACAAACATGCCTGGTGGAGTATTTAAAATTGGATACATTTGAGGCTGGTATTACCCTCTACGGGTACGCCAGTGCCTTCATCCATTGGCCAGGCTTCCATTTTGAATTGTTTAGTCATTCCCTGTATGAATTCGGGCAAGTAGCTTTGTTAGCCATTAATTAACAATAAGGAAGCATTGTTATCATCACATTCTAAATAACACATTATCTCATGACGTCAGACCGTGCCTCTCAGTGGTGATGCCTCACCTGGAGTTGGATGCCAAGTGTTGGCTCTGGTCGTACCATTCTGGCCTTCCGGTGGCAAGAGCTTGTTTGGAAATCTATGAATTGTTCCTATTATTCTGCCCAACTCTGAACAAAAGGCATATTTCCAGCTACACCTCAAACTTCATGTTTTTTTCAATGCTCACAAAGTTTGAGCTGTTTTAACCCTTGCCCCAGAGCCTGGTGATGTCACGCTTTTTTCTACTTAAAGGAACACAACAAACAAATGTCTAAAGTGAGTAAAATCACAAATGGTTAATACCATAAAGAGATGCGAGGGCTGAACAGCAGGTTCAAAAGTGAGGCGAGGAAGACGCCCACACTTTTCTTTTCATATTAGGGTCACAGCATTCTGTATATACTCGCAACATTCAGTTCACATGTTCTGGCTTCCTGAAACCACTCTCAGTAATAGTGAAAGAGTCGTGATAGAGGTGACAAATTGCTGTGTGTAGGAAGTGTTGGGCTGGTGATAGTTGACGTTGCAGCAAACGAGGCGTGGAGCCACTTCAATGCTGGGGTGCCTTAAGAAATAAATGTGCCAAGAATGCAGAACCAGCAACCAGACCAGAACACAAAGCTGGGGAGCTGCTAGAGGATGCAAGTCCACAGACTACTATACAAACGACACCTCTGAAAATCCTTGCATTGTATTGTTTACAACATTTATATAGTGCTTACTACTCTTATTTGAGGCAATGAAGCACTTGCCTACTTCAGCAACATGCTATTCCATATAGGTTGTGTGGTTGGAAGGGTGGTGTCTCTGATTTGATCCTATGTGAGAAGTGTTTCCATGTTGTGCATGATGACCACTGAGGTGTAGTTATTGTGTTGTAGGATGCAGCGCATAGTAGTGTGGTGGACGAAGAGGTCTGACAGATAGTCGAGCAGTTTATGGTTTTCAGTAAGCCGCCAGCTTTGAACAGATCTGGACTCGAAACACCTCCTTGTCGAACATGCATTGAAATAGTTCCTTCATTTCTCATCACTGGCACCCACACCAGCCCGCCTCATTAGCCCATGCTTGACCTGCCTGCTCATCGCCTGGAGAAACAGGTCCTGAAGTTATTGCAATGCTTTGCGGCCCACTTGTAAATCTCATAAAACATGACACTGTTGAATAGGCATATTTAATATAATTAAATATTGTGAGTGTTGACTGTCTGGGATCGCTCTTTGTTTTTTTTTTTTAGAGTTTGATATAGCGCAAACTAGACCTGAAGATATCGGGTATCAGAGCGCTTTACATAGCACCAGTTTTGTTACACAAGGACACATTCATTTTTGTTAGGCACAGGGAGATTAAGTGATTTGCCGAGATTCACAGGATGTCGAGCGTCGTTGCTGAGACTTGAACCTGGTTCCCCAGCTTCGACGTCTACCGCTCTAGCCGTAAGGCTACATCCTCTCCCTGTCTTGGAATTGTTCAGCATCAGGAATTGCCTGCTGTGCTTGGAAGTGCACAGCAGTCAGTGTTTTCTCAGCAAGGTCCTGCAAGGGTCCAACCAAGAGCATGTAATAAGGCTTTTGATCTCTGGTTGTCTGGTTGCTTGTTGGTTATCTTCTAGTAAGCTTTAATCTTGGTTTAAAGATTGCTCTCTGTCTCTGGCAGTGTAGTTTCTTGTTGGTTTTCTTCTGGTAAACATTAATCCTGGTTTAGTGTGAGCAGTGGCTGCTTCCTGCCAGCAGAGGCGGCGAACATCAGTTAGAGAGGGGCATATCTAGAAGATGCACCAGCTCACTAGGCGGAGTGACTTTGGCCTCCTAAATCTCTACAAGTGGTAGCAGAAGTTACTGATTGTTGTAGAGGTGGACAGTGGACCCACAGACAGGTGAACAAACAGCCTTTGAGCTTCCTCCCAGCAGTCTTCTCAAGTACAATCTGGTGAATCTCTGGAATTTCCCATCATCTTTACTTTACTAAACTGCACCTTTGCCCCAAAGGATAATTGACACTGCACATGCCAGAAATAAAACAAATACCAAAACACTTAAATAAAGCCAATCATGGGAAAAAAGGAAATGTAAATAATACCAAGTATTGGCAAAGCCAATAGGTCTCATATTGGAGACCTACTGGATTTGCCAATGTTGTTGGCGATGCTGAACATCATCATTGAAAACAAAATTGCTTTTTGCCAATGCTGTGCGGCATCAGCAAAAAAATGCATCATGATGTGACATGGGTAGCACATAGTAATCATGACCCTACTGGCACCATATAATTCTGTAGGTGCGCACATCCATGATGAGGTATGCATGTGCATGTATGATCACATATTTTAGTGCACGGGACACCATACGCGCCTGCACTTATTGATTAGCATGGGCCCCATTGACTTTTTTTTAATAACATTACTGATTCAATTTACCGATTCAAGATTGTATGCCTCTTGGATTGTTAAATTAAAGAAAATTCATTTTACATGAGTGAAAGGGCTATTTAAAAGTGGATCACACAGAAGGACATGGTAGCTGCTGGCCCCTCCAAAAAGTATATATGTGTGTGTTGTGTGTGTGTTTGTGTGTGTCTGTGTGTATATATATAATTGTTTTTTATTACTGCAAGGGGTGTGCGAGCAATAAAGGAATGGGTGGAAGTTAAACAATGGAAAGCTGGGCGGGAGGAGCAATGGGCAAGGGGTGCAAAGGATTGGGTTAGAATGTATTAAAATGTAAATAAAGCCTAGAAGCAATGGACATGGTGGGGAGAAGAGGGAGCAACAAAGAGCGTATGGGGTGGGTGGACTACAAAGCAGCACACAAGGGACAGAGCAAGTGGGGGAGGCATGAACAACACAGAGTTCTTGGGGAGGAGCATCTGGGGATTTTGTGGAGAGGAAGCGGCGCAAGAGGGAAAGATCCTGAAAACACAGGCACTCTCATGGAGTGCTTAAACCCTTGCGTGCGCACAACGTCTCCCGGCCGTCGTGCATTACGGTGGGCGTGTGCGCACGACAGCCGGGAGACGTCGTGTTCCCGAACGCCGTTTATTTCTCCCGCACACCCACACGCAAGGGGTTAAAGTAAAATAAAAAAGTTGGTCCCTAAAGGTGAGCATTAGAAGGATACAAGTCGCCCACTCAAAGGGTGGAAATGAGGCTTCCTCCATGAGAAGGACAAACACAAGAAGAGGAAAGCAAGCCATCAAATTAGAAGAAAGCAAATAAGAGCGACAATACATCCAAGCAATGGTGAGCAATGCGTGGGCTGTAAGTCCACTGTTGGTTTTTGGTAAGCTCACACAAGGTTGTTCTAAACCAGATAGCTTGCACTGGCTGGTGGATGAGACCTAAAAATACAAAAACATGAAAAGAACAACCCTGCCCTCCTGTTGGGAAACCACCGGGATCAGGATAACAGAATTAAACTGGGAGGAGATGGAATGTCATGTAGTAGAGTGAGTTGATAATGACAACCAAAATGTAAAGAATAAAACCTGACCGCATAGTACAGAAATAAGAGCATTTGCCATACCAGGTGCACAGAGCCATGATTGAATACGAAATGCTACAAATGAGAGGAGGGTGAACTGAAGGTTCTTCGTTTCGGGAGGGATTTCCCTTCTAGTTTTCTAAGGCCCTAGAACCCTTACCAAGGCCAGGATACTTGTAATCACCAACACCCTAGGATACAGTTGAGTATCATCAGAGTTTTGGTGAAGAAAGGTGCTCCTGCTCAAATCCAGACCACCCAAGTGTCCATACATAGGTTGAATAACATTAGAGCCAACATAAGGCCGATGGTGAAGAGGTTCAACCTGATGCTTTCCATCAATAATTGCCAGGATGTATCATATGGAAAAAAAGAAAAACTCTCCAGCACATCCTCACCAACCCCCAAGTAGATGCTGAGATAGACATTAGGACACTGTTGCCAGTCGAGTCAAAATCCATCAAGAGATCAAGTAGGACTCTTAAGCATCCTTCCTACTCGGTGAAGTGAAGAGAATCATTGGTGTGGCTTCCCAGCCTATGGAATGAAGAAAGGGCTAATGTGTCAGTTTGTGGTGCTTTAGGGAAGCGTGGAAGTGTAGTCAATTCTGTTGACAAATCCTGGCAAAAGGGTTAGCACTGGGTAAACCTTCACCTCACACCAACTAAAGGAAAGCATCCCCTAAATGAAACGATTTCTCTGCCTCCTGTCTTGGTGATTGGATGGCAGAGCGGGCATCTGATGGAATGATGGAAACAGAAGCTCTTGCATGCATTAAGATGTGGACATTTACCTGTTGTTTTAGATCTTGAACATACTCATAATGTAAATTGATACTTGTATAGCGCACTACTCACCCGCAAGAGTCTCAAGGCGCTTGTACGAATACCGCTGTGGAACCCATCCTGGCTTTCCCTGTGAGGTGTCCACTCCTGGGCACCCCCAAGGTGGAGGCCAGGCATCCTTAGCGTTATGGGGATTAAGCAAGCTATTGCCCAGAGTTGCAGAGTGGGACTCCATGATTGGAATGGCACCGAGGCAAGAATTATCAGGTCCGTGGAATTTTTGAGCCCAAGACCCACCGAGGCGGGGAATTGAACCCTGGTCCCGGGCTAGACCTCTGCATCAGGGTCTGCCGCTCTAATCATTGAGCCACACTTCTCCACTCATAAGGTTATCAGAATCCTCTTGAGTGGATTTTTATGTACAGTTCCGGATTTCAAGCAACTTAACCATATTCTCTGTATGAAATATATTCAGAGGGAAATGTGTCTTCAAGTTGGGGAGCACTTGCTTCTATTTGTCAGTCTGTTGCTATTCGATGGACTGAGTAGCAAGTATTGAGGGGGCTTTGGAGAAGTTATGCTTACATGCTAATGATGTTTAGATCTGTCAAACAGTATGACGCCCTGGGGTAGTGGAAAAATAATGAACAAATCTGAAATTGAGCAGAATTTTAAAAACAGTAACATTTGACTCACAGATCATGATTACAAATCACAGAATGGGAGTAAACAGAGAAAATATAAACCCCCAAAAATATATAGCCTTCAGGAAAAGACATTTTGAACCCATTAATAAATCTGAAATTCTTGAAGAGTGCTTTAGAGGTGGGAGCTAATCGAAAGGTCAAGCACTTATGTTACTGGAAATCTTAAGAGCACTGCTCCATGGGGGGAAGAATCACACAGATTCACCAATCAGGAGATGAATTTTGCAGTTATGTCATTGGATGACCTCGACCATTCAAAAACATGCTGGCTGTATTCGTCCCTTGAAGACTCTGGTGGTTAACTTTTGGACATTCGCTGTCAAGGTATTTAATTAATTAAATTTAATTCAATGTATTCCCTTGTTACAGTTAGAAGTTTATTACTTTAGCTTATCTTACATTGATTTCTTTTAGTTTGGATTATAGAACTCATTCTATTGGACTCCATGTATGAACCGTGGATTTCGCTACTCACCCTAAATTGATAGGTGAGCCCTTGTATACTTTTCCATTGATTTTAACCACCTCCTTTTTAATGCAACGACCTACTAATCGGCACCAATTGCCTTTTAGGTTGCCCAGGCCAAGTCCTGATGAAGATCTGCAAGACCGAGGCTGTCTAATTTCCCTTATGGTCGAAAGTCGGATCGAAACGTCGACGCCCCTTTTGTATTTAGTCTGTACCCGAAATACCCTTCTTAATGTGCTACTTCGGAATTGATTTCTGTATTGAAACAAAAGTCAAGTTTACATGAATGCCATTGGGACAGACTAGCTAGGACGGTGACTTGTAACCGTTCCTCCCTGCCTTGACATATTAAATTTCTGATAATGTGTTGAAGTATTCTTCTTCTTTATCTCTTTACACTTGAGCACCCTCTCTTTTTTCACTGCACACCTTCCTCTGGTGCAACCTCCTTTGATTGATTCATGTGATTAAAATAATACATATGGCTTTTTATCCCAAAAATATTACTGAATAAATATATGGTAAATTCTTTTCAAGGTCGTTTTCTGCTTCTTTATGCTGTTTACCTCATTTAATGATATGGTTAACTGAATCATAAAAAACAAAGTATTTTGATTAAATTTATTCTAAGTATAGGTCTAGGACCGCTGTTTTTTGTAACGTACATTACCCAGGTCCTTGACCAGATTGGGTTACCCCGTTTTCTGTAATGATCACCTTTGTGCAGGCAAGTCCTGCGAGGGTTTTTTGTTTGTTAAAATGTTAATTGGTTTATTGATTGATTGTGGTTTCTATGAATTATTTACTATTTTGTGATTTTGTAAGAATTTATTGTTGCAAATTGAATTTATTATGTCTGATAAAGAAACTTTATCCTATAGTGAGGATTACATAGAAAAGCTCTTACAGGCACAGGGAGGTGGCACTTTCCTGGGTGGAGCTACCCCGAGCATAGATTTGACACTTAATGAAAAGATATCGAAATTAGAGAGACTCGAGAAGAAACTTATTAGAACTAGACTTCATGGACATACTCTGACCAAATATTTGCAAACTAATGTGATACCAGTGGGTTTACAAATTAGGAACGAGCCTGCAATTTTTCTAGACAACCCCAAATTCAAAGAGAATTTTAGTTTTGTGTCCAACAATTGTTCTAGACATTGGATGGTGTTGGGGATTGAAACAGCTGTTGAGGAAGTGGAACGTCTGACTAGAGAGATCCTTGACCTCAAAAAGGAGATCACAGAGGACAGAGCCCTCGTTAATGCTAAGGAGGCTCTAGAAAGGCTAGAGAAAACAATACGTGATTTTGACATCTACACCCAGGCCACTAAATTGGACAAGGTAGCTAGGGACATCAAATTTTATGAAAAGAAAAACACGTATCCATACTTACAGGAAGGTTACTACACGAGGGAATATCAGGGCACTTTCTCGAGTAGAGGGAGAGGCGGCTATAGGAGGTACACCACCTTCTCTGGATCATCACTAGGAAGTGGTTCGGATAGCGACACTGAAAGGCCAGGTCCCAGTACATCTACATCAACTCTAGGCCACCCATACACTGAACAGCAGGCCCCTACGACCCCTTTTTTAGCAGAGGACCAATGGTGGGGACAGCGAGGCCGTGCACGCCCCTGGGGCAGATCCAGGGGGGAACAGGAGCCAAGGGTGGAACAGAGGCAGAGGGAGACAAAACAAACAGGTGCAGTTCCAACAGGAGAACCACGGAGAGATACAGACACGCCGTCAGCACTACAGATGGTAACTTATGAACCCGTCAACCCTGTAGTTAACCTCTCTTCCTATACATTAAAACCTAATGAACAAATAGTTCTGCAAAAAGGTCTCTCTTTTGTGCCAACCAATCTACCTAATGATTTTAATCTTAAGGTAGAACTTCATCAATTCTTTAGGAAGATTAGATTGAAGCACTATTTTCAAAAAATCCCATTCAACCCTATTTTCTCTGGCAGTGGATTAAGACCTCCTTCGAAATTCAACCCCCCGACCCATTTACTATCTCACAAACTTATAGCTTTTGAGCAGGTGGTATTGAGGGATGTGGATAAAATATTGTCGAACCGACAATATGTCAAGTACAACATCAGCAAATCAGAACGGGAGGGGTTGGATTCCCTTAAAACCAACACCAAAATAGTCATAAAACCAGCGGACAAGGGTGGTGCAATTGTGGTGCAAAATGTGGAGGATTACAAGAAAGAGATTCTCGCACAACTATCTGTGGTAGGAAACTATAAAAAACTTAGAAGGGACCCCACCCAAGAAATCACTAACATAATCAGACGTACCACACAAGAGGCTTTGGAATTAGGTATTCTCAAAAAACCTGAGTATGAATACTTAAATAATAAACATCCCCGTACACCTACCATCTACACTCTACCTAAAATACATAAGCGGATGGAGTGTCCACCCGGTAGACCGATAATCTCCGGTTGTGGCTCCATTCTGGAGCCCCTTTGCAAATATGTTGATGTGTTCCTAAAACCCATCGCTGAAAACACATCTACATACCTAAGAGACACAATGCAAACAATTCAGTTAGTTGATGGGCGTCAACATGACCCCACGACTGACATCTTGGTTACAATGGATATAACATCTCTGTACACTAATATCCCACAGGACACCGCCCTCACATGTATTGAGTCAGTACTGAACAACCGTACCACACCACACAGGGTCCCTACTGAATTCATCATTGAGCTTCTCAGAATTGCCATGACACGCAACTATTTTACATTTCTGGGGGACTACTATCTGCAAACTAAAGGCGTGGCTATGGGCGCTAGCTTCGCTCCGAATCTAGCAATTATATACATGCATGAATACGAACAATGCTTTGTCCTTAATGAGTACAACCCACACAGAGATTGCATCACGCTGTGGCGTCGTTATATAGACGACGTCCTAATGATTTGGAAAGGGGATGAGGCACAATTGATAGATTTTCATCATTGGCTTAACACCTGCTCCCCGGATATCCAGTTTTCCCTTGACTTCAGCAGGGAAACTATCCACTTCTTGGATATTAACATAAATGCTCAATCTGATAAACTGTACACTAGTCTGTATAGGAAAAACAGTGAACGAAATACTTTGCTGAGATATACAAGTCACCACCCACGTAACTTGAGGGATAATTTGCCCTTTGGCCAGTTCCTAAGGCTTAGGAGAAACTGTTCCAAAAAGGAGGATTTCCTTGAGGAGTCAGCAGGTCATCTCGCGAGACTAAGTGAACGAGGTTACCCCGTTAGATTGCTAAAAAAGGCACGCAAAAGGGCATGGCACAACCCTAGGGACCTTTTGTTGAGCCCAAAGGTCAGAATGGAGAATAACGACGAGCGCCTTGTTTGTGTTACTACCTTTAATACGAAGAGTAACGCTATTAAGAAGGCAATCAACAAACATTGGCACCTGGTTTCCGATGAGTTAAGAAACATACCACTCCCCCTACATGCTTTCAAAAAAGCCAAAAATATTAGGGACAATGTGGTTAAATCTATGTTAGACACTCCTACGATCCATGCACAGACGACTTTATGGGGTCTCCCACCTATTAATGGTCACCATAAGTGTGGTACTTGCAAGGCCTGCTCTATGTCTAAAGAAATAACTGACTTTACATACAATGGGTGCACGTACAGCTTAAAGGAACACAGTAATTGTAATACGAGCGGCGTGATTTATGCAATCCAATGCCCTTGCGGTTTCATCTATGTTGGGCAAACCATACAGAAAGTCAAGTGCCGTATACTACAACACTGTAGCCGTATTCGATGCAAAGTACAGGGTGCCCCCTTAGTGGAGCATTTTATGCTATTCGACCATGCGGCCAATAGTTTTCAATGGTGGGTCATAGAAAAGGTAAGCCCCAATCCCAGAGGGGGAGATTTCAGCATAACCCTCAATAAACGCGAGTGCAAATGGATACACTCTCTAAACACAGTAACCCGAGGCCTTAACGAATTTGAAGAGATCAGCAGACAGGTCTCAGTACTCACAAATTACTAATTGTATTGTATCACTCTTGTACTACATCTGGCTGGTTCAGACATTAGGGCTCTAGTGTCAATCACCGGCTTTTTCATTGTCTGTTTAAAAACTATTCCATGTTGAAAATATTCCAGGTTCATGGCCTTCATGCAATTTCAAGACTGTGTGTTCTGTCACATCATCCTTATTATGATGTCTATCTAATACGTGTATAATTCTATGCTCATGTCTTTTATGTAATTATAACACTGTATACTCTGTTGTAATATCGCTATTATTAAGTTTATATTTTGTAAATATTTTGACCTTGCTCTGTCACTCGCTATTATTCCGGGAGTCTTTCCTCCCTTCCCATTCTCACACCGGTCACGCACTGCCTGACGTTGCCGGTAACGTTATAACTTACGTGAACACCGTCCACCTCCCGCTTCAATTGTGCCTGATTTCATGGTGACGACCGCGTACTGGCTAGGCGCGCTCATACTAAATAATCTAAGGAACCCCAGTTGTCCGCCTAATCTTGAAATTGGAACAGTAAGTAACTTTCCGACCCTGGGATCACTATGATGTTTTGATCTAGACGCGGCCGTGACGCGTAGGACCTCCGTGTCAAATACGCTCAGCTTGAATATGCCGGCTCTTTGCATGACATGTAACCGATATACTTCCTTCGTCTTTGGCCTAAGTACGCCGCTTCTTATTGGCATTCAGGCGTCCTCTGAGCACTGTATACACCTAGTGTCGAGCGTTATGTGATTTAAGCTTTTATTATCCTTCTGGCCCCGTTTCTAATATAATTGATGGTCCGGTTGTTTTACTGTGGCAGTGTGATTCCATGGGCCTTACTTGTTTTTCCATTGAGTAAAGTATGGAAATCGCAGCACTTCACATGCACAGAGACTACAACTTAGCTCCCTCTCTGTTTATACAGTTGGCTGTATTCGTCCCTTGAAGACTCTGGTGGTTAACTTTTGGACATTCGCTGTCAAGGTATTTAATTGATTAAATTTAATTCAATGTATTCCCTTGTTACAGTTAGAAGTTTATTACTTTAGCTTATCTTACATTGATTTCTTTTAGTTTGGATTATAGAACTCATTCTATTGGACTCCATGTATGAACCGTGGATTTCGCTACTCACCCTAAATTGATAGGTGAGCCCTTGTATACTTTTCCATTGATTTTAACCACCCCCTTTTTAATGCAACGACCTACTAATCGGCACCAATTGCCTTTTAGGTTGCCCAGGCCAAGTCCTGATGAAGATCTGCAAGACCGAGGCTGTCTAATTTCCCTTATGGTCGAAAGTCGGATCGAAACGTCGACGCCCCTTTTGTATTTAGTCTGTACCCGAAATACCCTTCTTAATGTGCTACTTCGGAATTGATTTCTGTATTGAAACAAAAGTCAAGTTTACATGAATGCCATTGGGACAGACTAGCTAGGACGGTGACTTGTAACCGTTCCTCCCTGCCTTGACATATTAAATTTCTGATAATGTGTTGAAGTATTCTTCTTCTTTATCTCTTTACACTTGAGCACCCTCTCTTTTTTCACTGCACACCTTCCTCTGGTGCAACCTCCTTTGATTGATTCATGTGATTAAAATAATACATATGGCTTTTTATCCCAAAAATATTACTGAATAAATATATGGTAAATTCTTTTCAAGGTCGTTTTCTGCTTCTTTATGCTGTTTACCTCATTTAATGATATGGTTAACTGAATCATAAAAAACAAAGTATTTTGATTAAATTTATTCTAAGTATAGGTCTAGGACCGCTGTTTTTTGTAACGTACATTACCCAGGTCCTTGACCAGATTGGGTTACCCCGTTTTCTGTAATGATCAGCCTAAACAGTGGGCAAGAGGAATGTTGGGATGTTTTACCAGAAGTTTAACAAGCAGAAAAGAAAACAATGAAGGGTGTGCTGCACTGGCGCACATCAAAAGTTAGGCTTCATCTGGGCAGTGTGTCCCACTCTGATGACCTCATCTTCCGTAGACTAAAGCACATTCAACAGATTAGTGGAGGGCGACAGAGAGGGGGCCTGATTCACAAAGGTAAATTGAGACAAAAGTCTAACTCTACGACTTTCGGTATTCACAAAGAGCATTTACGAGCAGTAAACTTTGAGTTTTGTCTCAGTTAAACTTACGTTTTGATCTTTAGTTTAACTGAGACCAAAAGTCTAAACTTAGGACCAAAATTTAAGTTTAACTGAGACAAAAGTCTAACTTTACAACTCATAAATGCCCTTTGTGGATCCGAAAGTCTTAAAGTTAGACTATCATCTCAGTTTACCTTTCTGAATCGGGCCCAGGAAGTCTGGTTTGATGGATGCACTCCGTGAGGAGAGAGCCCAGTTTTTAAACTTTTATATATTGTAAGGATTGAACCAGGAATCTAACATTGGACAGGCACTCGTAGAGTTAATGAAGCCCTCTATGAGACTGAAGCAGGGGTGGGTATAACTGATGTTTATATAAAACTACACCAACTCCTTGAATTGGCAAAGTCTTTAAAAAAAGTATGGGTGAAAATCCAGCTGAAAAGAATGTTTTCTAGGATGTTTGCCACCTTTGAAAAACTTCATCCGCAAAATTAGTTTAGTGCACCTTATTCATGAATAAAATTAAATAAATGTTGTCACAGAAACATCATAGGAATACGTCTTGCCATAAGCAGAAGAGAGTAATTACAGAAGACCCACCTGGGGTAGTCACAGGAGAAAAGCATTACCAAGAAATAAAAGGTGAAGTTGGAGACCATGGACTGTTGGGCCTATTATAAATAGGGTGCAGGGTCCAACCAGATGCAGACCCGGACAGTTCGCACCACCACAGTCAATGATCTTTTCCCAGTACAGGTGCACCGGAGCTCATGTAGCGCCATCATGAGACATGTTGCTGACGGGACAGCGTAAGCAGCTGCGCCTCTTCTGTAATGCCAAAGTGCAGTGGGGTGCGAAAGGCTGGTGCACACACTCGTGCCCTAGCCACTTTGTATTACACAGCCCCTGTATGGCGCGAGAAAGAGGAAAATTACAGAACACAATGGACATAGGTCTCATTATATGTTGTAAATTTCTAGCCAGTGGCGGCTGGCATGGATCTGGGGTTGTGGGACAGGGTGCGAGTTGGTAAAGGCGTGTAAAAAAAGAAAAAGACACTTACATCCTTGCCGCTCACTCCCACATTGTCTCTCCTCCTCGTCAGCCAAACAGGAAGCAGCCAGGCTCTCCTGAGCCAATCACAAAGTTGCAATGCAGCGTTGTGATTGGCTCCCCTAAGCCAATCACAATGTTGTAATGCAGCGTTGTGATTGGTCTGAGCGCTGTAGTTCGGGGCTCAAACAGGGACTGGGGGCCTGGACATGTTCTCCACCCAGAGAACATTCCAAGTGCGCATGACTGTTTGGCCGGTCAGACACGGCTGATCAAAGCATCAGGCGCACTGGTGCCCACCACTCCTCCCCTGCACTGCTCTGTGAGCAGAGCAGCCTGCCCACCCCCATGCTGCCACAGCAGGAACAAATAACACAATAATAACAACAAGCTATTATCATTTTATTTTCTTTCTTTCACTGCTGCAAAGCAGTGGGGCGACGCTCCTCCGCCTTTGTGGAGAAGCCACCACTGCTTTTTTTAATCAATGTTGAAAAGTTTTTGACTTCTTTTGCATTCACTTCTCTAATAGAAGGAGTACATGCATCTTCTCATGTGATTGACTTCTTGAGAGCCACGAGTGAATGCCCTAGCTCAATGGCTTCTCTTCCGTGGCCTGACTTCTCATTTCTTCTTAATTAACAATCAATAGTATACTGAGGTTTGGAATATTAATTGTTAAATTATTGTTCTTAATTGCTTTGCTGGTGCAAGCAAGGACATTGTTGTCCACCACATTCTTACAGGCGTCCACATTTCGTGCATGGTTGAGACTTTTTTCCCATGAGTAGGAAATTAAGGGTAGTTCAAACTTAAGTTAGGAATAAGCAATTATTAATTTTTAACCGTGGTTTCATGTGCTGGGCATTGCGATCATCTTTTGGGGACCAGGACTGATTTTTCATCATCATACTTGGACCCGGAGGAAGAGAATAAAGGCAGAAAGGAAAGAAAGGAGAAAGAAAAATATAAGAAACAGTGATAAAGGGGGAAAGCAGGCATGGAAAAGAACTTGCAAGAGTAACAAAAGAAACAGGCAGCGTTGAAGGGTGGAAGAAATAGGCATTATGTAGACCCAAGAAGAGACCTTCTTGGTTTTCACAGGTCTGCCATTTGACAATGCTGCAGGTGGGTGCCTAAGAAAAAGTTTGAGCCCTTGTACTTATTTTTTTGTTTTTCAAACTAGGCACTGGCAATAAGATATAACTACTCATAGGAAACCTTTTCAGAAGATGGCCCCCAGAAAGCAGGGACTTATGTATAAGTGTTACCAAAGCCAGGGGCAGCGCTCCTACGTTTGCACTGAGGAGCGTTGCCCCACTTAAAAATCCCCCCAAAGCCCGAGATGAAAAGCAAAATGGTAATTCATTACCATTCTTATTTCATCTTCCTGTCTTGAACCCAGCGTCAGGACAGGGGAGGGGCCCCTGCTGAAAGACAACAGCAGGGAGGAGGGTGGGCTGTGTGTGCACTTTTCAAAGTGCGCATGACCCTTTGGCCAGCCGTCTTGAGAGGGCCAGCCAGACATGCGCATTTTGAAACATCTAACCCAGCTGTGGGTTACAGCAAGTGCAGGCCTGCAGAGCGCTGTGGAGCACCGAGTGAGGCCACTCTCTCCAATCACGGGGCAGCTCTCACAGCATGAGAGCAGCACCAGGATAGATTTAGGGAGTTTCTTGGTGCCCAAGCTGCAGTTGCGAGAGGTCCAGAGCAGGAGTAAGGTAAGTTTACTTTTATTTTATTTTAATTTGTGCGCACCAGTTCAGTTTTGTATTTTTAAATTTTATTTGAGCTCACACGCCCGCCCCCCTCCCTTTTGATGCCAGCTGACGCTGACCCAAGCTGAATTAAATCCCCAACCAAATTCCCCAGTTAGTTCCAGCTCGTATTGCTATAGTGGTGTGCCTTACATTCAAACTGTTGCTTGCTGTGGAGGTGGTACAAACATTAGAAGCTGAATCTGGTTTCCACTATTGTAGACCAGTTACTTTATGTTGGGGTAGGTAGGAGTAGCAATTGCTGTACTTAGGTTGCAGTTGGCAATCCCTGTAGAGTCCTTTGAAACTGTCTTTTATGCTATAAAACTGTAGATACTGTAAAGATGTCCGCCTTTCACATTTGCTAGAATTTGTAGTTGTGTGTTTGTGCTTCTTATTGCCATTTATTAATGTTCTGAAGCCTTGAGATTTCCATCAATACTTTTGAAACAAGTATTAGCAAAGCCAATAGTTCTCACCTTTGTGATCCCTTGGTTTTGAAAATGGATTTTAGCGATGCTGTGCAGCATTCACAAGGCTGTGCAGCATGACTAAAAAGAAGAAAGCTGCATCATTTTGTAGGCATGCCAACATGACTTGGACTCTTTTAAAAACAATGTTTTTACAGTCAGAGCTTGATTGGTATATTAAAAAAAGTTCCTTAAAAGATTTTTTTAAAGCATGTAAGCAACACTGAGTGGGTGAGAGGAAGTAACACGGTGGTTGCGGGAAGCACCACGGAGAGTGGAACCAACACGAAGAGTGCAGGTGGGAAGAAACACCAGGGAGAGCAGGGGTGGAAGTATAATGGAGGCTTGGGGAAGTAACGTAATGTGGTGCGAGAAGCACGGGATGCAGGTGAGAGAGAAAAGCATGGAGTGTGAGTCAGGGAGAGAAGCACACGGGTGAGAAAGACCAACGAAGTGCAAGAGAGAGCAGAATGAGCTCGGTGCTGGTGGGGAGAAGCTCATGAGGGAGATAGCTGAAAAAACAAATTCACTCGTGAGTGCTTAAGCAAAAAAGAGTTAAAGTAGTTCCCTATAAGTAAGCAATGCAACACAAAAGTAGAGATTTTAATGCCAAAACGAGTGACTGTGTCGGGAAGAAGGGGTTAAAAAAACAGTACCCCATTAACATCTCAAGTCTCTAATTTTCTGTTTTGTTCAAGATGCAACCCAAAGAAGACTACCCATTTCAGATTTTTTTCTTACAAAAATGTTTCTATAATATAAAAAGTTTTTTTTTATTTCAGTTCAAGCGGAAAGAGTGTACATTTCTTTTGATTTTTAGACTCACAAGTTAGGTTAACAAACATATAAATGACAACGAGCCTTTCTAACTTTTAAGTCTGTGTCTACTCAGAAAGAAAACACTGCCCCAAATAGCAATGCAGACCCTGCCTGGAGATGGGGACACTTTGTAGCTGTAAAAGTCACGGGTGGGCAACCGTGGGCTCTGGTACAATGAAGCATTAATGCAGCAGGCCGTCTTCTGTATCCTTTATTATTTATCAGCCGCTCCAGTTGACCTGAATGCATAGCAAACATGTTACTAACTGCTGAAGTTAGTCCTGCACATGAATAATTCTCTGCACAGATTGCTTCCGGCTCAGTTCGCTTTGCCATCCAGAGGTACCTGAAACCTCTGTGAGATGGAAGCAAAGACGCAGGTACGTGTGTGTGGTGGTGGCAACATCGCAATGCTGTTTTCACATTTGATCAGACGCACTAAAAATATTTGCAAAACAATGAAATTGTGGCAATCTGTACCAAAAAATCAATGATAGATGTTATTTTTTTTTAAATCGCTTTGAAGGTATTTGTATTGTAATTGCTTTCATAAAGCGCTTTATAGTCCTGCTGGGTCACCAAGGCACATTGGTGGATGGCAAGCGTGCTTCTCTGTGGGGAAAGCTTGATTGGAAGAAAGTTGAATTGGTGTGTGAGTGGCCAGCTTGATGCTCCTATCTTTTCTTAAGTTGCCATTACAAGCAGGCCAGTGTTCAGCCCAGAACTACCCCAGCATCTTGATAAAACTGATTGCTTATACTGTGGATACCTGTAACACCAGGGGAGCTTGTGAGGGGGTGGTAATTACTCCAGGTCATGGGATAATGAGGAATAACCTGCAGTAATCATTGTTTCTGTCCTGCCTTCTGAATGATTAGGGGCCAGATATAGGTAAATTTGAAATACAGACTTCTTAATAGCGAACTTTACCGATTCGCTATTAAGAAATCGGTATTTCCTATGTAGGTAAAGATTCGGTAAAAATTACCGAATCCTTAATATTCCTTATTACCGAATCGGTAATTGAGATTCGGTAATAAGGAATACCTACCCATTCATTTCTATGGGCTTGGAGGCCCATAGGAATGAATGTGAAGACATTCACTATTAGCGGTTCGGTATTACCGAATCGCTAATAGCGGGAGCACTTTCAAGGGTGCCAGGGTGTCAAAAGGACACCCTGTTGCACTGCTGAAATGTGCATGTGTGCACATGTGGCACACATACATGCCTTAAGGGCATGAATGTGTGCCACATGGCACTTAACAAAAAACAAAAAAGTGATTTTTTAAAGGAAATCGGTAATTACCACCAACTTGAAGTTGGTGGTAATTACTGATTTCTTAAGGCTCCAAATCACTCTTTAATGTGCTTCCTACATTGCATTTAAGGAAAGAGTGGAATAAAGGTGAACACACTCTACTGGTTAAATTTTCGAAACAGTGAAATTAAATCTAGACTGTATATAACATGATAACATTCATTTATCTTATGCAAGTACAGAAATCACATTAAAAAATGTTGCTGATGTGATGGAGAATATGTTGACAAACATTACTTAAATAGTGAAAACCGTAAAGAATGGTAACAAAAAAGTGAGTAACACATGAATAATGACAGTGTGGCGGCATGATAGTTCTATAATAGTGGGTCGAACTGGAATAATCAAGTCTATTGTTCAAATAATGGCCAGTGTTAGTAGTTTAAATGGCAAATTCGGTCGATGTTTTGACCCTAGTTCAAAATCAGTTCAGGGGTCTTCATCAGGCCCAGGAGGCCAGCTGGTTTGGAATAAGTGGCAGAGTAGCTAACCTTTGGCAAACATCTAAATTCCTTCTAGTCATCCAATCTTGATAATGCTGAATCATGGTTGTCTGAAACCATCCATCACACATATGTACACAAACAGTTCACGTACGTAAATCTTTGTCGTCAATCGAGATGCGCCCGCAGTCGAATAATCAGCTGCTGATGATTTGTTACTCTGCCTATTAGTAGTAGTGGTGGGTGATACATTCCAGCAAAATACAATGGCAGCTGTGTATGGGCACTGCCAGCAGGGGGAGATGCAGGGCACCAGAGTGAACCTGGGAGCTGTGCATACACAGTGTTTGTGGGTTGGAAAATACAGTAAATGTCTTTTTATTGCACCCGAAATTCAGCATTGATCCTGATTAAATGGCCTCTGAATTCTCTATAGTAAATAAAACTCACTAGCGGGGACTCAGAAGAGCTCTCTCTGTTGACTAGTCCAAGCTTTGGGAGCAGTGGGATTGGGCTGCCTGGTGATTTTGGAGTAGACATTCTCACACAGGAGTGATGGTATGGGGCACCATTCTCTCACTACAGAAATTAATTAGTGTAAACATTAAAATTATGGGAGCAGTCCTGAATGTTTATCCTGCCTACAGGGTGTATTGAACTCCAAGGTTCAGAATAACAAGGTCAATAATCATTTAATCAAATTGGTCCTTATTGATGGATCTTGAAATGATCATAGACAAACTCGCTTATGACTGTATTCAAGATGTTTAACCATTAAATCTGCGTAACCAGCAAGATCACAGCATAAGGAGTGGTGTAGCTCGGCCAGTAAGATTGGGGGGTGTGTGAGCCTCAGATTTTCCAACAATATTATAAAATGTTTAAAGACAAGCAGAGTGCATGAGAGTGCATGAGCCGGGCTTAAGGGGAAGTGAAAAGGAGGAGAATACGGATGGGTACGGGTCCTAAGTTAAAGAAACCACAATATTTTGTAAAATGAAAATTATTGAAGACTTTCAAAACAGAGGGAGGGAGAGAGCTTGGGTGTGTTTTTGTCTGTGGGTATGTACATATTCCTGGTGAAAACTGACAGCCACCTCACCAGACCTGACTCAAAGCTCCAGTACCCAACTATTTGCCAGAAAATACATTTATTAGGGGGGGTGTAACACTCCAAACGACTGAAGCTACAACCCCAGAAGCTGCGCCCCTGAGCATAAGACAGTTGTAGGGCTAGGCACTTGCATGATGTTCCAGGTAATAAAATACCATAACCATAACATTATCAAACAGAGCATACCCGAGCACATAGTACTGTCAAATATTAGGATACACTGAAGATGAAACATGAATGAGAAACAAGTGCTCTCTAGGTACCGGAAAATAGCTTTATATCAAATGCAAGTAGGCGAAAGAAGATTAGATGTGGCTTAGCAGTGAAACAATCCACCTACAGGTGCCAAATGACACGAGTCTAACGTCAAAACGCCAAGCAGCTCCACAAATGGCGTGATCTTGGGTGTATTTTCTCCCTCCTTCAAACCTTACTTGCTCAAATTGAGGGCCACTGGAGACACACTTACCCAGGTATTACAAACCATTGGGAAGCAGGAGCAGGGAAGTTAGGGGCTTATTTATGAGCCCCTTGAGACACTCTTGCGCCGCCGTTGCATCACTTTTCATGACGTAGCGGCGGTGTAAATAATGCTCCACATTGCACCATATTTACAAAGTGATGCATCTAGGCAGATGCGTCACTTTGTAAACCCCTGTGCCACATTATACCTGTGTCAGGTATGACGTATGCAGGGCGGGCGTTACCTGCAAGAAAGCCTCGTAGAAGTGGTGCAGTGAAAGCTATTGGATTTCACTGCACCACTTCTAGGACGCCGCTGCATCAAAACCTTACGCCTGCCTCATAGCAGACGTAAGGGTGACACAGTTCAATAGGTATAGACCACCCCCATGCGTTGCTGGAGTTGCGTCATGCTTACGACACAACTCCAGCTATGCGTGAGTTTTATGCCCAACAGATACGTCAGGATTCCTGATGCATCTGTTAATCCTTGCGACATGGAGGGCCGTATATTAAATATGGCGCATCCAGGATGTCGGAAGGAGGGCGCCGTGAAAAGTGTTGCGTCGCTGTTTTATTGGAGCGATGCAACACTTATCATAAATGAGGCCCTTAGTGTTTAGAGAGATTACTCCTGCTCTTCCAGGAGTTAGCGAGCCCTCATGCAGACTCAATGCGGAGGGAGGTGTCCAGAGATGGGGAGGGGGTACTGATAGAACGCTGAAAGGTTTTTTAGGGGGGTGAACGAGCAGAGGCAATGAATGGAGCTGCGAGTGATATTACAGTAATTAGAATGTCTTAATATGGA
Organism: Triturus cristatus; assembly: GCF_964204655.1. Taxonomy (NCBI): domain Eukaryota; kingdom Metazoa; phylum Chordata; class Amphibia; order Caudata; family Salamandridae; genus Triturus; species Triturus cristatus. The sequence goes on from NC_140580.1 coordinate 863,977,653, forward strand.
TTCCTTCTGAATGGTAACATTGGGTGGCTAGCAGCTCCAGTGGCTACCTGTGGTCTTGTGTAGTAAAGCGAGCGCGCGCACTGAGCTGTGAGTGGCTTTTTGGGCTTCTGTGCTTCGCCTCTGAAGGAGCAGAGTGCCTGGCGGGTAATTACTAACTAACCTCCGCAAAGGGTTAATAAATAGCACCTTCACCCTCAAGTGCGCCTTTTTGCTGTTTAACATGTTCAGCTTTGAAAACATTTGACTTTAAAATTAAACGTTTCCTTGGCGTAACGGAACGTGGACATAGAAAAATATGCCACAGAATTTGACAAAGTTGGGGGAGAGTTAATGACTGTAACACCATCAAAGATTGATATTCACCTTTTTAAAGAATTTTGTGCATAAATTTAAAAACAATATCTTCCAGCGCCTTTAACTACTCTCTTGTGATACACCATATAAAACATAACAGTGCAATGAAGATGTGAGGGCGAAGGGACAGAAACCCTTTCCTCAACAGACAGCAACGGCAATCATTCTGTCTTCCTTTAATAAACTTTCTCTCTGGGCAGCATGAATGGCCGAAAGCGGAGACGGAGTAGTATGAGTTAGTGGGACCATCAAGGCTGGCCCATTCAGGCAACACAAGACCCCGACTCTAAAAATGTAGATCGAGGCGAGGCTTAGCGAGGGCTTTCGCAGACATTTTGACTTCTAGGCTATCTATACGGTGGTACATCCTGCATTGGAAACATCTGTGCTGGGAATTGGTCCTCCAAGGTGCAACAGGGAAGTAAATTATTGAGCTCTAGTTTAGAAGAGAGCCATTTTTCCTTGCATCTGCTCTGTGAGCGAAGGCTTCCTTTCTTAACTTCAGGTATGAGCTGATATAGTCTTTCTTTTATTCTATCTGCTTCCCGATTGATGAGTCTGCTGTGACCAGCCCCCAAGGGTACTATTCTATTGGTCTCAACAGCATTACCTGTGCCTGACCCGAAAGGAGAGGACAGCCCCGCGTTCTGTGATCTAAAGATACATCTGTGATAGAAAGCTACACCAGTCATTCTACACTCCGTTCCTATTTCCATAGAATATTGTCCTAATGTCCTAAGTTTGTGCTATCATGCAGCTCGGGTGGTGTTTTAAGTAGAAGGGCTCCGATTCGACATAGGAAGCCCACTCTTACTCTGAGAGCGCAGTGTACTTTGCCAGAGAGGAGGAATACAGGGATGCATCCAAAGTGCCTGCATCTGATGTATGTGGGAATATGCGGATAGAGGAAAATGCCCAACAATATTATCCATTAACTCCGAAATATTAATGTTTCAGAGTCTTGTTAAAGATTGATGTAGAATACATCTTGGTGGTGCTTGGAGTTGCAATCAAGCTAATGGAAGATGGGGAACCAGGTGTCAGTGTATTGCCAGATTGGCGAACAGGTAGCCATTGAAATCCAACAATTTGTGGGTCAACTGGCAGCTGACACCTGCTAGTGTACTGTGAGTTTTGATGTATGCTGGAATACAAGATGTAACTTTTCTTGGTTGTAACCTGGATTTTTTTTAAAGCTTCCAGCTCAGTTCCTAAACACTGATCATCTCCAATGCTCTGAACATTTTCTTATAGAAAACATAAGAAGTTGTTTCTGTGTGGACAGGAGAGATTTAATATTTACCATAAGGATAATGCAAGGCAGTTTGAGTCGTGACATCAAGATGTTTACTGCAGGAGGTGGACTGTCGCTGCAGATGCAGACACTTTAAAGGTTGTGTTCTCAAGCCCTGCTCTGAAAGGTGTGATCCCATGGTTAACTCAAACCCCAGTGTGACCCCAGCCCTTTAGTGGAAATGTGCACGCAGGCAGTGATGTGTGGGTAACACCTTTCAAAACATATCATCGCAATGCCCACCGCAACTTCATATGCCCTCCATCAAAAGGCAACCCAACCCATATGAAAAAAGATCATTGTGGGTAGGCTCTGCATTACACCTCCTCTACATATACGTGAGACCAGAAAACACAAAATATAATCACCACAAGCTACCCTTGATAATTTTCAGCTGCAAATATATTTTCACAATTTCATGCATGAAGCTACCAGCCTGCGTCTCTACAGTACTTCTTCACCAATTCAGACAGGCAAAGACCTATACATTCTGAAAGGAAATCAGAAGAAAACAGCTGTATTCTTAATCTGTGCTGGTTCTTTCACGTTGTAAAGCATGATGAAAGAACCTGTAGTCATAATTTGAAAACCTGCCATCCACACGAATATAGCACGTTACAACGCGTGCTATTACCACGCAGTAGGTTACAACGCGGTCGTCACAACGACCGCGTTGTTACCAAGCATGGCTTTACATCACAAGTCGTTTCTACGACTTGCGCTAGGTGGCACGCTGGATTTAGGAATAGTGTAAATTACTATTCCTACTCCAGTTAGCGCAACAGCAGGGAAGGTGTTGGATTTAAAATCCAACACATTCCCTGGTGTTGCATGCCACCTAGCGCAAGTCGTAGAAACAACCTGCGATGTAAAGTCACGCGTGGTAACAACGCGGTCGTTGTAATGACCGTGTAGTTACCTACCTGCGTGGTATCCACACAAGTAAAAGGGTGAACTGTTTTGAAATGGAGCGCAACATAACACCTGCTTGTTAATTTCAGGTTTTATGTATGTTTGCAAAATTGAATTTTAATTTGCCCCGCAAAGACGTTGCATGCAAATGTTTATCTTATTTTCATGCAGCATCCATACGTGGTAAGATAGCTTGGAGAGTTTAGGTCATGTTGCAGGAGTGGAAGTAGCCACACTATTGCAGTTGAAATATTGACTTGCTATAACCTCGCATCCACCATACTTGCACCACACTTGCAGCAACCACATCCACCTCCCAATGTTCAATCAAGATAAGTATAAGTTGAAATAAGTCTAATAACAGTGACGGCCAGTGCAGGTAAGAGCAGTAGGGCGGGAGAGTCAACAGACGGTGATAAGGGAAAATAAGATTAAAAAAAGAAAAACACTTACCCTGTGCTCAACGCATCGCTGAGTCGGCTATGTGGCGAGTGCAAGGTAAGTGTTTTTCTTTTTTTACATTTTATTTTCCCTCAGCATCGTCTGTCGACTCCCCGCTGCCTCACCACCCTTACCTGCACCGGCCGTCACTGTCTATTAAACCTGTTCTTGCATTTATACATTTACCTTGATGCTTGAGGACATATTGGTAATTGATAATGAGAATACAATATTGTTGCAGGTGGATATTGTTGACCTCAATATTGTAAAATACGTGTTCATGGTGTGTGTGTATCAGGAGGGTACAAGCATGACTCCATGCAGGACTGAGCGAGACTCCAAGTCCCTTGCGTTTAAAAAAAAGAGTGCTAAATGTTGTGCTTTCATTTGTGGTGTGCACTATATATTGGACATTTTTTTATTATTGTGGTCAGCAGGACCCATACAGAAATACATTTGCCTTTCCAGAAAGTTCACACCACATTTGCCTTGCGCTTGGTGGGGTCTTCTTTCCATCACTGGGTTTCCCCTAACGGCATGACCTACTTAACATTGACTACACTGTTACTGAAGGACTCCTCAAAATCCTGAACCACTTCAACCCGCTCTAACGAAATGGAATATAGGAAATAATCCCTACATGTAGAGCAGGGAAAAAACAGATGTCCATCAGAAATGCTTGTGAGTCGCATACATTTACTGGCTCTGAAACCCCTAGGAAATTGTCATTTAAAATTGTGTGAATTGGACATGTGGGTGTCAATCAACGTATAGGCATGCATCTACAAATTCATAGATTTACATCTTCTTTGTAAACAGGTTCCTTTGCTCATTGGTTCTATTCTACAACACTCCAAGATGTCAAACTCTCAAAGTGCACGCATGTCTCATTTTGAAAATACTTACGGTGACTACGTGGCTCCATGCTCTGAAACTTTGATCGGGGGCCACAGGCCTTCCCATCACAAATAATTTCCCCTTCACAAACAATATGATTTTTGTTTTATCTGGTAAGCTTCATTATGATGCAATCGTGTGATGTAAGTCTCATTCTCATCCTAGCAAAAAATACCCACTATACCTAGAAAAAATATACATTACATCGGGCAGTGCATTGTAATGCCATAAACTGTGCTCACGAGTACATCTAATTTCAGTTTATCTAATTAAAAAAATCAACCCTTGTTATCTCAAAGAAAAATTACTAACATTAATTTGCACCGCGTGGCATGGCCTGTTGTCCAGTAAGTGACTAGAGTAACTTACCAAAATACTTTTTTTTTGTTATAAGAGATGCATGGCAGCACAGTTAAGCTCCTGAAAATATAAATCCATGGGCGATCCTCTGTGGTGTTTTTTTGCTGGATTCTCAAGTAAGTTTTGAAACAACATATTTATAGAACTTGAAATAAAAAATAAAATCAAGTCAGTGTGGCAGTGTGGTCGGGAAATACCTTTTTTTTTCTAAATCTAAAAGTGCTACCCATCGCCTCATCAATTGGATTTTTTCCGACACCTTCAAAATGCTGAAATTAAGACACAAAAGCCGCAGGGGAACCTAAACTAACATTTCCAAGTGCATAAACCCGTCGAGCGAAGGTTTTGGTGTTTTTCTACCCTTTTTCATGAGCCCTGGCCCTGTGCGCTGTGTCGCATTAATGGACGCGGTCCTGCATGTGGTCCTGGGCCGAGGTGTGATGGAGAGATCGCTTCTGGGCTGCCTAGAAATCTGTCATCGGCTCACTTAATAGATTCGTGATTTGTGCGAAAAAATTAAGCCACCGCAGTTCTGCAGCCGTGTCCCAACACTGGGTTGCCTTAAAACGTCTCTACCCAAGAAGTTAAAAGTTTAATAAACCGTTCCCACACTGATGTCGCCGGACCCGCCTTCTGGCAGCTTGGCAGGAGACTCCATTTTGCTTGGCAGGGCCCTCGGCGAGGACTTTTCCCCCCTTGCTAATGACCCACGAGGCAAAAGTGAGAAATAAACTAATGCTATGAACTTTCCTCGCAAACAAAAACACAGGTCCTTTAAAAGTAGTTTCAGATCTTTTTCCAACACATTTTCACAGCAGTAAATAGAAAAACAAACTCTCACAGGTATTCTCTGTATAAAATCCTTTAATGAGATGGTGTGTCCCCCCAGCTCCCTTTTTCAGGGAAGAAGTTTTTTGATGGACTCGTAAATGTAACATTCTGCCCCCGCCGCCCCCATCACCACCAGTAATTACCAGGTTTCCTGGTGATCTGGCACGGAGTTAATGAGAAATGTGTCAGATGAGAACAGTCATAACTGAAAAGTTAACAAGATGCTCAAGAGAACAGGTCTAGTAGGCTGTTAATGGCATTCTTGAGGAGTGGGGGCGGTGGGGTGGCGGTGGCTGGTGAGAGAGAGGGACAGTGTGTGTAGGAAGAAAGTATGTAAATAACAAGGAACTGTCTTTCTTGCAAAACAACAGAAACTCTCACCCTAAACATATTGTATGCATCCCCAGTGAGATGTGACACGTTCCTAGAGATTGTTCTAGGTTTTATACATGTAAATGTTTAAACTTCTTACATTCTTAACAGCCAACAAATATTTCTTTAACTGCACAGGAATTCGAAAGAGGAGAAAGCAGTCTGGGGCCAATAACTTCAAGATGCTTTTTCATGTGAATATCTCATTGAGGTCTGTAGACAACTTTACTTTTCTTTCTCCTATTGCCCTCATTTTTTGTCTTTTGCATGTGCTTTAAGCACTAAATGGCTCTACTTGGGTGGCCTGGTGTTTTGGATATAATACAGTACTCGGAAAATACATATGCCACAGTGCGCATTATTGACTGTGTCCAGTATTACCCCCTACATTCTGAGCTTCGTACCTCACAATGAGGGATACTGTTGTAATTCCACATGTTCCCCATTCCAAGGCTTGAAACTTGGAATTTTGCAGTATTTCCACCACAAATATTGCTAGGTTGCACCCGGCAAAATTTGTGGTGGCAAATATCGTGGCATTTTTGCACTGCATATAATCGCCATTTGCATGGGAACTACTGTTGGCGCCTGAATTGAGATTGCTAGCGTGCTCAGAATGTGACTTCTAGCCTTAGTTGATATGGACATGGAATCAAGAGCTCTGAATCGCTAAGCTCCAGTGAGATGCTACCTTATTTGTTGTACTGTGTAACTTCTGCCTGGTATAGCTGCCATTAATGTTGTTCAGCTCTTCTAGAGTTTGGCTGCAATGGAGGCAGTCAGCAAGGTACTTATGCTGCCTGCACATTTATTTTGTTGTTGCAGTTTTATATACCGTGAACCCAACCTAAAGGTATCAGAGCACTTTACATGAGCACCAGTTGCGCTTACAGACGGACACATTCATTTTTTGGCACAGGGAGATTAAGAGGCATATGTATCAAATTCTCTATTTGCGATTCTCAAATAGCGATTTTTTGAGAATCGCTATTTGGGAATCGCAAACGAGATGTAAGTAAGAATTTGCAAATTGTTAGTGATTCCTTGGCATTCCATAATTGCTATTAGCAAATTGCGAATCGCAATTAAGGAATACCTTCCCATTCATTCCTATGGGCCAGGAGGCCCATAGGAATGAATAGGAAGACATTCTAAATTAGCGATTCGCAATTAGAGAATCGCAAATCGAGAATAATTTCAAGGGTGCAAGGGTGTCATAAGGACACCCTGATGCACCCCTGAATTGACCATGTGTGCGCATGTGACGCACATACCTGCCCTAAGGGCATGTATGTGCGCCACATGGCACTTAGAAAAATGCCAAAAAGTGCATCTTTCAAAGAAATCGCAAATTACCACCAACTTGAAGTTGGTGGTAATTTGCGATTTCTTAAGTAGAAATCGCACAACTTGGGTGCTTGTTACATTGCATTTAAGGAATCGCAATTTGCAATTCCTTAAATGCAATCGCAAAATAGAGAATCGCAAATTTGCGATTCTCTAATTTGCGATGCCCTTTTGGGATGATACATCCCAAAAGGCCTTTTCCCGTTCGCAAACGGGCCGATTCTGAGAATCGGCCCGTTTGCGAACGGGAAAAGGGCTTGATACATATGCCCCTTGGTCATTTTCCCAGAATCACAGGGTGTTTGAGCCTCCCGTCAAAGTCGACCACTTTAGCTGTTAAGCCACATCCTCTGCCTACATGCTTCTTCATTTGGGTAAAGAGAAGGTTTTGTTAAGTTCAATGGGGGATGGAAGTGAGTCAATCGCTTAAAATAGAATGGAGACCGTAGCAATGATATTGTTACAGATACCTGTCTTAGAGACAAGGGCACAAAGATAGAAACTGGGTGCAAGGCTTACTTTATGCCAAGGGTGCTCTTCTTCCACAGTAAAATGGCAAGTGGGAGTCAGTATCCCCTGGGAATATTTTTCTTTTTCTTTATGACAGTGTAGCTATACCCCCGAGCAATCCTATTTGCATTCCATGACTCTTAAGAGATCTACCTTTTTTGCTTTTTCCAGTTTGATTTTGCAACTGATTTTTTAATTGTTACGGGTAGAGAGGCTGGATGGGGCAACTTTTCATTTATGCATTCAAATGTTCACGTCTGCAAAACAAAATTCATCCTATTTGCTATATCCAAGCAAATAGAGTTTGCACCAGTGCAAAGCTAAGAAGTACTAATGCTCAAACGGTTAGTTTAGTTCTCTGACTCGTCTTGATGTAGAGCCCCTGCTTTCCAACATTTGCTGCTGCCCTTGAATATTCTTCTGGATTTCAATTATGAGTACATTGTGCCAATCATAAATAGGGGCGCGCAATGGCCCAAAATGTTTTCTGTATTTCACATCAATAATATCGCTCAGGAAAGAAGCAACATTTTCATAAATGCACAGAGATGCATCCTTAACAACGAGCATCATTCCATGTTTATAAATTCAGAAAGATAGTGTCTTCTGTGTTGATAATATAATTTTATGGTTTTTAATACATCTACCATTCAATAACCACTCAAAATTATGTGTCTGAAGGCTTGGCAGCTCTCTTGACTTTACAGCTATTCCACCTTGGTTATAAATTGGTTCAAGGGTGAAGGTCACTATCCGGTTAAAATCAAAGTTCCTTATCTACTAGTTACTCTTCAACAAAGTACAACATGTTCTGGACAGAAAGAGATTTGAAAAAATACAAATCACACTTGATAATCTACTCTATTTGATGCTGTATTCTTCTAGCTCTCATTATCCTGGGTTCACAATGTTCCTGAGATTTAATGTTCCTTGAAATTCGCTTTGCTAGAATACCACCTTTTAAGAAAATTTTATTTAGTCTCCATTTTAAAATTTGTATAAGGCCTGCTTTGGTTTTAACAATACTCACTTATACAAATCCTCTGATTCCCTCACAAAAAGCATTCAATTTCAATCATTTCTGAAAATTTTGTGATTGCTTTTTTGGAAACTATAGAAATCCATGATTGAGGCCATGTAGCATTTTAATCCACTAATCAATAAATTGGAATTTTTAGGCAAATATTGGAAAATGGAATATGTTAAACTATGCTGCATACTTTCTCAATCGATGGAACTCCAAGACCAATAATCTAAGACCATGGTAAGATAAAAATTAAAATATCAATGAAAATACATAGAAAAGGTAAGACTATGAATAGGAGTTGAAAAAAGGGATAGGAAACAAAATTAAGAAATCCAGTTTTTTCAGCAAAGAAAGCTTAATTAACGTATAAATAAAAATATTTTTGGGGTGAAAATTGACTTTTCATAAGGATGAAAAGAATTTTGAAATAAAAATGGGATTTTTACTTTTTCATTTTTTAATGCAAGTGGAGAATGGTCAAAATATTTTTTAAAAGTTCATTGTAGAATGAAGTTGGACAATACAATTTTCACTTTTGAAGATCTGGGAACTCTGGATCGCCAGAGAGAAAAGGCAAGAGAACTATGATATTCATCCTTCATCAGAAATTCACCTATTAAGTAGAAACCATTTAAGTAAACATGCAAGTCTGATGGTGGCTCGTGATTCTATAATTCTACGGTATACTAATGACAATGCTGTACTTCCCATCATATGATTTTCAAGATCCATTAATAGATCAGTGCACAATTTACAGTGTGTCATTCAGCAACAACTGTCACTTGTGAGCAACCCATCATAGGAGTAGTATGTCTTAATTTTTAATACTTTTGCAAACAGTGTGAACTCCCTAGAAAGTAAATGGCATGCACATTTTTTTCATAAATCATTTGATGGCGACAGGTTGAGAAGTCAATGCTTTGGTTTGTGTATGAATGCAATGCATGCTGAGTATTCATTGAGGTGTTAAAGTGAAGAAGCATTCTTTAGGTCACAATCCAGAGATGTTTACAAGTGGGTTGAAGGACTATTTTCAGTTCAAGCAGCTCTTTTCTCTTGCAACCATTTATCCAAATATCAGGGAAATGCGTCTCAAACTGGCGAGGCAATATATTCTGGAAGCGCAGAGGCATTAGACAATTACTGCCTGATCACGTGTGCAAACAATAGATATTGGTAACATCTACTTCAACCAGGAAGCACCTTGAGCTGAACAATATTGTGGTGCTGCAATTTATAAGTCTCGCCTTCCATTGCAGAACAATAGTAAAGGTGCGTGTACCTCAAAGCATTTTTTTTCTATACAACTCCGGCAGCTAAGTTTCTTTACGTAATGAGCCCCATAAAATCTACTACATCCAGGATATGAGCAAGCCACAAGAATAGAATCAGGAAACCCTGATTTTTATCAAGAAGTTTACCTGATTAAGGTCTGACTATCTGATTGATGGATACGCAGTTGTTTTGAATGCTGGATTAAAGCAACTTGAACTTGTCATTCACTGTCGGGTAGGGGGCTGATGAATTATTTCCAATGAAGCTGTAAAGAAGTGTAAAAGTGCACCCAAACCCTATAGTGCAACTAAGATGAATTCACTGACATAGAGGAAGGCTGAAGTAAGGGACTTGGCTGGGTGGGCATTTATACCCCTGGTGACATTGTTCTGGTTATCTATATTTCTATACACAGCATTATCTAGGAGCCGGCCCGTGCTGGAGGACTATTTTTTTAAACAAAGCACCTTCTGGAGATTAGTCCATGGTATATATGTATGTATGTATGTATGTGGTATTTCATGAATCTAGTCTAAAAAGCAGAAAAAGGCAGAAAACAGGGTCAAAGGTAAGCATACAGTCAAAGAGCAATAGGAGAACTAGTTGGTTATTCTCTTGCTACTGCATTGTGATGTAGTGTTTTTTACAGAATTGTGTCTTCCACTCTTTCCTACATTGAAGCAGCATTGGGGCGATCCTTATGGATATAGGGATTTTGATGCAGACCCTAGATGCATAAATGGAAAAGGCCTACTGCCTTGTTTTTTTTTCTTTTTTACAGTTCTTAGTCTCTAGTCCAATGGGCGCTTGGCTGCGGTGTGATGAGAGGCACCAAAGAAGGTGACCTTGTCGGCAAAATAAGCGGGATGCTGCCCCGTCCTAGTGGCCATGTAAACGATGCATCTGGTTTTAAAGATGGTGTGTGCTGGCATAAATCAATGAAGATTCAGATCATTGGGCCAAGTTTGTAGTATTTCTTGCTTGTTGTTCTTGACAAATCACAGGAATTCTGTCATGGTTGGATAGAGCTTCAGGTAGGCGCGAGTCATCATGGTCCAGATGAGGTCTAAGCAGTGTTGTGTTTGAGGCTCTGAGTGGGTCTAGAGCAGAGGAGACTTTCAGATAGAGTTATGTATACATGTTTGGAGACTGAGACACAGTGTGATACACAGTTTGGCCAATAAGCCAATCTATCAATACAATCAGGTCACTTGATATTGCTGGAAAGCCATCCTGGGCTACCGAGTAATTATTTTAATGCCATTTGTGCAGTGGCAAAACTAACAGTGTGTTGCTGTGTCTGAGATGAATGTCTAGGCAATATACTGGCCAGGGAACATGTTGCCAATGATGGCCCTGCATTCTTGATTGTGTTGGACTGAGTATTGATCTCTTGGGTTTTATGTTAAATGTTCAATATATCCTTGGGAACTTCCTAAACGAGATCATTCATCCAGTGAAATCCATTTCTGAAGGTGGCTTCTGCAATCTACAAGCCGACCTGCCTGGAACATACTAGGTGCTAATGCCCAAGGTGGCTCACGCAGTCTTTTCAAATTTCTGTCATACAGCACCCCGAAGCAAGGCACTTACATTGTAGAGTTGTAATGTAAAATGCTGTTCTGTAAGGCTGTTTCTTAATTAGGAGAGATGTTCCTAGAAGTCCATAATGACAACACAAATCAATAAAAACTGAAGGCCAGTTCTAAAACATAGCAGGGATATGCAGAAGAAAAGAGCCCTACCTTTTAGTTGCTGGAGGTGCGCCCATGTAGGTTAAAAGAGACGCTATTAATAAATTGGTGTCCCTGTTCTTCCACTCAAGACAATATAATTTTTTATGTGAAGAATACCATTTTAAATAAGATTTGGAAAATGTGAAAAAAATTGTATTTTTAGGAAACCATTGTATTTTGTATTGAACTGTAATTTATTTGAATCAATGTGTGTTGAAGTTATTTTGTAAAGAACTGGGATTCCTTTTGCATCACTGCATGCTAAAATCACAAAATATTGTAATACTAATGTGTTGCATAATTTGTCTTTTTCCCACATAATTTAGTGTGCTTGCCATGTAATCTGGCTCTTTAATGCCACATAATTGAAGTGTTGCTGCCTTTGGCTGTACAAAGGCCTGTGAGTTCACAGGCTGGATCAAATGGAGAGAGGTCCATGAGCCTGGTTTGTAGTTTGATAGGTGTTACTCCATCTGTCAGGGTGGTAGAGGACATTAATCCGCCCTGCTGTTGGACTACCATCCATCAAAGTTAGTGATGACTTCCAGCCCAGCAGTCATCTTGGTGCCATGATGGGAACTCTCATCTTTGCGGTTCATTCAAGGGCCCAAAAAAATTGTCAGATGGCTGCCATTGTTGCTGATACCCGTTCACCAAAAGTTTTCAAAGTTTTAGTTTTTCAGAAGCAAACTACCAAAGCGGGAGTTTCTTTATTAAGAACAAACATCTAATGACCCCCACACCTTGAAAAAACACTCCCAGTTTTTCCTGGTGTTAATGTACAGAAACAAAAGACACTATACCATCCACTCAAAATAGGGCAGGTGCTGGAATGTCCTTTCTCCAACTTCTTCTACCCCATCAGCCCATTGGAGATACTTTTCCATTGAAGGAGTCAACGGGAGTCTGTTGGCAGAAAACATAATGTCCGTCCATCTGTAAATGAAGGGAGGGGTGTGACTTAGGGCTTGGCAGACAGCATTGTCCATTGCCTTTGAGACAGAGTACCCTGTCCGCCAGATGCTTAATCAGGCCTTAGGTCACGTTGCTATTATTAGAACATTTTTGAGCCTTTTGCCAAAAGAAGAGCCCAAAAGGCACTTCTCCAAATGATGATAGATTACATATGCTTCCTGCTAGGGAAAAAGAGTGTTAGCTAGCTGGGCATATATGTTTATAGCTTGATATAGCTCTCATGTGAGCAAAACCGTATGGAAAATAGCGTTGGTATAAAGTAATGCAAACAGTGTAGCAGTGCTTGACAAATCTGATTTATATAAAGTCAGTAAAACTTCAAAAAGTGAACAGATTAGAAAATGATCAGTGGGGCTGTGAAAAAAAAGTTGACATCAAAACACTATTGGGCTGTGCAGCACTTAATAACTGAAACTGTGCCCAGAGCAAATATTTTTTCTCCATTTGTATCTGTCTTGTTCGCTTGATCTCTCTCTCCTACCTCATTGTGCCTCTTTAGCTCTCACTTACTAACATCTTTTGCTGTCTATTGCCAAAAAACATATGGTGCTCAATACAAATACTTAGAATGGCCTCCTTTTTTTGGTCGTCTGATTACTTATCAGTGGTTGGCTTTCCTGTCAATCTCATTTGCTTGCTTCTTATTGGATGGCCATCTTCTGTTCAGCATTGTAACAAACATTTTATTTCTTTTCGGTGATGCATTTCAGCTTAGTAACAAGCATGGGCAAAAACAACAGTTTGGCTACTCCTTTCAAAGGTACAGGCTATTCGCATTGCCAGTGGTTGTCTATCTTGAATATTACTTCTTCAAACTGCAAATAATATAGGTTTATGTGGACATAAACTACTGGTTTCTACAACGTTCAACAAGTGTGGTTGTGTGCAAATGCACAAAAAGTGCAAAATACACAGATGCAATCGAGTCAAATCAATCTCATAAGTGGAGGAGGGGCAAGTTTGTGAAGGAAAGTTTGACAATTTGTACAAGACAAACTCACTAAAAGTCTAGTGTTGCAGAAAGCAAATATTATTACCTCTACCACAGTTAATTTAAGCCCATTTCCTGTAGTTACTGCTATTAACTGGCATAGGCTGCAGACATGTTTATTCCCCATTTTGGTGTTGAACGCCATAGGATATAATTTCGCCACGTGACTGTGTGAAACAACACAGCAAAATCACGAGTCACAGCGACCTCAAGTTGGAGTGCAAACATCATGACCTAATGCCACAACTATGCTGGCTTCACCTCTCCATGCAGACAGTGAGCTCTGAAGCGTCCAAGTTCCCAGTAGAGACATACCCTGCAGTGAAAACAAAGACTTTGGTATGCATTCCTGTCCCACTTGACTCGACTGAATGAGCCTGCTTTAGCAACACAGAAAGGGAATCTTGACCTTTCAAAGTGACTTGTCACAACATCTCGCTTAATATTGAGTTTTTATGATTGCATCTAATTTTTTAATTGAAAATCAAAAATGAAAGCCTCCTGACTGGGTCTCAACCTAGCCAATTACGAGCCTTTCTAATTTATGCTTTGCTGCCCTTAGTGTCTATACATTTATTTATGTATATATATATATATATATATCTATGAGAGAGTGGCAGATGTTCCCCTACATGCTAAGAACCGGCGGTGTTCCAAATGAATATTGATTCAAAATAACCATTTGACCTCAATATAATGGTCAAAATATTGTTGCTAAAATATAGTGGACAAAATTATATAAGCTCAGTAATATTACTGTTGTGCATTAATAGCGACGTTTAACATTTCATTTACTGCAATATTGTTTTGTATTAAACAGTTTTATTGTGTTGTATCATGCTTTAATCTCATTATTGATGTTTTTGTGAAATGTATTGGGTTATTTAGTGTGCAGTGCTTTTTAAAATATTATATTAACTATTTTCAATTGACTAAAATTTTCTTTTTTAATATTTATAAAATGTTGTTTCTTTGTTAATGTTTGTAATTTTTTTAATTATGTAATACATTTAACTTTCGGATTGTAGGGTTTATTATGGGGTTAGGTGGGAAGGTTGAAACTCTTTACAGATAAACTTCTAGAGGTGCATGCGACGTCATTTTTATTGTCAAAATTTCATAAAATACAGATTGTAAACTGAGAGCAATAGTTACAGTCGGAATGTTGGGCTCGAAGGGATCTAAAGTGAGAGGCTTTAGGTTCTAAGAGCCTGCAGTGGCATGGGGGCAATGTTCCTCTGATTGATAGGTGTCTCTAGGAATGCGAGTCAAGCCTTCTAGATCTAGATGTATCAACACCTCTTATCACCCAAGGAACTTGATGCATAAAGTGGATAACATCAAGTGAGAGGTCACATTGAAATGTGAACTTCACTTATAGTTGACTTTTAAAATCATTATTATGCCTTCAATTTGTTGAATTATCTAATCAATCAATCAGTACTTGTAGAGCGTGGCTTATCACCCGTGAGGGTATCCAGACTCTTGGGTTGCTCGGCTCAGTTGAAAACCCAGGGCTTGAGTCTCTTCCTGACGTCTGTCTGTGAGGGAGATCTTCGAAGGTGGAGAGGGAGGGCTTTTCATGTCTTGGCGGTGAGGTGGGAGAAGGAGTGGCCATTGCTGTGGCTGAGGTGGATGTGCAGTGTTTGAGCCAGGGCACAGGAGGCGGAGCAGAGGTTTCTGGATGGTTAGAGGAAGTTCAGGCAGTGGTTCATTTATGCTGGTCCTTGGTGTTGGAGGGCTTTGTAGGAGTGTGTCAGTAGTTTGAATTTGCATCATGTGATGTTGGTCCATTTAGGCAAGTTGAGGATCAGTTTGGCCGCTGAACTCTGTATCGTCTGGAGCCTTTTCATGAGTTTGGTGGTGGTACCTGCATGTAGTGCGTTGCCTTAGTCTAGAGAGCTGGTGATAAGGGCATGTGTGACTGTTTTTTCTCGTGCTCATGGAGAGCCATTTGAAGATTCTTTAGAGCATGTGGAAAGTATGGAAGTAGGCAGAGGAAACTGTGTTGATCTGTCGTTTCATAATGAGTTTGCTGTCCAGGATGATGCTATGGTTTCAGGCGTGGACTTTTGCTGTGGCGGTGGGTACACGTTCAGCGGACCACCAGGTGTCGTTACAGAGGGAGGTGTGGTTGCCAAAGATCACACTTAGTTTTTTTCTACGTTGAGCTTCAGACAGTTGTCCTTCATCCAGGTTGCAATTTTCTTCATGCAGTTGTGAAAGTTGGTCTTAGTGGTAGGATCTGCTGTGAGCGAGAAGATGATCTGGGTGTCATCGCCATAGGATATGATGTTGATGTCGTGGGTCCTGATGATGTCAGCTAGAGATGCCATGTTGGTGTTGAAGGGGGTGAGGCTGAGGGATTAGCCTTGAGGGACGCTGTAGATGGTGCTCATGGGTTCCAAGGTGAAGGGGGAAAGGCATCCTGAGAGAAATGATGCAATTCATCTAAGTCCTTCTCGCTTTATTGCAATATAGTGCAGTCTCTTGATGAGTGTGGTGTGAGAAATGGTGTTGAAGGCTGCGGAGCGGTCAAGAAGGATCAAGGCGGCCGATTCTCCTCAGTCAAGTAGAGTCCGGATGTCATCTGTGGCGGCAATCAGGGCAGTTTTGGTGCTATGGTTGGCTCGGAAACCGGTTTGGGAGGTGTCTAGCAGGTTGTTTCTTTATCTAAAAACTGTAGAAAACTCCTAATCTGTTAGAGACTTCTAGCCACAGATTTATTACCGTAGAATATTCCCCAGACACCAGGTGTATCTGAAAACTTTTCAAGCAGTATCTCTGCACATTGGTAGGTGGCGCTGTTTGGCTCCTCTTCAACGTCATCTGTGCAGGAAGTGACGAGTGCGGTCGCTATATATATGGCTACCCAGGGCTCTGACCTCTGTTACTTTTTGCAACCTTTTCACACGGAGCCACGAAGTTTGCTGATGCACCAGTGTGCAGGCAATAAGGACCTCTTAAGGGTTACCCGATAAGGAGAAATCCGAACACAGAGCAGCAAGGATAGGATCGTCGGTAAGGAATCTGCGGCCAGATAGAATCTCTATCAGATAAGGCATTACCTCAGGGAAGTAACTTGTTCTTTTCTGCCTGAATGCTGGAAAAGAACAATTATTCTATCCAGGCTTTATCTGGAAATAGAGCCTCTATCCAAAAGATCTAGGGCAAATGTATCAAAAAATCATGCAGAGCAGCAAGGCACCTTGCTGCGGTGAGTGATAGGGAAAGGGCGGGAATGTGCCATATTTCACATTATACTGTGCATTCTTGTCTTTTCCATGCGCTGGTGCACAATGTGCTGCCT
Source organism: Triturus cristatus (assembly GCF_964204655.1). Lineage (NCBI taxonomy): Eukaryota > Metazoa > Chordata > Amphibia > Caudata > Salamandridae > Triturus > Triturus cristatus. The sequence continues at coordinate 863,994,285 of NC_140580.1, forward strand.
AGTGCCAACACAGACACCCTTGCACCATTTTGCTCATTCTATGATTTGTGCTGCGTTGTGTTGCGTTACTCTAGATTTATCAAGCCGCTCAGGGTCACGCAAGGTGGCCTTGCGTTGCTTGATAAGTCTAACTTAAGAGTTGCTACACTCTTGCGTCACGTTGTGTGGCACAAGGGAGGCAAAACTCTTTGATAAGTTTGGCTCCAAGTTGCTTATTCCTATTTTCATATGGTGAGCCCCAGACTCCATTGAAGGTAGGCTTTATAAATGTACCCTCCCTCCCTCCCTTCCACTTCCTCCCTCCCTTCTTTCATAGTAGAATTGTGAGATTTTATTTGGATTCAATGAAGCTAGTTACTTGGGTATCCTTCAGTGAAATTGACATTTCCCCTGCTTCTGCAGGTGCCCTGATTCTGGGCTGAATTGCCTCGATAAATTGCTAATCGAGACGGGGAAAGATAGATTTTCGTGGCAAATTTATTTTTTTAACGTTTATTACATTTGGTTATTCTTTTTGCTATTTTCTTTATGTGCAAATCGATCGTGTTCTTTTCTAAAGAAAATGTTATATCTGATCAGTGAAGGTTTGTTTTGGGGAGGAAGCAAGATTATAGAGGTTTATACATAGTCCCGGATTTTTCTATGCATTCTGCATGGGCCTGCGATACAAGCCAATATCTGCAATCTGGAGACACCTGTGGACAAAGTACCCTTTGTACCTGTGGCTGCCACTCACTAATGACACTGTTCCTCACTGTGGTGTAAAACACGCACAGGCGGTAAACATGCACACCCCAATACAAGAAATAATAAACATTGCATCTGATGCTCAGGCCCCTCGGATACTCTCATCATTTTGGAGCTTGGCTGCGTTTTTACTGGATCCCCTCCAGTAATCTTAAAGTAATGCAGAAATATGCATCCATGCTTTCCGAACAAAAGCGCTTTTCTTACTTGTAGGCACTCAAATTTATCCCAGTATCTCTCAGTTTTACAGTCGACCTTTGTCTCTGTGAACCGGAATTTAAACCGATTTGCCACTGAGCGTCTTAACCCTGTCAAGCAATACTGTGGGCCTGATGAAGGCCTATGGAGAAAAAGTGTGTTGTCAAAGTTTATAGCCAGTGGCAGGCAGCACAGGTAAGAGTGGTAGGCAGGGCGTGGGAGGGGAGGGTGGGGGGGTAAGTCGACAGACGACGGGTTAGTTAAAATTAAATAAAAAAGTCACTTACCTTGCGCTCGCCGCATAGCTTATTAAGCATTGTTGAATACAAAACATACGCTGTGCTTTTTTGTGGCCTGCACGATCAGATATGTTGCAACCATGGTCTCTTCCCCTGAGGTCCAGTTTACAAGGTGGGTGACCACCTTCCTCCAGGTCTTTACCGACACTGATGCAGCCCTTGGCTTTTATGTGAATGTCTAATGCATTCTGGGTATTGTGGTCTTCTTTCGCTTTCATTAAATTAATTAGACTAACAGCTGGAAACGTTGATTTGTAGGTGAAAAGTTCAGGCCCGGACACAGTGTCTATAATGACTTGAAGTGAGCTGGTCAATTTTCGTACCAGAGGTACACAAAATGTACAGGAGCCGATCACCCACTTCTCTTTAGCACACCCATAAGAACATCAGAAAGGGCCTTTCCATGTTTTCTCGTCAGTTCTAACTTTGGCTAAGCTTGTCCAAGCTGTTAACAGCTGCCAAAGGCATGAAGTAATGAGAAAGCACTGGGAGGAAAAAAACAAGCTGACATCACTGCAGCAGTGCAGAAGTGAACACAGCTGGCACGTTCTTTCGCTGTCAGCGACTATTTGAGAGGACCGCGGTGATGGGTCCGACTCCAATCTGTAAACATGGGCTGTTCCTGCAGGTCACCCATGCCTTCTATGGACTTAATGTCTTTTGACCTATCAGTATCAACGTGGTACTCTTGAGGAACGTCTCATCCACTGTCACAACCCCTCCCCCTTTGCACCAACAAATCAGCAACCTGCAACTACAGTTGGCCATAATTAATCAATGGTGGCTGGCAGTGAAGCCTGGATTTGATACAAACGTTTTTAGCATTTTCATGCATCTGATTTGTAGTTGAATGTAGGTGGACCTGTCCCTAACTTTGAAATCCCAGGATCCAGACACTGAAGTCAAGAGGTGATTTCCAAGGACTTGACAACTAGACTCTCTTAAGTTACTCCAACTGCAAACATGTTAGAGTCCTCTCTATCAAGAAGCACCTAGTGTTTGTTGCACTTAGCCGCGGATCAGAAATCACAACATTTTTGTGATCTAGACAGCCCTGAAGAGGTCCATGCATAAAGGAGCATCTGGAAAACTGCTATAGAAAGATATCCTGAAGGCATAATGAACGGGTTTAAACTTGGACTTCTTATATAAGGGAGAATTTTAACCTCTTCAGCGCGGCGCGGATTTCCGCGCCACGCTGAAGATTCCGTGCGCGGGCGGGGCCATGACGGAACGGTTCCGTCATGCGCACAGCGCAACCGACATGCATGACGGAACCGTTCCGTCATGAGCGTCGAAGGGGTTAAATACAGCAGAATGCAGAAGTTCCATTACCCAGGTGGCTTTTTTTACAAAGTGAATGGCATGTGTCCCGTATCATCTCATCCTGGTAGTTTGCATCACACCTGGCTTGTTGTCCTCCTGCATAAACGTAAAATTATTTTCCCTTGCCCCAAAGCTTGGTTTGCCCCTGAATTATACATTTACTCCACAATCTCACATAGAATTAGGAAGCTTCGGAGATGGTAAACTGAGTCTTGTTGTTCCATCTTAAGTTTACTGTTTCTTCCGGTTTCGCTACTCCGGTGAGTTGGGCACATTCCTGAGGCACTAATATCTGCATATGACTAGTTGCATCCGTTCAGGCGCGCAACGCCCATTGGGCTCAAAGGGCTTCAGCCCCCCACAACCCCCTGTTGTGTGTGTCAGCCCAGGCTGAGACAGGTTCCCGGGCACACACAAAGCCGCACCCGAGTACTTCACAGGTCTTTAAAAGACCATTTACTTGTTAATGAGGCTTTGTTGTTTTCTCACCCCTTCTTGGAGCCCCTGAATCTTAAATCTACCGATTGCTGGAAGAATAAGCCCCCCCCTGAAATTTGAATTAGCCCCCCCACCCCCCGAAGTTTCACTCTAGTTGCGCCTCTGCATCAGTTTATGCTTAAATTGGCTATGAGTGTGTGTATCTAATGTAGAACTCATGCTGAAGGATGGTTAAAGGGTTGCTTAGGAGACACACTCCTAATTGGGTTACCCATACTACCAAGTGTAGGCTCTGTCAAACAAGCTGCACTGCACCTGAAAGCCTCACAGTGCTTACTTGATGTGGGGCTGACGAACCAGGACCCTGCTGTTTCTTTAAATCGTTACCTTTCTTTTTCATGAGGAAATTGAAATATATGTGCCAGCTCCTCATCTATTTCATGCAGCCATTCATAATATTGCCCCATTCTGACAGTTCCATGATAATTTAACTGGGGCGGCTCTAGTCAGCCTGCCATAAAAAGCCATCCGGCTGACTATGATGGAGGGATTTGGAAGCAGGTAATTGCCTAGGCAGCAAATAAGTGTTTTGCCATCAGCAGTAGTTTCAGGTCATTCTTGCAGTGGTGAAGAAAGCGAGAAAGGACCAAAGATCACGAAGAGAGAATGGAATGAGGAGAGATGTGCTCTCCGTGCTACGGGATGTGTGGCGTCAACGGTTGCCAATGGCAACGGGCCAATGTGTTCGACAGAACGGGCCTGATGGGAGGGAAAGGAGATTGCAAACAAGTCAGTTCCCCCAGAAGGCCAGTAGGGTATTTGGCAAAGTCAGTCACATGTCAGGTAACCTTGTTTCTTCAAGGCCAAGTGATAGTAATAATAATAACAACAATGATAATAATAATAATGATAATAATATTTATAATAAGCACCAACAACAAAAGCAACAACAGTAATACTACTTCTATAACTAATAGTAATAATAATAATGATAATACCACCATCAACAACAGCGATAGCAATACTACCACTACCGCTACAACCACTACTACTACTAATAATAATAAAAATAATAATAATGATAATAGCACCACCAGCAATACTACTACTACTATTATGACTACTATTACTACTACTACTGATAATACCACCACCAACAGCAACAGCAATACTACTACTGATAATATTAACAATAATAACTATAATACCAGCACCAACCACAGCAATACTACTACTACTAGCACTACTACTGCTAATAATAATAATAAAGATAATACCACCACCAACAGCAACCGCAATACCAATACTACTACTAGTGCTGCTACTACTACTACTACTAATAATAATAATAATTATTATTATTATTATAATAATTCATAAATTGGACAATATCACAGCATCCACACTGTAAATCAAAGATCTTTTTCTAAAGGATCTAGACAATTATATGTGCTCGGAAGGATTAGAAAAAGACTGCTTAAAAAATACCAGCTCAATGATACCAGAAAAGATAGTCATCTAAGGTGGAGAGATAGCATTACTAGTAATCTACTGCTGCTTTTAATTGCTTGCTAAATCATCCTTTTGAATTGCCCCATGCCAGTAATTTATCCCAATGGTGAAATGAATTATTAGATCATTGATTTGATATTAGGAATCAAAAACAGAACATGGGTATGACTGTTGTTTTTTATTTAACTGTTTCCTATGTTAGTGAGTGATGGAATAAGCAAATGAACAAGATGAATTGCACTGCTAATGAGTATTTAAACATGAAGCATCCCACTGAGTAAATGGAGAAAGTGTTTTACAGTAAAATTGATCTAGGTTTTCCTGTGCCTCCTTGTTCATACACCTTACTGTGGCTGCCTCAATGTTCCCGCATTCTGTGTTCCTGCATCACCTTATACCTCTTCTTTCTGTCTCCTTAGCCTCGTCCAGATTTATCAACATGGAATGCAGCATTATAATAAATAAAAAGTCTAATTTATTACATGTTTCCAAATGGTTTTAAAAGCTGTGGTTCTTTTTAATGTATGACCTGTGTCCCAAACTAAAACTTATTGGGTAATTGAGTGGGTAATGCTTTTTAAAGTTACATATTAATGAGTTTTAATCGATTAAAATATTTCTCAATATTTTGAAATTGTCATTTATTTGATTGCGTATGTGATAGGTTTTTAAATACGTATAAATGTAACTTTCGAATTGTGGAAGTTATTAGAGGATTGGGTGGGAAACTTGGAAAAACCCTACGGATAGATTTCTGGTGGGGCATGTGATGTAATTTGTGTTCATAAAATTCCATAAATTACAGAATTTGAACTGAGAGCAATAATTACTGTCGGAATGTTGTTCTCCAATGGACAGAAGTGAGTAGCTTTGGGGTTTCTAGAGCCTGCAGTGGCATGTGGACAATGTTCCCCTGATTGACGGGTGACTCTAGGAGTGAGATTCAAGCCCTCTGGATCCCGATGTACCAACCTCTAATCATCAAGGTACCTAAATGCTCTTTACTTTCACACTAACTCACAAAGTATTCCTGTCTAAACATTGTAGGAATTCTTTAGTACCCCACACTGAACACAACTACATAAAAACACAGACACTATCAAATAATTGCTATAACCAGATTGATGATTTTGCCAGCTCCAAAAGAAAGGGTGCCGAGATAGAAAATGTACTAAGATGCTATAACAATGATGTCTGGCACTCCACACATGCAAATAACAAAACATAACATACTCAGGGCATATAATTCTTTGAGTGCTTTCTTTAACATATCAGACATAGGTCTTATGTAGTAGTACATAGTGTTCTTCATGGTATGGGGAACCAATACGGGTCTTCACTGTTCATTCACGAGTGATGGAATTGTGTTGCCTTATTTAATTCCACTCTACATATGACCAGCTTCTAGTTTGAAACTTTGAGGTACATTCAGTTTCTAAGGCGAATAATCCCCTATGCACACAAGAACTGTGCTTAAATTGTGGCAAAAATTGGGAGGTGTATTGTAGTTGGAATGTCCTCAAATTGAGCACTTGTGTGCTTGCTATTCTTATCAAGGGCCCTACGTAGCCTTTCTCTGAGAACGTAACAACCAATGCACATCATTAGATTCAGTTGCAAAGTTTCAAAGAAGATATAGACTGGGAGATGGGAGCTGTGGTCCATTGATTAGGATGTGTGCTTTAGATCCAGCAAAACCATGCTGTATTCTCAGCTGTTGCAAATCATATCAAGAAAACCATTATTTTTTGGCATTTCTGCATAACAATATTTTAACCCTTGTAATTATATCTAAAAAATATCACTGTGCTTGGTTCAAAAATTGCAAGGGTTAAATTATAATACTATAGGAACATTCACGTCCATATATTTAACTTTTCAAGAACTGTTCTGGGCTTCAACTCAAGAATGTGTACAGCCTTCAATGCCTCAAAAAACCAGATGGAGACCAAATGGGAATTTACCATGCACTGCTTTATTGACTTCAGTGGTTATTATAAACACCCCTTATTTTTCAGCCATGAAACCCCTTTTGTTGTATTTCGTCTTACGATCCTAAGCTAAAACCACTGTGACTAGTCATATGCTACATATTTTTTCATAGGACGGCATTCACCAATTCAGCGCATGTTTGAGGGTCTTACAGTGCCAACTTTGTTTGCCGTTGTTGACGGGCTACGGGTGGCAATAAGGGGAGGCAAGTCTTGAGGTCTTCCTCTGACCTTGCAAAGTATGGATGGTGTCACCTGTAGGTAGTGGGGTTTCCATGCTGTGGTGTAGGGGATGAGTCTTACAGCCTTACAGCTGCTCAAGTGTTTTTAATGCCACCAGCTGATTGTTTGGATTCCCTGCAGGGGTGGTTCTTGTGGGGTGGCAGGTCATACGACTCACAGAAAGGTGAGTGGAACGATTGAGCCAGATATTATGGTAAGCAGGTCTGTTTTACATTACGTTTATAGGCAAATGGAGAGAGTTGAATAGCGGAGGGGGCAACCAAAGTGCCGGGGATCCTGAAGAAGCTCCTGGGGACTGGTTTCTCTGTTACCATTAGTGACATAATCTATTCCAAACTTTACTGGATATGATTAAACCTGTGAACAACGACTAAGCTACAGCAGCTACAGCAGAATACCTTCTTGTAGCTTTGCCAGATCTACTGCCCTAAACCGGATATAGGTTTCCTTTGTCTTAAATTGTCTCTCTCTAATTATTGCTTGATACATCAACATACTGCGGCTAATGCTGCTGGTTTATGTAAATATACAGAACTTTCAAAAGCAGTCTGTGAACTTTGTGTCCCAATGGACAACTTGAAGCCCAAAACCATTTTAAAGGACACTTAAAAATCAACCACCCAAACTATTCCTGTCACTTTATGATTAGGTAGATTTGTCCATCATAGTCAAAAATAGAGGAAAACCTCTTTACCGTCTATAGGCAATTGATTATAATTAGGGCTCCCAGTTTTATGGTATTTATTTTTTTAACATTTCCATCTGTATTTATCAATATTTATTTTTTGTCAACTTTATCTGTATTTATCCATATTTATTATGAGTTTTGTGGAAAAAATAAAGCTGAAACTGGTATATTTCCACATTTATTTAACCAATAAATATGCAGTTAAGCTTGAATGCCTACCAGGTTTCAGTAAGATGAACACCCGCCGAAGATAAATCAATGCACTTGTATGAAAATATGCACATTTCAGCCTCAGCCTTGTGCATATCTACTGCAGTTTAAGCCTCTTTATTAAAATCCCTTTCCTTTTTTAACCCCCTTACCTATCTATCCACACAGTTATTGGCCTGGCAGTCATGGCAAAGTGTATTTAGAATCACTCAAAAAGCACCCAATTTCCGTTTTTATCCACATTTAAAAATAAATACAGAGAAGAAAATAAATGTTTTTCTGTCTGTATTTATCTGTAAAAATCAGTAAAACGGAAAACAGGGAGCCTTAATTATAATTATCTTTGCAAATTTGCTTGATCACATTTCTCTCTCAAATTTGAATTGAGGGACACTCTCACTCCAAACTTAAAAAATCTGTAATTCGTACATGTTCGGGAAAACCTATTTGGTAGAGCTGCAAAGTATACAGAGGATGATGAGTTATATGGCAAATGTTGAAAATCCATAATGGATTGGAAAATGCAGTAGAATGGAGATTCTTCAATTACCATGCAGAGAGAATCTTGATTTCGTAAAAGACAATAGAGGCTAACATTATGTATAAACCTTTTATTGCTGCCCCATCATGGAGCGCTTTAAAGAACATAAAATCACTCCTCCTATTCTGTCCTGGCCCCAGATTTGGCACAGACGTTTAGCACAGGCATGATATGAGAGGATTGCTGCACCATTCCCACATGAAGTTTAAAACGTATAAAATCTTTTTTGGATTGAGTTTGTAAATGTTTTGAAAATTCCAATTACAGTGAATTACATTTATGTACACACAACATATAAAGACTTGAAATTATATATTGTAAGCAACCTCAAGCATTATAGACTGAAAGTTGGCTTTCAAATCTTTCAATAACCACTTGATGAAAGGGATATTTTTCCTGAGCAGTTCAGAGAGCTTGTGCTGAATCTGTTACAATATCCTGCATTGACCAAATTCAAGGAACTACTCCCTCCCTGCCCCCCTGTGGTTTTATTGTTATTTTGCCCATCTGCACACTGAAGAAGGTAGACCTCGGAGATAGATCTATGCCGAAGTGAGCGTCGGCACAACTTCACAACCATCCAGACCAGGATATTTATTTAATTTGAGCAACATTGGGCACCATTGTACTAAGAAATGTTGTGCTATGTATCATTTGAAATCCTGGAATATGTCAAATAGTGATATGTTACTGTCTAACTAATTTCTTCCTGATCTATAGACTGGTAATTTTGGTTGTTTTTTACAGATTTGTGCTATTGAAGCTTGAATGACTGAAGAGTGGGATTGAGCCTTAATGCCTGTTTTGCATGAGTGTGAGCCATGATTGAGTGAGCTTGGGGGGGGGTTGTTGGAATTTGGGGGTTCTTAGAGATCTCACCATATATTATTGTATATATTTTGGAGTCCTCACTTTTTTCTTAACTGTACAAAAACTGATACATCTTGTTTATGTGTTAACAAAAGAAATAAATGTGAAATGTTGAACTTTATGAGAACAATTGAGATATCATCAACAAGAAAGGTATGCTGTTCCCACAGGGCGGATAAAGAGAAGGAGGGATAAAGGATGGGGGGATCCTCCTAGTCGGAACTAGAGTCCTCACACACTCAGCAAGCTAGGTGTCATGCGTCATCATATGGACTTGCTCCTCATCGGGCCAGCGCTGCAATGCCCGACAGGCACCCGAACCCCCGCTGCTCTTTAGAGGAGATCTTTAGTTCCTGCTGTTTGGTGCGTGGGTGTGAGGGCCCTAAAAAACAGTGTAGATGTGGTGCAAATAAGCGATGTTAAAAAAGGTTGGATAGTCCACAAAAACCCTTTTATTGGAATGGTAATCCACCTTTTTAAAAACAAACTGAGTGGCTGTGTTCTGGCTCAATGGTCCAGTGAAGCTCAGCTCAACTCATTTGAAGTGGTCAACATGTTTCATGCGTAGCGGTCAAAACTGATCCATCGCATTTCATCAGGACCTATTCTATTAAAAAACTATCTACACGTGGTGGTGGGCGACAATGCTCCTAACAATTGAGATATGAGATTTGTTGGGGCTTCCTATCCTGTGGGTTGAATTGCGACTTTTTGTGCTTTTGGTTATATGTTCCCACACTTTGTTTATATTTAGCTGCTGTGCAGGGTATGTTTCATTTGTATAGTGGTATATTTCCCCTGAACTTGCTGGTATATCTGTTTGCGGGCCCTCTTTGCTTTGCCTTTGCAAATTCAAGGGGCACCAAGAACTGCTTAAAAATCTATCTATCCATCCATCCATCCATCCATCCATCCATCCATCCATCCATCCATCCATCTATCTATCTATTGATCTGTCAGTCAGTTGGTTGGTTGGCCTGTCTGCCTTCCTCCTTGTCTATCTTTCCGTCCATCTGTTATTTTTGTTATGTGTATTTGCAAAGCATACTATCACCCGCAAGCGTATCCATCCATCCATTTACTACATTTATAAAGCACCCGAAGTGGAGTACATCAACACAGGTGGACATCGGGACTCACCCATGGGGCTCACATAACTTCAGCTTTCAGTACAGCTGCATCCCCAGCCTAACGTGAACTCTCTTTGTTCTTCTCTTTTCTTTGTGCTCAAGTTGTCTTTCTCATCCTCATCAACTTGGCACAGTCGCTGTGCAAGGAGAAGAATCAACACTCCAGCCATCAGACAAAAGAAAATATTTGGGGAAAGCAGCTGTTCGGCCCAGCAGTAGGTTTATGTAACGTTAAAATGCCACATGTGGTCCTCATTATCAGACTGTAAGCATGGCCGTTCGATTCTGGAGATGTGATAAACAGTATCACTTGATATGCATGTATGCTGGGATCAGAATAGGTCAGGTATTTGCAGTTAGGTATCTGCTCAATGCTAGGCTTTAACGTCCAGAAGAGAGGCTTCTCGCTTGACCTGAGAATGCCATGAACCACGCAAGGCATCCAGGGCCGGCTTTAGCATTGGTGGCGCCCAGTGCGACAATCATTTTTGACGCCCCCACACTCCATGACCGCAAACTCTGATTCTCCCACTTCCACTGGGCAAAGGTGCCCCTCATCTCTCCAACCATAAGTTATTGCTAAACACAGCGCCCCCACCAGAGGTCAGTGCCCACTCCACTTTCCAGCACCCAGTGTGACCGCACCGGTCGCACTGCCCTAACGACGGCCCTAAAGGCACCTTTCGTTCCACATAAGGGTTTCTGAAAATGAATGTGTTCCTTGTGGATGGTATATGAGTTATTTATGCTCTCTGCAATAACAGCTGATGGCTTGAAATGCATGGCTCAACCTAAACTAATGGTAATTCCCATGGGTGCATTCCACTCCATCGTTTAACTCATCTGTGCCATTACAGATTGGAGCCAACCATGCGCACATCTGAAAAAGGGCAGGTCAACCCGAATTGCTAGGCCCTGTCCCCTGGCTGGAATCAAAGCAACTCCAACCACATTTGGCCTGGTTGAGCCTCATCAGTGAGACTCAGTTTAAGTCCCCATGGAGCAGCGGGCACAGGAATACAATAGAGATCGACCGCTGTACACTATCCAGCGCACGGGGATCCCCTGCGATCATTGGGTACCTCGTGAACGACAATTGCTTCACAGGAGACAACTGCACAAGTTCTGAGCTGCAGGTAGATGACACGGGTCAGAAATAGACATCGAGTTTATCTTATGTCAGTTACTAGAATCTCTTATATACCTGATTTTTGTCTCCATGCTTCCTCTAACTTACAGGCTTGCATTCATACTGAAAGTGTAGAAGTAAATGCACCAAACGTAAATAATCAGGACTGGCTGGTGGACACTGGGTGGATATACACTCACACGGGGGTTGGGTGGTTGGGTGGGTGTGTGCGTGTTTCACATAAAAAGTCTACAGCCACTGATCAGTAAGTACCGCCTGCAGCACTGAATTCTCTGTGATCTTATATTCCTTTTCCCCCATGCCACACAATGTCCCACTTTAAGGTGTCTTTAGATTAAAGGTTAGGGTCGGTTCTCTGACTCACTGAACCATTGATAGTGACGCTTCCCTTGTCCTCCACCGAGTATCTGGTACACGTTAAATCCTTAGATGTTCATTTCAGTATAATCAACATAGAATCGGATGAACCCCTCAAATCTTATGCCAAACGCCCACAAAAAGTCCAATAGCTGACCTTTTGAGAAGGTTTGCATTTGTGCGTAAGGGATATTTCTGCCGGCGGTTCTTGTTTTCACCAAAAAGTGCTTTTGTTCCTGCAAAGGTAGTTGACAGGTTCTCCGGCGCGTGGATTTGCGCGGCCGAGTGAAAGGCCCTTGGCTTGTTTAGAGCGCGTACGACTTCCAAGAATGTTTGAAAGCCCCTCCATCGGCGAAAGTAAAAGGAGCTGTGAAAGTTTATGAGGATAAACACCGATGACAGGTGCCACGGAGGCTGAAATCCGAGCGCCGGAGTAGCTGCACATTAGGAGTTGTTACAGATGGCATTAATGTGGCCTGCAGCTCCGGTGCCAGCCAGAGCACAGTGGCACTTTTTACTGTAAGAAGGAAGAAAAAAAGCATGCACGGAGACCTCTCAGAAAGTGAAACATTGGGAGTGAGAGAGACGAGAGAGAGTGCCAAAGAACACAGGGCCACACGTAACATGCAACAACCGGTCGAATGTATGCGAACCGGGCCGTTTGTGATCGGTAAAATGCATATTGGTATGGATGAATTCCAATTTGTGATTTGGTGACATGTTACCAAATCGCAATTTTGAAACTGCGAATACATACAGATTCGGTATGAGGAAGGGGCATTTTAAGGGCTCCCCTTCCTAATAACGAATTGCGGCGGTATGGAAAGAATGTTTTGTGACCAAAATGCGGTTCCAAAATAATGGGACGGGGTTCCCAAGGGTCCTCTTCCCATTTGGGAATGGAAGCAAAAATGTTTCTTTTCAGAGCGGGCAGTGGTCCCACGACCCACTGCCTGCTCTTAAAAAATGAACAGAAAACTTTTCTTTTTTCTCTTTTAAACACAACCCCTTATTCCTTAAAAGGAAAATGGGCTGCATTCAAACTAATGTTTTCTTTATTTAAAGGCAATCATGGATATAGTGGTCTGCTGACCCCAGCAGGCCACCATGCCCGTGATTTTAGGGTTTCCAAGTGGGTCACAAATTGTGACCTACCTTATTAATATTCATGAGGTAGGTCGATTTGAGACCCACTCAGAATCGCTAAATGAAACTCGTGGAAATGAAATTTGTGTATGGTTTTCCTTCTTAAAGGGGTAGTCCTGTCTTCTAATTGTTGGGTAGACTTGCTGCTGTTGTATGTGCAGGTTTGAAGGTTTACAGTCTTGTCAGGTGAGCCTCAAGGCATAAAATCAAAATGAAGAAGATACTCCATATGTGGATGAAAGGCAATTGTGCCCTATTTTCTGCAATATGAAATATGTGTGAAGAAAAGTGAGACAGAGGACAAATACTATATCTTGTGATGTATGTTCATGGTAAAAACTAATAAACAGAATATTCCACAACTTAGAGGGCGATCGAGAATATGTATTATGACCAAGAAAATATGGAGCAGCAATGATTGATGTGTTGGGCCTTACCATACTGATTTTCAGAAAGCTATTTCAGGTGGAGTCAGCTGTGCAGGTAAAAGGGACTTAAACTAGAAATCTTAAAACATTTCTTGCATATTGTACCTCGGCCATGTGCAATCTTCCCAAGAAGAGGAGATGCCACGTATGCAAGCATTCTTCATAGGAAATGGTGGAGGTGGGGCAGGCAGCTTTGTGTGAGGGGGCGGACGGGGCTGCAGAGCAAGGGAGGAGTGGTAGAACCTAGAACCCTCCTAAGTGCGCAATAACTGGTTGGCCGGCCCTCTCGGGCCGTCCAAAACAGTCATGCTCACTTTCCCTGTTCTCCATGTAGGCTGCATTACATCACATCTATCTACCTCTCTATCAAGTGATAAATCTTGCTAGGCCAAGCTAGCGGTGGATTTTGTTAGGCAAGCTAGTGGTGAATCCATCTAAGCAAGCTAGTGTTGAATCTTAATAGGGATGCTAGTAGTGAATCCTGCTAGGCAAGCAAGTAGTGAATTTTGTTAGGCAAGCTAGTGGCGAATCTTGCTAGGCAACCTAGTGGTGAATCATGCTGGGCAAGCTAGTGGCGAATTTTGTTAGGCAAGCTAGTTTTGAATAATGCAAGGGAAGCTAGTGGGGAGTCTTGCTAGGCAAGCTAGTGGTGAATCATGCTAGGCAAGCTAGTGGTGAATCATGCTAGGCAAGCTAGCGGTGAATCTTGCTGGGCAAGCTAGTGGTGAATCATGCTAGGCAAGCTAGCGGTGAATCTTGCTAGGCAAGCTAGTGGTGAATCCTGCTATGCAAGCTAGTGGTGAATTTTGTTAGGCAAGCTAGTGGTGAATCTTGCTAAGCAACCTAGTGGAAAATCATGCTAGGCAGACTAGTGGTGAATTTTGTTAGGCAAGCTAGAGGAGAATTCAGTTGGGCAAGGGATTTGAGAATCTTGCTACCTTTCCATCAGTCTGTAACACTGCTCAACCCAGGGTAAAAGGACTGGACAAACATATTCCTGTGACTCTGAATCAGTGTTGCAGCTCAGCATAGTGGCAATTTTGCACTTGTGGACTTGTGGACAACCAAATGCTAGCAATTAAATCAATCTATCTATCTATCTATCTATCTATTAATCTATCTATCTATCTATCTATCTATCTATCTATCTATCTATCTATCTATCTATCTATCTATCTATCTATCTATCTATCTATCTATCTATCTATCTATCTATCTATCTATCTGTATCTATCTATATGTATATATACATATATATATATATATATATATACATATATATATATATATATTTATATATATATATAGTTTAATTAAATTGCTAAATGATAATTATTCACTTTATTATCTTAAAGCATAGACAAAGATGGGGATAGAATATGCAATGAAGCATAGCACCATAAACAGAATAGAGCACCCATAGATAAAAATAATAACCGCAGGTCACTCTTTGCTGTGAATTTAGCTGACTCTACGGGTGCAGAGTGAGTGCAGTAGAGTGACCCTCTATTTTTCACCTGTGGAGATTAAAGTAATGCAGGTGGCTGGATTATTTTGTAGACTTTGGCAAAAGAATATGTCTGACTACATTTATTCTGCCAATAGGAAGTGTACATAATAATTCTTAGTGACCCTTGCGAACAAAGGCAGAGGATGTCAGTGCAGTCAGGGTTATAATAGCTTCCCCTTGACTTTTCAGACAGGAACATTCAGTTATTGTTTGGCTAGTCACAGATTTCTGTTCTATTCACTGCACCGAGAGTCGATTTCCTTCAAAATGGTTTGAATTAGGGGTGATCTCACCTCCTCTCCAGGGATGATTCATCGTACGGTGAATGTGTGTAGAAACAAAATAGGGCAAAAATCATACATAATTTCCCATTGTTAGGTCAAATTATCTTCAGCACGAATTGTACCAACACTGCAGGCTTTCTTTCACATGCTGCCCATCTGGCTCTTGACTCCGGGAACACCGCTTCCTCAGCCTACGGACAGCGATCACATTGTCAGCCACTGGTGGAATGGGTATACATTTTTTTTTGCATAAAGATATAAATGGTGGTTGGTTGGAGAAGTCAGTCAAACCTGGCAGAAAACAAATCCCTCTGCTCACAGGTCCTGAAAAAAGTCCAGGGAGGGTGGATTTACCAGTTGCAAACAATATTGCAAATACACAAAGGAGGGAATTTAAAAGTTGGCAAAGAGAGAATTGTTTGTATTGATCTTCCATGTGGTATTTGGGTTTCAGAGTGAAGTAAAAAGGGAGCAGGAGAGGAGAGGAAAAAAAACTCATGCCCTGATTTGTCAAACACACAGGATGTGGGGCGGAGTAAGAACAGTAGGGGAGCAGAGAATTAAATAGCCACAAATACTAGACGTCTTTTTAAATTGTAGATGGAGCCCAAACAGTAGAGTGACAGACTTATCTCTCATTACTGCATGGTAGTGTTGTGCTAAATATCTTTATCAATTGTTGTGCACGATTCATTTCACAAGATAGCTCTCTAGGTTAAAGGGGCCATCCGGTTAATAAGGTAATAAATAAATAAATAATTCCTATTTGTAAAGTGCGAACATATCACCCCTGATGGTTTCATGACGCTGGGGGCCGTCGGGGAGATTTTGGGCCAGATGTACAACCATTTGCGTTTGCGACTCGCAAATTGAGAAAAATTGTGAGTCGCAAAAGCAAATGTACAACAGTGTCAGATACACTGTTAGCGATTCCCACTGGGGTCGCAAAATGCGAGGCTCATGAATATTAATGAGCCACTCGCAATTTGCAACCCCTTTGGGAATGGCTGGCCATCCCAGGTATGGTGGCCTGCTGGGCATAGCAGATCTCCATGTCTGGGACTGCTTTTAAATTACGCAGGTGTTTTTTTTTAATAAATGCATCTCGTTTTCCTTTAAGGGGTGCATTTAAAAAAATAAAAACAAGGAACGCTTTCGTTTTATTTTTTAAGGGCAGGCAGTGGTCCCTGGGACCACTGCCTGCCCTTAAAAAATATTTTCTCATGCCTTCCCATTTGCGAATACTTTACCACCTACTTTAAGTAGGTGGTAAATTGCGACTTTTGCGACCGCAATTGAGGTCGCAAAACAGTCAAACATAGGGATCAAACTCGCTATTAGGAAGGGACGCCCTTGAAACACCCCTTCCTAATAGCGAGTTGCAAATCTTAATTAGCGAGTCGCAAATAAATTGGACTAATTAGAGTTTGTACATGGCCCTTAGGTATTTTGCATGCGCAAACGGGTCGCAAACCTGTTTGTGCATGCAAAAATACGTCGTACATCTGGCCCTAAGTGAGCTATTGCCCAGAGTCACATGATGCCGAGCTGCTGCAGGGGATTGAACCATGAGCCCTGCACTCCAGAGTCAGCCACTCTGGTCGCTGCACCACACCTCTCCCTCGCATGTCTCAGTAGATCTCAAAACACAGGCAGACATTATCAAACACACCAATATTCTGGAATACCTATTGTTGGCAGTTGTTAGTGCTGCAGGACTGGGTAAAGACAACTCCTTCTTGTCTGCGCTTGCATCTGCTACCAAAATTGGAAAAAACCTGCAGGTCACCGAGGTGCTTGCAGAAGGGCGCCGCCTCTCCCTTTTGTTCTTCTGGGGGCGATGACAGCAAGGCCACTGCCTTTGACATCAGCAAAACATGCTCTTGCCTGGCATTAAAGGCAAGAGATTGGAGCAGCCAGCAGTCCAAGGAAATCGAGTTATTATTATCAGAGACATCTGTGACTCCTACCCCGGGGCTCCGGGAAATGTCAGTATTATCAAAAAAATGTTAAATATGGATTTTGTGTGCCTCACTTCTACTTTTCGTTTGCAGTGCACAAGACTTTGGGATAGACAGATGCTGTCTTAGGAAGTGAAAGGTGACTAATGTCCTCTTTGCATCCGAACTGGGGTTCTGGAAGGATGCTCTGTTGAAAGCGTTTTGCTCACTGCTCTGCTTGAAAGCTCGAGGCCTGTGCTTGCATTGTACTGAAAAGTGGCCAGCATGCAGCAAGGGGAATCTCTGCTTCCCATTAAATCAGTTTCATCACTTGCAGCTGGGCGCTTCTGATCGGAGGACCCCCAGATGATTCCCACCAGGACTGTCAGGGCTTGAAGTGCAATCTCTTTTTAATTTGTGTTTTCGAGGGTTTTGCATGTAACATGTGCTGAGTGACGACAACTAGAGACTTTTGGGGTAAATCTCTGCCTTTTTTTTCAAGAGCGATGAACCTCAGGGCCAAACATCTACATGATCAGGCAGCTGGGGAGGTTTGCTTTTGAGCTGCAAGATGTTGATTGAGATTTAAATGCAAACAGTGCAGCCCAGCAGCGCACCGCCTTGGCCAATAGCAAAGCCTCTTGCAGATAAGAAAGAAAAGACCATTTATATAAAGCATTCATGGCATGGCTTTTTCTCCACAAGGCGTGGGGGTAGTGCGTGTGGTGTGGAAAGTCCAAAATGGTTCATTGAACTCAAGCAATGGTGTGCAGACCACAAGGAGGGTCTCCATAACATACATTGACCAGCTACTTGGGAAATGAAGGCGTTTGTGGCACAATCTGTCACCACAGTTGATATCTGAAAACTAGCTCATACATCCTGAATTATCACTGATACAAAATATTTAGGCAGAATCGATCCCGTGAAACGTAAATATCCTTTGCATCCAAGGTCACATATGTGTGAAGTGTTAATAGCAGGCTTAGTAAATAGGTGTGTCCACAGTGGACTACGTAGCAACGAGGCCACACTTACTCCAATGTTTGGTGCAAGGCCGAAAGGGATGGAAAAATAGATACATTTCATTTCAAATATAGCAGAACAGGTTAAAGGTAACTTCTTGGTTGCAGTTTGAAGTGGGAAGAAGATGAGAAAGGGAGACCACATGGGTGGTATGAGACCCTTTTTTAGGTTTCATTTACACAGCACAGGCGTTGTGCTGTGAGACGTATTATTTATTAATCAGTGGCCCTACAACCCACCCACAGCATATCATTAGATATTTTCATTGTTACTCTCATTTCCAATCTTTAGACTGCTTACCTTTCATAGGCTTTCCCTCCTTTCTTGTGTTAGCTCCTCCCTGGAGCATGGAAGTACATGTGTTCTTCATCTTTTTGCAAAACACCAATATTTTGGAAGCGTTTTGGTGTTATTCTAGAACCTGCAATGTCCTTTCCTATTTTTAACACAGGCATACCATTTTTTATTTATGTTGTTTCACCCCATCTGCTGTCTCAATCAATGCTTTTCTTACTTATACCCTCATATGTACTACTCTACACCACACTATTCTGTGCCACTCTGCACCTCTTTGCTCTATGCCACTCTACTCTATGCCACACTACTCTATGCCACTCTATTGTATGCCAGCCTATGCCACTCCACTTTACCCTACTCTACTGTATGCCACTCCACTTTATGCCACTCTATTCTACACCACTCCATTCCCCTCTATGCCACTCCATGCCACTCTAAGCCACTCTACTCCACTCCACACTATGCCACTCTACTCCATGCCACTCCATGTCACTCCACTCTACGCCACTCCACTCTATTCCACTCCACTCTACTCTGTGCCACTCCATGCCACTCTATGCCATCTACACCACTCCACTCTACTCCATGCCACTGTAGACCACCCTGTTATATGCCACTCTTTTATTCTACAGCATTCCACTCTACACCACTCTATACCACTCCAGACAATGCTACTCCACTCCACTGTACACCACTCTACGACACTCCACTCCACTCTACTCCACTCCACCCTATGCTGTGCCACTCTATGCCATTCCACTGTACTGAACGCCATGCTACTCTATGCCACTTTATTCTCCTCTATACCATCCCCTCTATGCCCCTCCGCTCTATGCCGCTATATGCCACTCCACTCCACTCCACACAATGCCACTGTACAGCACTCTATGGCACTCCATCCTATGCCACTCTACTCTATGCCACTCTGCTCTATTCTGCTCTACTCTTAGCCACTGTACTCCACTTCACTCTACACCACTCTACACCACTCTACTTTATGCCATTTTAACCCACTCCACTCTACTCCACACCACTATTCAAACAATACATTTACTCCACACTACTCTATTCCAATCCACACCACACCACTTTATGCCAGTCCACTCCACTCCACTCCACTCCACTCCACTCCATTTTATACCACTGTATGTCACTCCATTCTACTTCACTCTACTCCACTCTACTCTAAGCCACTCCACTTTACTCTGTGACACTCTATGCCACTCCACCCGACGCTATGCTGCTCTACTCCACGCCACTTTATTCTATGCCAGTCAACACTATGCCACTGTACTCCACTCCACTCTACAATCTCTACTCTATGCCACTCTACTCTACGCCACTCACTCTATGCCACTCTTTGCCACTCCACTATACACCACTCCACTCTATTCCTAGCCACTGCTCTATTCTCTAAACCACTCCACGCCACTTCACTCCACGCCAGTCTACGCCACTACACTCTCCCCTAAGACACTCTACTCTATGCCTTGCCACAAAGTTTTAGCCGTGGTAAACAACACCTATGCTGCTGTAATACATGGCTAAAAGACAATGGCAAAGCCAATAGCTCTCACATAACCTGGACCTATTAGCTGTGTCAATCCTTGTTATTGTTAGTAGATGCAGTGTCCAATGCTTACAGCTGTGCCAGATCCTGATCGGTAACTCTTGAGCTGAAGTTGCCAGTGGGAAAGGTATACCTAGATTTCTAGATCTTTTTGTGAAAAACCAAGGTCAAAGATAGCATATTTTCAGATTCAATCCTAAAATACCATAGAGCGAGATGCAAAAGAATTTGACTGAGAGGAAAAAGTAGTATGGTTTCAGCACAGAGTTGCACATGCTTTGACAAATTAAAAGCATGGGGGATCCTCGAGCCTTGAGGGTCTTTTGACTCAAGATGAGTCTGCATGTGAGTGACTTTGGGGAAGGCCCAAAACCCATTTAGGACGTTATTGAACCATTGCAAAGGCCTGGGGCCCCACTGTATCTTTCACACATCAGTCCTCAGATGCCAAGTAAGACAAGCCACTAGGGAAACAAAAATGTCAGCTAGGACTGCTTTTCTGACATTAAGGATTACAAGATCAGTTCTTAATTTTCGTCTGTGCTTACAGGTGGTGGGGACCAGGACTTATCAATGGACATCAAATTTAAACTCTGAGCTAGACAGAGAACGTTAGAAAAGAAAGATAAAGAGGAAAATAGGGAACCCGTGACAAATGTAGCAAGTAGAGCTGAAAAAGAATCTGCAAGATGAAATAAAGAGATAGTAAGTGTTGGGTGTGTAATGAATGTGCCATTTATGTGGATAAATAGCCTGATAATGCCCGTCGCCCATCACCATCTCAGTCTTATTTAGCACATTATAACATAATATAGTGATGTGTAGGCCTGCCTAGTAAGAATAAGCTACGAAGTAGGGCTTGATTATGTCTCTTTCAGATCCTGACTTTATCTTGCTTAACGGCAGTGCTTCCTATTGGCTTTGGCATGATCTTATGTCATCTTGCATACTAATTTTGCTCTTTTGCGTGAATAGAGGCTTATGCTTGAGTGACTCCATTTTCTGAGCTGTCGCCATTTTCTGAGCTTCACTAGGTGAGAAGGGCATGTTTTCCTTTTCACTTGTTTTTCGCACTATACTGACCAGAAAGAACTGGATCTTGTCAGAGGAATGTGCTCGCTCTGCTCTGAAGCCATAACAGACGCCTGGCCAGCTGAAGCTGTGGCCTTGGTGCGGAGTGGTACGGACTCTGATGGGAAAACGGGGCGAGGCTCACCAGGAGCTTCGTCTTACGTCTACACTTGTACTAAAGGAGGTGTCTGGGTTCTGTTCAGTGGAAGTTCATCACAGGGCAGACGTGCAGCTGTGGCAGTGGGACGTATAGTGTCACTACTGTCTCCTGTTTCGGCCGAAGAACCGGACTCCCCTTTGGCGAAGTGGAAACGGGATGGACAGACAGTTGGTGAGGTGTTCCACTAATTTCTAGTTTTCCTACTGTTCATGCTTATTATAACTTTATTTTCAGGTTCCATACATTTATCTACATATATATATTTCTACATATATGTTTGCCTTGATTATGTTTCAATCATACTATTGATATGTTAGCATCTGCTATAATAGGTGCATTTGGCTTACCGTGTGGTGCTATTTGCTAATAAATATATCCCAGATATACCAATTCGTCTTTTCCTTGTAGCAGGAGGTGTGGACTCTTCTTGGCCAAGTATTCTGTTGTAGAAGGATGGGTGAATTCCCTTCTAGCAGGTAATTGTGTTATAGGAAGTTGTTCTACTCCTGGCAAGTGATGTGCAAAGTATATCTCGCTCTAGAGAAGTGTTGTGTGTGTTACCTTGATCTAGAAGAGACTCATGTGATATTGTTTTCTTGCCTTGCCTTTGGGGGAGTGTTGAAAGTTTGCCCACCTTAGGAAGTGCTGTGTATATGTTATATTCCATAAGTTTGGAACTGATATTTTCTCCCTGGGAAAGTGCCTTGGTCCAGGGGAGATCTGAGACCTTTCATTACAGGGTGGTGGAAGAAAGAGGCCTGCAGTAGACTGAAGACTCAACAGCCCTTCTACGGCAATAACGCTCTTCCCATGCATGTATGCATTATACATGTATTGATTTTTTTATTTTTTATTAACTGGGTAAGATCCTATAAATCTGAGCCCAAATATCTACGGAGACCAGGACCATCCCCTTGGGAGTCACATCTTACCTTTGACACCACCACGCCTTCAACAAAGGGCTCTTACCAATCAACAAAGCTCTCACACCTACCTTCGATGTTTCCATCAACTCAGCCACATTTCCAGACACCTGGAAACATGCCACCACCATGCCACTGCTCAAGAAACCACACACTGGCCCAGTCATGCTTCACAACTACAGAACCACCTCCCTCCTACCATAACCAAGAAGGGTTTTAGAGAAAATAATTAACCAAAGTCTCCTCAACCACATCAGAACCCACCAGCTCCTTGAAGCAACACAGTCCAGATTCAAGCCCAACCACAGTACAGAAAGAGCACTCATCACCGCCACAGATGACATCTGCAGGAAGAGGAGTCACAGCAGCCCTCATTCTCCTGGACCTCTCTGCAGCATTTGACACGGTCTTACACCCCATAATCCTCAGGTGCCTGCACAAGATTGACATCCAATTGCTCTCTGCTGGATCTGATCCTTCTTAACAGACAGAACACAAGCTGTCAGCCTGGCACCTTACTCCTTGAAAGCTCCCAAACTCATCTGCGGACTGCCTCAAGGTTCATCGCTCAGTCCCACACTCTTCAATGCATACATGATGCATCTGGCCAACGTCATCAGCGTACATGACATCAACATCCTACCCCTATGCCTATTACACACAACTCACACTCTCCGTCTCAGACAAGGCCTCCAACACTAAAAACAAGCTCACCACCTGCATGACCGAAGACGCTAACAGAATATCAGCCAACTGTCTCAAACTCAACACTGACAATACAGAAGTAGTGATCTTCGGCAAGACCAGCGCACCATACGACACCAATTAGTGGTCGGCCCAACTGGGATCCACCCCTAGTATCCATGTCAGGAGCCTCGAAATAACCATCAACAGTAATGGACATGACCGCACAAGTCAATGCCATCACTGCATCCTGCTTCCACATCCTGAAGATTATGAGGAAGATCTTTAAATGTCTTCTGAGCCAAGCAACACTAGAAAAACACTCATGTATGCACTATTCAACAGCAAGTTGGACTATGGGAACACCCTCTCCTCCGGGATCACCAAGCAACTCAGTGGAACACTACAACCCATCCATAACCCAGCAGCCAGACTCATCCTCAACATCTCACAACATAACTCACATCACTCCGCACCTCTGGGAGCTCCAATGGGTTCCAATCTTCCAATACACAAACTCCTCATACACACATTTAAGGCTCTAAACAACTTAGGCCTCACCTACCTTAACACTCACATCACTTTCCTCCAACCACCCAGACACCTCCGCTCCTCAGGACTCCTACTCACACACATCCCATGCATTTACCGAACCAGACCCGAAGGACAGAAATTCTTTTTCATCTCTCCTAATCACAGAACAGTCTCCCACTCCTCATCTAAGCCTCCTCCCTTCTTGAATTTTGCAAGAAGCTGAAGACCTGGCTTTTCAATTAAGCAACCTATCATAGGCAGGGTTAGGCACGCACCTGCTCAGCATGAGAATACCCTAGTAGGTGATACTGTGCACTTTACAAATAACATAACATAACATAATGAAACAACCATCTCACATGGCACACCCTCGAGTCCCTGGTTGATATCAAACACCAAGCTGGTTATCTGCCCTTAGAGGAAACTCTTGGGTGAGATTGTCTGTATTTACCGGACAAGGGCAATCATCGGATGCCCAATTTGCATCACAGAAACCATACACTGCAACAAACTTACAGCCATGAGGCACACCACCATGAAGGTCATCCTATTTAAATGTGGGCACTCCTTTCCACCATCTTCAATATCCACCCCATCCTCTTCACATATGTGACAGCAGAAAGAGAATTTGCCTGGATTAAAGCACTTGGAAAACAAGTAAATAAGAAACTATCTGTCAATGCATTTCGGAACTGAGGTGCGTTTTAATTCCTTTTTGCTGGTTACAAAATACAAGACGATTCATTCATTCATATACAACCACATGCTAAACTTACATGCTGCCCACGGCTGGGGATTTTGCTATATTTCTTCCCTTTTTTTCTTGGATCTGTGAAAAGTTAATTGTGCAATCTGGTCTCTTTCCTTGTGCTCTTCTCTATGTTAATTTGCATCTGTGTAAGATGGAGGGGTAAAGGTGTATGTGAAAGAGAGCAGGGCCATGGCTTCATTTTTGATTGGCTCTTATGCCATTATTTAGCGTCCCACTTCCGGAAGCACGAGTAGTCAATGCCAGGAAACAAGGTAGAAGGATTTTTCCACAACAATCAAAGAGTTATTGATAGCGAAAGTCCTGTGGGTCAGGGCCCTCCCCCGCTCCAGCAGCTAGTGAGTGAAGCTGGCAGAAGTTAAGGAGGTGGGGAAAATGAGGGACACATGTTGTTGGCTGCTGACTGAGAAGGGGCCACAGGACCTAACAGATACAAGGCCAGCTTGGCGGGCCAGCAATGCCAACACATCGGTGGAGCATTAAAGAGATAAAGAACCCGAAAGGGTCTGGTTTAACAAAGGATCTCGTATTTTCTACCCATGGCATCAAGAAGTAGGAAGTGTAATGCTTTTTAGCTAAAGGTCAGACATTCTTGCCCAGGCCATAATGTCCTTTGACCAGCCTGTAGGCGGAATGTAGCGCGGATTATAAGATTATTCCAATTGGTATGCCTCCCAAACTAACCTTTTTTAGGTCTCGGCTAGCGAAGGCTGCGCTTGCGCAGTCTCGCTAGCGAGATTTAATGACTTGGAGAAGAGGGGCTTGAACCCGCCCCTCTTCTCTCCTCTTCTCCATTGGCAGGCCTCTTAAATGCTGGCCAGCCATTGGAGAAGAGGTTTGTCTCGCAAAACAGGCCCCGTCCTTTTCGGATTCAGGGGCGTTTTTTTCCGATACTTTTCGCTGGGCGTGTTTTTCTCTCCTCCAGCCAATGGCAAGAGGAGAGAAAAAGAAAAACACGCCCCCAAATCCGAAAACGACGCTGCGTTTCTCCGAGGCATTTCTGCTTGACCTCGGAGAAAGGCGGCGTCCTAAACTACTGGTGTCCTAAAGATCGTTTACCAAAATATCGCCCCAACAGTGTTAATAATGAACAGCTACACCCAAGGAAGATATTTCTGGAATCATATTTAGGACATGGTACTCCAGTCAGGCGATAGTCTGTGGTCTATATTGTGGCGTACAATCAAATGGTCGACATCATCACCATCGTGCGTGCTGCCGGCTTACGTCATACAGTGTATAGAATCCAAGTAACCATAGTGTGAAAATCATTTGCTCTTGTTCAGAAAAGTACCCTTTTCTGAAATGGAATGTGTGACTCAGCGTGAAGTCATCCTGGGGTAGTCAAGGCGCTTTGTCCCCCAGGTCTGTGAAGATGGCTGACTGGCGTCTGTGAGTCACCGCACCAGCCACAATTGCAGGATTATCGCACCTGGAACCAGTAATAGCGTGTGAATTAAACAGCGGTTCACCCGGATAGGCGCCGTCTTGTTTGTTATGTAGCTTCCATTGGCACTTGGTAGCTGGGGAGGAGAAGGGTGGGCGTCTGAGGCGAGCTTTCTCCTCCTGTCCCCACCTCCCTGACAGACTTTGTGTGGCCGGCCTATGAGCTCTGGACTCCGGACAAAAAGGTTTGGTCCTGGGCGCGAAGCAGGGAGACACCGGGCTTGCGCCAAGAGGGGGGACGTGCGGCGCACCACGAGTCCCCCACTGCCCACGGACTGCGAATTCAGTCATAACCGAGACCCGCGCGCCTTGCTACTGGCTGTAAATTCATGGAGAGGAGCCTCTAGCGTCGACGCCCATCGCAGCGCTACAGGGAGCTCCAGACCCCTCGGCAGCAGGTATGGAAGCACCTCTCCCCCCTGCACTTGCTGCCGCCTGAACACCGGCCTCTTCTACTGTGGGACGAAGCAGCGCACGGTGGCTGGGTTGGGCTAGTTGTGCTCACGGGCGAGTATTGTCATACATAGTAGTTCCAGAAGGTATTTCTGACGTGGTCGGAATTTTTCTACTGCGCACTTTACGCTGGTTGGCTGCGTGGGGAAACATGGTTTTACGCATGTTTCTTTTGATTTATTGTACAAGGGGAATAAGTTTACCGATGGAAAGTGACGCGGCTAAAACACCAGGGAGGCATAGGTAGAAAATATGTTATGCCACGTTATGTGACGAGCGGTGTGTTATTATTGTGTGTAGTGCTTTTTAGCGGGACTGACATGCTCTCATTGGGACAGCATGAGTACTGTATAGCAGAAATGACCCACTCTCACTGGGACAGTACTGGCTCTTTTCACCAAACTGCACCACTGTTACTGGGTCGGTTCTGCGTTAGTGGTACTGGGACACTGCCACCACTTCTCAGCAATGCGGTATTACCCTTAGTGGCACAGTATTGGCACGTACGACCCTAATCTGCACAGTATTGGCACGTGCTACCCATACCTGCACAGAATTGGCACGTACTACTCTTACTGGCACAGTTGGCACGTGCTACCCTTACTGACACAGCATTGGTACGTACTACCCTAACTGGCACGGTAGTAACACTTGTCAGGAACACCGTCTTATTGTTTCAGGGACAGTGCCAGTAACAGCCAGCAGGATTGTACTTCAGCTGTTTTGGCGGCGTAGGCACGTCTCTGCAGGACTGTCCTTCTACGCAGTTACAGCACCTATACACTAAACAAACTGTACTAAGTTACCTCGGATAGTACGACTATTTACTCTTCCGTTGACAGTACTGGCACTTCAACCAGGGCTACTCTGTTTTGACTGGGACAGTGCAGCCACTTCTCAGATAGATGATATTATCTTTACTGGGACAGTGCAGCCACTCTTCAGACAGATTATATAATCTTTACTGGGACAGTGCCGATACTTCTTAGCAGGATGGTTCATCAGGTACGCAGACGGCACTGGCAAGTCCCTGCAGGCTACTGGGTTAGGACTGCTCCTCTCTGGATGGTGCTGTTACTGGGATGATCCTGTTTTGCATTGAATTGAAACTGAAATTGTCTTTACATAATGCTTCCTACCCCCGGCAAGTACGGCCAGCACAGTGCTACCTGGGAGCCCAAGGTTAGTGGTCAGTCCATTGGCATGCAGACTAAAGGAAACCATTCCATGAATTCTCCATGCATTGACTCCAGTTTCTGAGAGGTACAATAGTGACTTGGGTGTGATCAATAGAGGGGCTATGTGAGAAGCCAATGCTTGTTGGAATCATTAGATATGATTTTAGAAACAGAGCTTTAAAATAGGCAGGCATGAGATTTAGAGTAGTTTATGTACACAAGAGGAATGCCATAGTGCTTAATTTGTAGCTAAAGTAAGTGCCAGAGCCCTAGTCAGGAGGCCACCGCAGCTGGCACCACCCATTGTCACTGCCAGTGTGTGGGTGCAAATGCAATATGTCTCGCATTTGAGAGTGATTAAGCTATTGACATTGTACATAACAATGTCGTTTCTTTAAATGTTTTAAAAACAAAAATAATGTCATGAGCAATGCCAATAGCTCTAACTTTAACAATGCCGAGACCATTGCATTGTAAATGCTTGTTTAGAGTTACATCGAAGGCTTTCCTTTTTCCCCAGTGCCTCGAGGACAGCAGATAATAAAGTATGCTTATTAGTTTATTCAACTTATAGAATCCTTCTCTGATTTTAAGTGATGCACTTCTTTCATGGGGAAGTTGGAGATTAACCAAACATTTAGTGTTAAGCTGTTAATGCTACATGACATGCATACTTGAACAAGGGCTGCATTGTGCCTGGTGGGGTTTGTTCAAAAGCTGCTTTTGAAAAGATGCTGCTACAACCATAGTATGAGACCCCAGGGCTATAGTATTAAAGTACAACCCCCCATAAGTTGAAGGCCCGCCTCCTTCATCTCACAGTGTGTCTATCCCATTGACACTTTGTGACCTTGAGCATCAATAAGCAACTCAAAGTCATAGGTCATCTATGAACCGGAGAATCTATCTTTGTAACCAAGCACTGAGACCTATATTGAAAGAAATAGAAAAGCGTGTGTGGTATACATTATTGCCTAAATAATAGCGCTGTTGAGGAACATAAGCCTTTTCAGGATCAATTCGTGAGACGAAAAAAGGCATTTTTATGAATGCGGTGCTGAGGCAAAATGATGAGGTACGGTCCTCTGTCTTTACTGCAGTGCCTTATCCCCTCTCTTCTCTGCAGTTGCTAAGGCTCTGTGCACCTTTCCCTCCAGTAGGTATTTTTTTACAGTTTGCAAAACTTTATCAAACATTAATCAGGATATACAATAGCCTGTTACAGTAAATCAGGAATTATGTAAGGATACAAAATCATAAAGTCCACTCAATGCTCTATTCTAAACTGAATAAAATGAGAAAAAAAACTCTAGACAGTTGGTTAAAATGGAAAAAAATGTACAAACAATTACGGAGTTGACTTAAGCCAACTTTTTAAAGTCAGGAAACCTCTAATCATAAATCACATTTACTTCCGAGTGGCTTTTAAGTAGCGTAATAAGACATTATGTGAAGCGCTTCTTCAGATGGTTTCACACTGTATTCTTGTACTTCAAGCCATGGATGAGCCAACCTTTCGCCAAGTGAATGTCCTTTCTTGATTTTTATTTACAGTTTATCTGTTGGGAAAGTTCTGTGCCACAGAACATATGAATCTGCCTTCCAGCATACGGTGCAAACATTGTGCCCAAATTATTGTATTATTTCGTACCACTCTTCATGTCCTTTTTTAATTCCAGAATGTTTTGCAACAGAATATGCCCATGTAATTTCCTGAATTGTTTTTGTTGATTATATAGAGCCATATGTCTTCCGTATTATGGGCCTCAAAATGCCTTAGCGAATAGTTTAACTCTATACCCATATATTTTTACCTTTTGTTTGCCTATATACTTCCCACAGTGTCCAGCCACATTATATTTTATAGAATATGTTTTTAAATGATATGCCAATATTTCTTTCAGAATATGAAGCCAGATTATAAACCCATATGTGTTTTAAAATGTTGTACCTCAGATTAAAGCACCATATTGTGGTACAGAGCATATCCATATGACCTTAAAAAAAACATAAGCACAGACTAGTGCCAATGATGGAATTCAGAGTAAGTTCCCAAACTTCACAGCTTGGCCCAGGAATCCATCGGTCGAGCTGCCAAGTGGCCAACAGTCCCCTGTTGAACTCTGAAGCCCATCCAATTTTTTGTGTGCGCCTTTCATTGATCACTTGGGAGGAAACAGTGTGGGAGGAGTAGATGGACCCCGTTCCAAAATTATGTCACCCGTCAAACTGCGCAGAGCAGAAGTGCTGTCCAATGTACAGAATGTTCTGTGGATCTGAAGTCAAGGTGTATGCAGCGGAGCGTTTCTCTGCCATAATGAGTGGGTGTCTGCGCGCTCCTAAAACATAAGTCTGCTGCATGGCAGCGAAATGTGCTTCTCCTGTTTGTCTTGGCCCAACAGGATCACACACAAAAAAAATGAGAAAGAAAGAATCTTTTTCTTATTTTCTGGATCCTGTTGGATGCGTTACCCCGCTCGTGGCGGACCTGCCAAGACGCACTGCTCAAGTTTGCTCCCTTTTAGAAGAAGTGTAAGAGGACCCTCACTAGAAAATCTAAAAGTTCTTTATTCGGCATTTTTTTAAACATAGCATGTGCATTTGCAGTCATCGATTATCAACACAGACAAAGAGTAGACAGGGTCCCACGAAATAAGAGCCTAGACTTAATCCGAAGCATCCATCTTGGATGAGGCTCAGTGTGAAGGCTGAAGGGTTGCAGTGCCTTTACGCAAAATGATTAAACTCTCGCCACCTGAAATTTTGGAAAGGGCCCCCTAAAAAAGTGTTCTGGTAGGTAAACTGACTGATATTAACAAGCATTGGCAAATGAATCGTTTTGACGTTTGTATGCTGTGCACTTACTGAATCACAGTTACAATAAATAAATAGAAAACTATCATATGTACCTACAGAAAATGAAGCACCCCTTATTTCTATACCTTTTTCAGATTTATTTCATGGCTTCCTTCCTCACACTACTACCTCTCTTGCACACTGATTTTAAAATGGATGGAGGATGAAGGACGACTCCAAGCTGCCAATGTAAACAATGTGCCAAGATGTGATCAACAATATCTCCAACCAATGGCTGAAGGCTCCAGAGCAAAATAAGCCAATTACTGATGGAATCTGATCCACCTTTAAAATAAGTATTGGGTACATTTACCACACAACAAAACTCAAATCTCTGAGTCAAGCAGTGTCCCATGGGAGGGGGAGGGGGAGGTGTAGAGGGCTCGCTGAAAGCCCTATAAGTAAGTTCTTATAATTTTTGTAAAATCAAAATGTATTGGCTAAAGACAGACCTAAAAACCAAGAACTGAAGCGTGGGTCATCCATACTCAGATACAAACCTCTAAATATATGTTTAAATATACAATCCTCAAGTCAGGTGTGAGTATATCACCCAGGCAAACTTTTCTTCTTAACACTTGGGTAACTATAGTCTTTCTTTTATGGCGGGGAAAGGTGGTTACTAGGAGTACCAGAATGGTAAACAATACTGAGTGTGACTTACCCAGCTCTTAGTTTGAGCTGGTGGTTGCTGGTGGAGCCCAACACCACTCATTTTTGGGGAACAACATATATTTTTCCTCAACAATCTTTGATCCCAGGAAAGAGGGAAAAACACCAAAAGTGACAAGAAAGAGGAGGAGAAAAGTGGAAAAGTGACAAAGGGAGAAACGGAGAAGAACCTGCAATGTGAGATAAAGAGGCAGTGAGTGTCTGCGGGGGGATTAAAGAGGCATGAGGTGGAATCAAGGCTGAGCAGTGCTGGTTTTCATCACCCTGACCTCTGGTAGTTCTGCCCACAGGCTTCTGAACAAAACTTTGGGCCCAACACTTATTATTTTACAAACTGAGTCCTTGTCTTACCCAAAAGCCAGGTAGCTTCAGATCCTTGGAGCATCCCAATGATTTCTACGGCAGAGATGCACTAATCCACTGAGCTATTTGATCGGTTCTTAGCAGTAGGCAAGTCTTGACACGAGCTTTATAATTGTTAACATCTTCACTACTCTTATTGTTAATTGTAAAACTTTGGGGGCATATTATCAAGAAACGGCGTTAAAATTATCGCCGCTTTAGCGGCAGAAAACTGCTGCTAAAGCGGCGATAATGGGCTTGATAATATGCCCTTGCGAATGCCCATAGAAGCCCATGTTCTGGTGTCAACATGGGCTTCAATTGGAATTCTCTGCGGCATGTTATCAAGCCCATTATCGCCGCTTTTGCGGCAGTTTTCTGCCGCTAAAATGGCGATAATTTTAAAGCAGTGCTTGATAACATGCCCCATAGTTCGGTTTGCTATTGAGTCGGGGTTTTCGCATCTCACAATAATCTCTTGGGCCAAGCCATGGAGGGGCGAGGAAGGGCCTGGCAGGGCAGAATGTGATCTGAAGCCGGCAGGCCCACCCTTGAACTTCTCACAATGCGCCCTATCGCCTCTCACATCAGGGACAATCTCGTGTTTTCTCAGACATTACAACATATTAGCGCAGGACGCTCTAATAATGTGCTGGCAGCTGGGCCAGAAAGAGAAAGTGGAAACCACACCTCTCAATATTTCCTTTCATTTAAACTGCTTGTATCAGGAAACTTTTATAAATACCAAATGTGGACGAAAAAAAAAAAAACGAGTGCGCCTAACAATCTTTTCATCTCCTCGTTGAACCGGATAGCCTCCTTGAAGCGAGGCCTAGAAAAGTTAAGCGCCTACTGTCTAAAGTCTGGTTTTAATACAGAGCCCGTCGTTTTTTTCTGTTTCGTATAATTTTATTCGGGGTGGATGTCTGTAGGGCTTGAATGGTTTGACAGTAATGATTAATACTCCGCATTAGGCGAATTCAGTGAAAGTATTCGGGCCCAAGCTGTGCAGTTTGCTTCTCATCAGACGGTCAGTTCCACAGACCTATTAAAAACAGCAGGGGGGGCGGCCGACTTAATCACGGAGGCTGGGCCCGTAAAGGGAGGCGGGGACATAAAAAGCACGTGCGCGCGCACCTCCCTCCCAAGAAGACATACAATGATGAAACAGGAGAAATGAGCAAAAACGCCGCCGTTTGTGCCCTCACCCCAGACTCTATATTAGATATTGGATTCTCTAAAAACAGAGCGGTAACACCTAAAAACTACAGAGGAGTATTTAATTGTGCCCTCTGAATGCAGGTGAAATAAGTGTCAGCAATAAGACAGAGGAAGTGAAAGGATACCACGAAATAATTTCTCTGCGGGAGCAAATAGTCTAACTTCTTAAAATGTGAAGTGAAGTCACATGGAAAGAAACTAAGACAGTGTTGGTTCTGTAAAAGAAAAAAAGTGCAGGGGCCTAAAGTTTTTCTTAAGAGACCACCACCAGCCTTGCTGAATGCCGGAGTTGTGAAAAGCCACTGAAAGCCACTTTTTCCCACCATCTTCCAATTCCTATTTCTATCTCAATCTTTCAGATTCTTTTTCATTCTTGCTTTCTTGCTTTCTCCCTTTGTCACTGTTTTCCTATCTTTCCCTTCCTTCTTCTTCCTCCCTTTTCTCTTTTTCTCAGTTTTTTTCTGAGGTAAAATCTGATCTAGAAAAATAAACCTTGGTCCCCCAAAATGAGTTTTAGTCCCAATTTCAGGATGCATGGTGCAGGATTGCCAAATGGGGCATGGAATCACTATTTCTTGCCTATTTTTGCACCCTTCTTCAATCAAATTATGAGTTTTTCCATCATGTATGGCAAGAACCTGTGGACCTGGTTTTTCTGTGTCAAAAAACAGATGTGGTTCCCTACTCTGGGCCTAATAAATGGCCCTATTGAGCTCCTACGTA
Organism: Triturus cristatus; assembly: GCF_964204655.1. Classification (NCBI taxonomy): domain Eukaryota; kingdom Metazoa; phylum Chordata; class Amphibia; order Caudata; family Salamandridae; genus Triturus; species Triturus cristatus. The sequence continues at coordinate 864,027,218 of NC_140580.1, forward strand.
ACGCCTACTTTTAAGATGTAAAAGAGAAACGGGGACCAGGAACATAAGGCCACTTAATGATCAGGTAAATGGGTATTCCCTCTCGAGGGTACCACTCCATCCAACTTGCAATCAGGCCCTAAGCACTGAGCACCTATGTTGGCCCGGAAACAGGAAGTGTAGAGCTGGAGTAAGAAAAGGTAGAGAGTCGGTATTAATATGCAGTCTGTGCCAACACACTTCTATTAATATATATGGCAGGCCATTTATGCTGTGCTGGGCCGTGTCTTGCAGGATTTTCGAGTGCCCTCCTTTTTTGTCATAGAGCAAACAGTTGCTACAGATGGTTTAAAAAACAGGAAATATCTATATTGAAATCATGTGAGTTTTAAGGTGGCTCGAGTGTTCCCAAGAAAGGTTCATTCTGACAACTGTCTATTTGAATTGGGTGATAAAGAAAGGCAAATCTAACTCAGGGCTGCAACAGCCTGACAAAAATATGCCAAGCTGGTGGCACTCTGTTTTCCCTTTCCTCTTTCTCAAACTCCCAAGACTCCATTAGTCTGAAAGCAGATATAGAATGCCTCATTCAAAAAATATTTGGAAAAACATCTGAAATATACTTCTCTGAAGTGTCTCCTGTCTCTTGTGTATTATTTTGGCATTTTTGTGATTCCCAGGGAGCAATTCTGGACATCTGTCACTGTAGCAGCCTCCGTCGTAAGCATATTGTCTACTAGGACCTTGATTATCAGTTGCCCGTACTGGTGAGATGGAAACATTGTATTTGTAAATACTGGTACTGTGACGTAACACCCCTCCAGTACTGTGCAATTATGAGTTAAACCCAATGGTTGAAGATATATATATAATCATCACGGTATATATATGTGGAGTTTTATATATAGTAAAACTTTACTTACGCATAGAAATTTACATTCATGAAATTTTTGTCCTCTATATTCTTGACACAATATTTTGTCCTACAATTTTTTTGGTTCCGGCATTTTGTGTAAACACCTTTAACAGACAGCTTTACCATCTGCTGTATACGGAGCTCGAGAGAGGTATGGATTTAATGATGAGTTGTTGGGGGTGGGTGAGAGAAGGGAGGGTGTGGGATGGGTAGAGAGTGGGCATAGGAGTGGTCCAAACAGGGACAGTTAGAAAAAGCCAGGATGCTGTTGCTGCTCAAGCCTAAAGGATTTTTAATAGCCAGAATTTCTGACAGATGATGTCAAGTTTGCTGTTGCCATACTTGGGAAAATATGGTGAGGGAACACCAGGAAGGTCATGATCAGGCAAGCAGTATTTCACCTGTGGATACCCCTCCACCCATCATATAAACGGGACCTAGAGGCCCAATCCACCTCACTAAACGTGGTGGAAACGTTTGATCGCATTTTTAATGTTTTATCTTTTTATTGTTCAGAGGGAAGATATGTTTTTTCTACAGGGAACCCCTTCCTCTGGATCCCAATGAAATTTGTGAGTGTTCACTTACCATTCCTGCCCTGGAAACATACTAACATGCACGTTTTTGGGGGTAAATGTAAAACCTTTCCACGATAAGAATAGCGATGCAAAATTATGGTGAACCTCCACTAATGCAGATGTTTGTGGCTGTTCCTGTTTTCTCACCCCGAGCTGTGAACGTACAGCAACCTAAAATCCTTCACAAATGCTCTTCACTACTTTCCATGCATTTGCAATTGTAAAATCACATGTATCATGATTCTGTGAAACAGGTTTGAAATTGAGAATCACAAATGCCATTTTGCTCACCTATCTTACAGTCAGGTGTCCAAAAACCTTTGGGAAGCAAGTCTGCTGTGTGCACAGACAAACAAGACCCCAGAAAAATTGCAGTTTTGGGGAAAATGGACTGCAAAAGCCAAATTAATTAAATGACAGGCCTATATCTCACAAGAACCAATCACAAAAACGTAAATAGAGGGGACTGACAGTTTTGTTGGGGAGGGTGCATTTTGCTGTTCCCAACATATGAAGATTTAAAGTCCACACAATTCCGCAGAAGGGACTTTTTCCTTTCAGCAGCAATGTCTGATTGGATACCTTTGCTGTGCAAACTGTGTTAGGAAACAGTGAAAGACCGTAAAAAAATCTGAATGTACTGACGTTTTAGTCAGGCACTTTGCAGTTTGCACATAACTAGTTACATTAGTTGTTGCAAGGCTCATGCAAAGATAGGACCTTCATTAATACTACTCATAAATGATAGCAATAAAGCATATATAACCAATTGCCTTCTTTTCTTCTGACGATGAAGTCAATCCACTCCGGGGCCCCTACGGACCCCTGCACCCACCACATTTTCAATAGAACCACCAACACCATCGCACCCATGCTCTGCCGCACCATCAACCATCAACCGCTCCGTGACAACCGCCTCGTTCTTTGATGACTGGAATCACGCTGAGATCAACCCCCTCCTGAAGAAATCCTCGGCTGACCCCATCGACCTAAAAAACTACAGACCCATCTCCCTGCTCCCGTTCCCAGCTAAAGTCATCGAGAAAGCCATCAACAGCCAACTCACCACATTCATCGAAGAGCACAACATCCTCGACTCCTCCCAATCCGGCTTCAGAAAAAACCACAGTGCGGAAACCGCCATCCTCGCCGCAACAGACGACATCCGCACCTTACTGGACAAAGGAGAAACAGCAGCCCTCATCCTCCTCGACCTCTCAGCGGCGTTCGACACAGTCTCTCACCGCACCCTAATATGCAGACTCCGCGACGCAGGGATCCAAGACAAGGCCCTCGAATGGATCCGCTCCTTCCTCTCCGGCAGAACGCAGCGGGTCAGACTCCCCCCTTTCCTCTCGAACCCTACACTTACCACCTGCGGAGTCCCCCAGGGGTCCTCTCTCAGCCCTACGCTCTTCAACGTCTACATGGCTCCGCTCGCCCCCATCGTCAGAACCAAATGGATGAAAAACAGCTGCCTTCAACTAAACACCAACAAAACAGAAGTACTCATCATGGGCCCAAACCCCGACGCCTGGAACAACACCTAGTAGCCCCCAGCTCTCGGAAGCCCGCCCACCCCCATGGACCACGCATGCAACCTGGCAATCATCCTGGACTCTGAGCTCAAAATGGACCACCAGATCAGCTCCGTCTCGTCCTCCTGCTGCCATATCCTCTGCCTCCTACGTAAGACCTTCAAATGGATCCCCCTCAAACACAGAAAGACCGCCACTCACGCCCTGGTCACTAGCAGGCTCGACTACGGCAATGCACTCTATGCCGGAACAAACAAAAACCTCACCCGCAAGCTACTGAACATCCAAAACGCCGCCGCAAGACTAGTACTCAACCTGCCAAGACACTGCCACATCTCCCAGCACCTGCTCACACTCCACTGGCTACCCATCAAAGCTAGAGTCACCTTCAAGATGCTAACCCAAGACCCTCCACGACATCGGACCAGCATACCTGAACAGCAGACTCAAATTCCACACACCCCAAAGGACCCTACGATCAGCCCAGCTCTCCTCCGCCATGGTCCCCCGCACCAGAAAGACCAGATCGGGAGGCCGCTCCTTCTGTGCGGCCAGAGCCTGGAACGACCTTCTGCTCCACCTCAGACAAACAACATCGCTCCCCATCTTCGCAAGGAACCTCAATACCTGGCTCTTCTACAAACCCCCTCCTTGATGGACTGGAACCTGTGACCCCCCCCCCCCCACCCCCCCTGCGCCTTAAGACCCTTACGGGTGAGTAGTCGCGCTTAACAAACATCTGATTCATTGATTGATTCCCATATATCACTAACAGGATTGACATGGATACTGTTACACCAACTTTCAAGACAAACCGAACCAAGCATTACCAAATCCAAAAGGGCTGACATTAGATGCCTTCTGGATTCATCACTGCTTGGTTCTTCAAGGTTTTTGCAAAGCTTTATTGCTGGGGAAGCTGTCTGGCCCTACTCTGTCTAAAACAAGCAATGGCAATGCCAAAAGTCCTTGACTGTGTGAGAACTACTGCATTTGCCAATGTGTCTTAGCCATGTTGTACAGCAGCATGAATGCTGTTCAGCATGGGTTAGGTTAGTGGTGTGCCACAGAGTAAAGTGGCATAGAGGATAGTGGCATAGGGGAGAGTGGAGTAGAGGGGCATAGAGTGGAGGGGCATACAGAGGCATACAGTAGCGTAACATAGAGTGGAGTGGCGTCAAGTAGAGTGAAGTGGCTTAGAGCTGAGTGGTGTGGTGCAGAGTGGAATGGTGCAGAGTGGAGTGGCGTAGAGTGGAGTAGTGTAGAGTGGCATAAAGCAGAGTGGAGTGCTGTAGAGTAGAGTGGGGTAAAATGGAGCAGCGTAGATTGGAGTGGCATAGAGTGGAGTGATATGGAAGGGTGTGGAGTGAAGTGGTGTGGAGTAGAGTGGCATAGTGGTGTAGAGTGGTGTGGGGTGTTGTGGTGTGGAGTTGGGTAGTGTAGAGTGGAGTGGCGTGGAGTGGAGGGGAGTAGCATGAAGTAGAGAAGCGTGAAGTGGGGTTTTGTAGATTGGAGTGACGTAGAGTGGACTGACATGGAGTGGTTTAGAGTGGTGTAGAGTGGAATGGCATAGAGCGAAGTGGCATAGAGTGGAGTGGTGTGGAGTTACCTAGAGTAAAGTGGCATTGAATGGAGTGGAGTGAAGTGAAGTGGCATAGAGTAGAATGGCATTGGGTGGAGTGCCTTATAATGGAGTGGTGTAGAGTGGAGTGGCATAGAGTGGAGGGGCATAGAGTAGTCCAGTTGTGTTTGTAAGTAACTAAAACATCAATGGAGATGGAAAATAGGGTGAAAGCAGCATAAATGTGAAGCCGCATGCCTGTGTTAAACGTAGGAAAGCCAATTGCACATCTAGGAATAATACTGAAGTGCTTATAAAAATAAAAAAAATACTGTGGTGCAAAAATGTGAGGAAGAACAAAGATGAGGAGGAACACATATACTTGGTCCATGCTCCAGGGAGAAACTAACACCAGAAAGGAAGAGAAGCCTATGAGAGCTAACCAAATGAAAGATTGCAAATGAGAGTGACAATGAAAACAACTAATGGTATGTTGTGGGTGAGTTGTAAGCCCACTGAAATAAAATAATATGTCTTTCAGCACAGGGCATGTGCTGTGTAGGTGAGACCTAAAAAATGGTTAGTTGCAAAAATCTTTTTTTGGTCTCAAAAAGCAAACATTGCTGTAGAAGTCCCTGACAGTGAAGGGAACAACTTTGTGTGTTCATGTGCTCCTTTCAAAAGGGCAGAATGCTGACACTCACAGTGAAGTCGACCAATGGTGGAAATGAGTAGACCCAATGCCCCATGCTATAGAGGCAGACAGAAAATGTGAATGACACAATAACAGAACAATGGCTGAAGAGGGTGGTCTGAAAGCCTGTAAAAGTATGTTATACATATAATTTTAGTAAAATCAAAGGGGCTTGGCTAATACCACATGTAAAAAGGGATCCATGAAATCTATCAGAATTGTTGTCTATGCAGAAGGATACTGGCGAGCTGTCCTGAGTTGCTGATCGTAGGTAGGATCTTATAGAGGCCAAACCAGGCCCACCCCATGAACGATGAAGTGCCCTGGGCTGCACCTTGCCATGTTTTGAAGATCTGCCTGACACCAGTGGAGTCTGTTCTTTCAGCAAGCAATGGCAGGGACTATATAGGCAACAATGGTCAACTTGTGGCAGGTACAGCATGTGGCTCAACATGTTGACCATAGAACTTGTGATATGTGCTCAATGTAGAGACTGTATCTAGGTGCTGAGGCTGCCACATACGGTCCTCATTGAAATCGCTACCCTATTGACACCGTTGTTCTGTATGTATGTGTTTTTCCATTAAATACAACACCGCACAGATACATAGAATGTGACCCCCCTGATCAGATTTGCCAAACCCATCATATCTACCTGTCTATATACTTCATTTGTCTCATAGATACTAAAGGTGGTCTCCAGCTCTACCCTTGCTTTCTCAATGTTTCCCTGAATACCGCAGGTGTTTATGCATTTGCGTGCTGAATTTGGTTCACACCACCTCTGCTGAGAGCGCATTACATGCATTCTCCTCAAAATACATAATGCAGGATAGCATTAGATAAGATAATAAAACAAAAGATAAGCTAGCAAAGCATGACATAAACTATAATAACATGACACAACTTAACACAAAACAGCACAGCACAAAACACAACATAGCGGAGCATAACATAACATGACATGGCATGACATAACATATCATAACTTAAAATGAAGACTGTTGCAGACTGAACTGAATAAGGGAGTGAGGGTTGTTAGGAGGATTTAGAAGACCCATAAAAAGAAGAAAATACATTCTAGGTGTGTGGGTTTAGATGAGATTACATACATATTCTGCGGGGCTCAACCTCAGATGCCTCCGCTGACATTTGTGCGGTGGGTAAACTCGCGCGCAGTGGTTACTGGTGACAACATGTTGCTCAGTGTGCCGCGGCCATGAGATAGTGCGAATGCAAATAACCAGCGTCAACCTTGGCTGACACGCCTGGGGAGGAAAAGACAATGGTCTCTGCTGAAGGCATCCCATCCGTGTCTTCTCACGAGGGGAGGGACCGCACCGCATGTCATCGCTGTATACTTAGGCAGATGATAGATCTCCGTCACCTATCATCAGCACTAATCATCTCAGATACTTTCCAAGGAGTGCTGCCAACTGCACAGAACAGACTAGAGAAAACCTCTTGGGAAAAAGGGCCCACCAGCATTGTAACTTCTCCAGCATTCATGTTATTGTATTTGCTGCCTTGAGAAAGCTCTTTAGGCAAAACATTGAGGGGCATATTTACAAAGATGTCACGCAACACACCGCAGCAACCAAAGATGCTGACCCGTGTGAGAGGTAGCGAGCATGAAAGTGCCATGTCTACTAAGATACAGCACTGATTTGATCTCTCCCTAGAGCTAGCGCACAATCATACTGCTGTGCGCCATGGTGCAAAGGTGTCTGCATCATGTCTGGCATAGGGTTTGCACTGGAAGGGTTGCTTTGCAGTACAAAATACTATCCTTAGACTACCAATAAAACTTTTCCCACTTTGGGTGTGTGCTAAAAAGTGCAGTACACATGCAAAGTGGGAAAAGTTAGGAGAAATAAAAGGATTTCTCATTTTTAATTTTAACTGCAAAGAGGCTTTCTTTTTTTGGAGCAAAGCCTTGTCTTCTGTTGTTGGTAAATAGTGATTTGTGTCAAAATTCATGAGTGGTTGCATTGGAACTCCCACATACCACCCATGGAATGCCCCATTGATGCAAAGTGTTGCAAAGTAGTTTAACCCCTTCAGTGCCCATGACGAGCTGGACTCGTCATGGGCCGCGGTGGCGCTGTGCCCATGACGAGTCCAGCTCGTCATAGACCCCGCCCGCTAATTCAACGGCCGGCACAGGGCGGGGAAAGGGGCGGGCACTGAAGGGGTTAAAGTGTTACTTTCTAGCAATTTTCCAGTACAAAACAAGTTTTGCACTGGGAAGTAAATCCAAAATAAACATTTGTGCAGGTTTGTGTCACTTTTGTGAAGCCAACCCAACGCAAAATATTAGTAAATCAGCCCACAGTCATTTTGGGAATGTGTGTGCCCCTGCTTTTTCATGATGGTATAACTGCAAGTGAATAGCCAGCAACCTGGTTTGGAAAGCAGTCCAGGAGCCTTTACTTTCTTTTCTTGGTACCACTGTAAAATATTGTCTGGAGAACATACATAAGGTTGAATATATAGGGTCCCAGATTAGATGGAGTAAAAATGTACAACAAAATGTAATTAAACATTTATATTAGTTACAGAAGAAAATGTGTTGCTTAAAAACATTTCAAACCTTTACAGAGTGTTTTATTGAAAGAAAAAAAACGTTGTTTCTCGTTCTGTGGTGTTTGCTGTCTCTAAGCAGCAAGGTAAACAGACAGATATGGGTTCCCATAAGCTTTTGGATGCTTTTGTGCAAACACAGTTGCAACACTGAATATCTAGGCTTGACACAGTTGTATTTACACCTGAGATCTTGTGGCAAACACTGACATGCATTCAGGGATGATACAGAATATTGACAAAGGGGGCCCAGTGTGTGGATAAGGAAATGCTGTTGGAACCGGTATCTCTTTGTGCCATTGTAGGTGGAGCAGAACGACAGAAGACACACATTAAAATAACATGTATTCTTGCTTGTTTTTCCAGTACAAGAAGATTCATGCGCATCCTTTTCAACCCTAGAAGTGGTGCAGATGTGCCTAAAGCTCGTCACCTAGGGCAGGTCAATCAAGTTCCTATCTAATGAAATAAAACCTTAAGCGTGCTGGGGAGGTATTTTTATTAAGTAAGATTTAAAAAAGTATTGGTGTTTCAGTCGTCTCCAGGCACTAGAAAAGTTTTAACTTTAATTGAGGTTACATGAAATAATTTGTCCCTAATCCTACTTCTACAATCTACTAATTGGTTGGTGTTAAAAGCACGACCAGCTTGTCAATGTAGGCAAACTAGAAGGTTGCATAGAGCACCAAGTGGGCAATAAATATGAGATAAAATTGCTTTTCTAGATCACTTCTTGGGTATAGATTTAAGGTGCCTTCTGTATGTTTCTGTAGGGTACTAGTAGAATGCCATTAGTCTAGGGCCGTCCACTGGTTTAATGAAGGCTAGATTGTTGCCTTCAGCACTGCCAGTAGAGGGCACTGTCCTGTTGTGAGTTGTTTTTACACTCTGTTTACACTTGGTCACTTTTCTAAATTTTTGTTAATCAGATTCATCGTTCTTTGGTGCACAGGACCCTACATAAACCCCCCTCGCTGTCCTAGTCTACTTAATGATTAAGACCATGCCTCTGTTCTTGGGCACAAAAGGTCCTCCCCTTTGCAAAGTCTTCAGCTTTCTGTGAAGTTATCCTAAATTTCTGGTCCAGAAAGAAATGATGCTGCGTTTCTCATCTGAGATGGATGGTATATTTATTGGGTGTACAGGACCCTTTGCTGCAGCGGTCACTTAGCTCAACAGAATAAAAACAAGCATAGCCAATAGGTCTCGTCTTTGGGACTTTATAAGTGTTTAGCCATGTAACAGTTGATGTTGTTGCACCAAGGATATTGTGCTGCATAACTAAATACTTATAAGGTCCCAAAGGCGAGACCTATTGGCTATGCCAATGCTTGTTTTTAATTTTTATTGGAAGCATATGGCTACAACTTTCAGGCACAACAAATCCTTTTATTTTTATTATTTTTGTAGCATACGCTTGCAACAAGACATTTTACAAAATATAACCATCGCACCAGCTTGGCAAGGCAAGACCTATCGATTTGCCGATGCTTGTTTCACACTTGCACTTTGCCAGGATGGCACGCCCACTTGTGCGGACCTCACAGAGCCATAGAGACTGTTATCTTTTGTCTCTGACAGACTGCTGTGCCAGGGATCCTTTAAAGGGGGGCCTCGGGAGAGGCCTCGGGTGATTCACGCCACGGAAATCCTATGGCGTGAAAATTGGTGGGCGGGTCCCAAGAGGGGTTGGAGATAAGTCCAAATGGAAAACAACTCAGGCAGCAAACAACACTGGGAACCTTACTCCGAGCCCCCCTTGCCCTACAAAGAACATGACGCATAATTACAGAAAATAACACCCTCGATACCCCGGCGTGTCAACACCCATGTAACATAGCGGTGTGAATAGCCAGTACAGGTCTGATTCTGGGGCGGCAGGTGGCAGCCTTATCCTTTCTCTTTCGCAGGGCAACTTAACGAGTATTATAAAGTCGGTTAATTGTAACCCATGTTATCGTCAGTGGCATGAAGAGTCGCCCTGTAATTTGACTGACTCTGCCCCAGCCTGAAGAGCACGACGTGCGACTGAGCTCAAACGGCGTGGCATATCACTCACTTTCTCTGCCAGTCCGTAAATTACTAAGTACCGATCTTACATGCCAGCCAACCTGCAGTGTGGCTCACAAATCCTCAGTTTTCCTACCCCTCAGCCCTGCTAGTCATACAGAGGCGACACTGGCTCGACAAGTGACTTACAGAGTCAAACCCCTAGCGGCTTTTCAGAGGTACTGCCCCAACAGGTGGTAGTCACTATCAGTTTTTCAGAAGCATGGGTTTGACACTTTACAGGTTCAGCAAGTCCCTACTTGAATGCAGCATGCCGAACAGAGCAGCGCATGCGCTGCCCAGGCTCGACCTAAAAAGACAACTCTAATCTACGACAAGAAATTAAATCCTTTTTTTATGTGCAGTCATCTATTTTATGGCACACCTAGCGGTCTGAATTTCTTGCAGTTGCAACGCTGAATTTTGGGTGTGGATTTTGGCATTTCACTGCTTTTGAGATGTTGCAAGAGCCATAAGTAGGTTAGAAAATCTAAAATTTGTGGAAATGATCTTTGACTGTTGTTTTGATATTGGTATTTGACATTTGTACAGCACACGACCTGCCACTAGAACAGCACTGCAGTCTCTTCTGCAGTCCCTTTTAATTTTGCTTAATACTCTGGCAGAGGCGCACTCGCTGATGCTAACTTCATGGACCACAATGCTTTGGGGTAACACGCTGGTAGGACTAGCAGTGTGCGACCAATTGGATTTGCCTTTTAGGGTTTCAATCTGATTCAGTTTGTGGAGATGTGGGGTCAGCAGAATGCAAGGGATTCTGCCTCTTTTACATTAATGTCTCCCATTTAATAAGCTTTGAGTTTTGATGGCTGAGTCCAGGTGCTGTACCAAAATGCTGACAAACCTTCTCGGGTTAGTGAGCAGGCCTGGTGCCCTGGAGGTGTATGTGTGTCATTGGTCACTGGTGAAAGCAAGTGCCGTTGAATGCCTTGGAAGCCAGTATATTGCAATTTTGGGCTGTGCTGAATGTATATTTAGACTTCTATCTAACTGTGTTGTGCTGTAGGCCATGGTGTGGATTCTGGAGCTGAGGGTATGTGGCGTGCTCAATCCCTTGTTAAGTTAAAATGTTGAAGTACTGTGTATGGAATAAATGCACCCAAACGCTAAGCGGGGCCTTGTCACACTTCTAGGGATCTGTCGACTTATGCTTGCTCCCAAATATGGTTAGTTCAGTCATGGTGTAATTATACAAGTACCACATTCTAAGTTATGGGATTGTCACTAGCTTGAAGAATCTGTGATAAAACTTCTTAATTGAGCAAAAAATTGTATTACTCCAAGGGGCATACTGTCCAGTGGCGGTTGGCATCTACAGGGAGGGGGAGCGGGAGCGCAAATAATATTAACAAACGTGCAAATAATACATAAAGAAACCCACTTACCTTACACCTTTCGGAGGAACTGGATGCAGCAACTCCCTTGGCCAATCCTGGCGCTGCTCTCACCAGCATGAGAGAAGCACTAGGATTGGTGGGTGTGGCCTCACTCAGCGCTCCACATCGCTCTGGAGGCTTTGGCTTGCTCTAACCCAGCTGTCTTAGCTGGGTTAGCGATGTTTAAAATGCACCTGTGGCTGGCTGTCGCAAGATGGCCGGCCAGAAAGAAATGTGCACAGCCAGCCCACCCTCCTCCCTCCTGCTGTCCCTCAGCAGGGGCCTCGCCCCTATCCTGACGCTCTGATACTGACATATTACACTAGGGAAGCAACTGTGTTTAGGAATAATCTAAACTTTATGAAGTGACATTGCCAGCTCATAATGTGCATGCCCGGTGTTCTATACGTAGTGTCTCATTGCAGGTGGTGTACTGTTTCAAAATACTTCCATATTTAGTGAAATGGACATAGGGACATGAAGTGGTTTTCTCCAGAGCATAGAATATGAGGAAATAGGGAAGTCAGGGCTCAACTTTAGGTCTCTGGTTTCATATCACATAATGTTTACCTGGAAACAACACCTCCTTCTGCCAAGACATTACCACAGTGGCAGGTAGAAGCCATGCTCTTCTGAATCCGATTGGCAGTATAAAAACAATAGCACACAAACACAGTTGCCAAAAATGATATGTGCCTCTGTTGCTTTATCATGCTGTTTAGCATAAAGTGGTTGTTATAGTTATCAAGTAACTTAAGTTGTTTTGTGTTTGAATCTTCCTCTTTTTACCCCTCCAAATTATATACTGGATACTTAAGGCATGTTAAGAAGGTGGCCACATGACAGCAAGATAAGAAAGGAAATGGCAAACCAAACCAAACATTACTGAGATCTGCCTGATTGCACCAGCTACTATGTGACAACGTCGTCTAATTGTAACCTACGAAACAAACCTAAGATTGCATAGCCGCTATCAAAATCTGCCCTAAACACCATGCCAAGAAGCCTGACTGAACGCTGCTTACCTCTCTTGTTCTCAGTAAAAAGGATAATCGTATCTTTTAATCTTGGACACGGTTGGCCAAAATGGTTCAAGTCGGAGAACGTTGCCTTTGATATACGCAAGCAAAGTTACACAACTTTGCCCAGTTTCTTAAGGTGTACCCATCCTACCTTTAATGACAATTTCCCGTACTAGGAATACTGTGGGTGGATCATTCTGGAGCAGGAAAGTGATGTGGCATTCTTCAGCCTAGACCCATCGGTCAACAGGTGAGAGGTGCCAGAGAAGCCAAAGAAAATGACACGAAGTGCAAAGACAGCAGACAAGTGCATTGCATGACCTAGGAACTGGCGAGGGGGTGGGGGGGCTTAAGCAGCACGGGGCAGGCCCAAGTCACAGAGTATCCTTGCACAGATGACCAGGGGGTGATGGGAGCCTTGAACTTTGCCCGGTTGGGTGTTCCCAGAAGGAAATGGGGGTTGACTGCCAATGGGCACCAGCCCTCCATTGCCCTCAGAGACACTCATGACAGCAAGAATGTTTTCCACAATTGTATAGATTCACCAAACCTGTCCCTTTTTTAAGCTTTGTGAGCCTTGCAGAGTAAAGCTCAAAACGTTTCACTTTTAAATGTGCAAAATTGTGGGCTGGAGGAATTTGCAACTTTGTATACTGCTACTCCTGGTCCCCCCCAACTTGCACCAACAGCTCAGAAAATTGAAAGAACGTTCCCATTTTCTTATACTATCTCCGCCTGTCCCTGCAGGCATCAGATAGGCAGCCTGGAATCTATATACTTTTCACTGGAAAGTTCAAATCCATTCATCGATTCACTCGTCAACCCCACCTTGCACTCATTACATCTGTCCACTCCTGATTTTGCTAATCCAAATTACATTGCTGCCTTCTATCCCCCACTTTGAATCACATTAATATTCACATGATCATGCTTCAGACTTCTTTGAACCTAATGTGTCTCTTTGTACCCTCTCATTAGTCACCAGCTCTTTGCATACTGGAAAAGTCTTTCGCCCCTTTTGACTTCATTTTTGCACAGTAAATCCAGTGACAGCTCCTCCGCTAAGGCGGAGGTGTGTCGCCCCACTGCTTGCAGAGCAGTGTTAAAAAAAAATATGATAATAACAGAAGTTATTTCTTTTATTATTGTTTTTTTTTCAGCCAGGTTGGGCAGGGCTGTGACTCCCGGTATGAGGAGTGGTTGCTCCAATGTGCACAGGACTGCTTGGACAGTCCGGTCTGCTCACTTTGCATGTTCCCCACCAGGCTGCATTACACAGTCTGTTGGGGAGCATGCCCAGCCTCCCATTCCCCATCTGAGCACCGACCCATGGCACTCAGACCAATATCAATGCTGCATTGCAGTGTTGTGATTGGCTTAGGGGAGAGAGCCTGTGTGCTTCCGGTGGAGAGACAACGTCACGACGAGGGACGTCAAGGAGAGATGACTCGAGATGCGACGAGAAGGTAAGTGTTTTTTTTTTAGTTTGTAATCCCCCCAACCCCGCATCCCCTCTCCTCTACTTCGTTCCCTGCCAGCCGCTACTGAGTACTTCCATAGACACCAATTCAACAAAATGCCAGAGGCAGCAAGGTGAGAACATTCACAATGTAACCTTTAATGATGTCATACTATTAACTTCTTGTTCCACCAATAATCTCTCAACAGTCCTTCATTTACGGCTAACTGGCTGTGAGACGGGCAAGGAGTGGAATCTACAGAAAGTAAAGAAAGCTCTCAGAGCCCCCTTCATTTTCTTACGTTTTGCTTGACAACAAAACTGCCTGGAAGTCCAATGGTTAACAACGCTTTAAAATGTACACAGAGTGGGCTTTATTTCACTCTCACCACATGCTGTTGACTATTTGGTGTATCATTCCTCTTCCTATGAGGCACTTTATTGTAATGCATGAGGTGCTATTTTTAATCTTAAACGTACTGTGAATCATCACAAATTAAACTCTTTTTCATTACATTCTCATTGATGAATTGTATACAGAAAACAATATTTTTTCACTGCAGCAGACTGTTTTAATGTTTTATTCCGGACACAAATGCAAGCCAGACCTATTGGCTTTGTCAGTGCTTGTTCTTCCTGTTGCTACCTTGATAATGCCAGAGACCCCAGTGCAGCGACCAAGGACAGTACCAGAAATTCGAGTGTGCATGCTAGGGTTAGCACTTACTATCTCTGACCCCTCACCCCAATTAAGGCGCACTTGCACTTTTCTTTGATGTACTGACTCAACAAATAGAGACAAGTACACATATCACACCACGGCTCACTGATTTGGTTTTGGAAAATGCAGGCCAAAGTGCTCTTTTATGACAGCCGAGAAACAATAAAAATTCTGCATTTGCTTCTTACCGACTATATTTGACACTATATGAGAATGTTAAATGTAAAGATCTTCAACACCTAAGTCCATCCTTTTTCTGTGGACGTGCTTTAAGGGCGAGGCGGGAGGATCCTAGTTAGGGCTTAATTGCAAAAAGAGAAAGCCAGGCATTTTTCACCCACAGCAGCAGAGTGACCCCGGTGACCTTCAGGGCATTTCTACAAGCTCCCTGGCTGGAGATAGGAGACACTCTTTGCGCCAGCCCAGAGACAGCGACAGGCTTGCATGCTGATCCCAGGACCAATATCCTCTTGCCAAGACCCCAGGATACTGACATTTGTCAACCACTGTCTCAGCCCGCCCTCCCTTCTTCTTGGTATGATCTCAGCTCTTCAGGCTGGACAGTCCGGACAGTGAGAAAACATGCGCAGAGGCATCTTTCGTGCTTCAAGATGATTTCATCCTAGATTTCAAACTTGGCAAATAAAATGAGACAAAAAGCTAATAGAAGCGGTGGCATTCATTCATTATACGCAAGAGTAAAGCAAAGTGGAGTTCTGTGGGTAGTTATGAGCAGAGTCAAGAAAATGATGATCTCTTAAAAGATGCCCGAAGTGTATTTATTCTCCAAATTAATGCAGTGAGCCAAAATGATGGCTCAGTTGGCTGAGCACTCGCTGCTGACAAACGCGGTCATGACTCGCAGGGGCGGCTCCTCCACTAGGGCGGAGGAGCGTCGCCCCACTGCTTTCTTGCAGTGCGAGAAGCAGAAACATAAAATGGTAATAACTTTCAGGTGTTACCATTTAATGTTTGGTTGCGGGCGGGTGCGCTGGCGGGGTTGATCTGCGAGCAGGGGAGGAGTGGTGTTCCCACTCCTGCCCTGAGTGCGCAAAAACTGTATGGTCGAATACTGGCGAAGCAGACTCAGCAGAGTACCGCCACTTCTCAAAAGCAAATGGGGACTGTAAATAGTGAGTACCTGTACTTCTAGATTTCCATTTCAAGCACTGCTATTGCCCCTTTCATCTCCATGCGGTGCAATAGCAGGAAACACATGCCTCGGACAGTCCCCTTTCCTACTATCCCACTAGATGGGCACCGCCTGGTTCCACCCATCAACCTCCCGCCCAGGCCCTCCCCATCCGCTTCTTCCATTGATACCTGGCAGAGGCAGGAAGGAGAGCGAAGTTCACAGTGTGATTCCACCCTGCAGGAAGTCCCGCCCACGGGACACCATGCGGCAGGAAGTCGTCTGCTTCACGACCTTCGCATCAGAGGAAGACAAATGAAATTGGGACTTCGCTAAGGCCAACCTTCCCTACTTTATGGAATTTAGAAGATGGCACTACATTTTTCAGACCTAAAAGTCCTGCACAACTGTGACTCTTCCTTTCTTTGATACCACCAGCCTAAACATGGACCCACAACAATAAAAAAAAGACACACAGGCAGGCTTTGCAAGTTTGGGACGAAGGCCACTGTCCTGAAAACTGAACTCGAAAAGTAAACAAAGGAAACAGCAGACCTGACACGCCTGAGAGACATTTCAGTGTTGACAGCAGCACATAGATGTGCCGGATTTTGTGTGCTCACTGGATTAAATCCCTACTTTGCATACAAGGATCTGAGCTGCGGTGGTGATTGAGGCGCGAGCTCCGAAGCCTCCACGCCCAACGTGATCACACTTTGCAAAATCCAATACCGCAAACGTCTTATTACAGCAGGCAAAATGTTTGGCTCGTAATGACAGGCCTGTAATGAGACGGAGTCCAGAGACCATCTCCCACTGGGTTCTCATAGCCGGGGAGGACACTGGAAACTGTGAAAAGAATGAGTGTTACCCCTCGGAAGCGGCGCGCGCGTATTGCTCGGCTCCGGGGCCTCGCGTCTGACTGACAGTGGAAGAAAATGGAGACGGGGCCTGGGCCAAACCCCACTGCTATCTGCGCGTTATTTGAATTTACAGGTTATCAGTCAGCTGCAGCTTCGGCGGTGACCTCATTAACTAAATGTGGCCGCATCAGCACCTTTCCACAGCCCTTATCCCTCCTCGTGTGTCATGAAGCGGGCCGTTGACACCTCCTAGCCAAACACCGGCGATATCTTATCTCCTGCAGGGTGGGACCCGCACTGGGAGACAGGGAACATGTCTAGGAATGTATCTGGGAGACAAGTTCACCAGCAGCTGACACGGACGCTGTCCTTGGATGCTGGGGTGAAATAAAACAGGCCCCCTTTGCTCCCACAGACAGGAAACTAAGCATCACGGGGCACATCCCACCAACCTGTCACTCAATGTATCAGTGCTTAATTTGAGCCGGTGGTTGCAGGTGGGGCCAATCTACACTCATTTTGGGGGACTGGTATATAGTCATCAAACTTTGACCCGGAGCAATGGAGGGAAAAACAAAAAAAGGGGGTAAAATTGAGGACGAGAAAACAGGGACGTGCAAGAATGAAATAAAAGGGTAGTGAGTGTCTGGCCGTGGAGTAGGAAGGTGGTGCGGGGGCGGTCCACCCCTGGCAGCATGAGTTTTGAAGCCACCCCGCTTACCTGCGTCCGTCGCAGGAAAATCACCCGCACTTAAATTGGGGTGCCGTGGGCAGCAAACGCAGGGGCCACCACGGGCGGCAAAAGGTCTAGCTACGCCACTGGTGTGGCTCAAAGAGGTGTGAGGTGGAATCACGAGTACACAGCCTTGGTACTCGCACCCAGAACTTAGTGTTTTCTGAGGAAACCTTGGGCCAGGCCACTTATTCTTTTACAATGTAAGCACCGGAAGACATCTATGGCCGTTTGCATTTGGATGGGCAAAATTAGGAGTTCATTTCAATTGGACAAAACATCCCATTTCATTCAAATGTCTCAAAATGTACTATTTAATTTCAACTGGGAAACATTTGCGTATGCATTTCAGTGGAACAAAAATGACCAAAGCTTTCGAATGGACATAGTCCTTTAACACATTTTTTTGGGGGGGCAATTCTTCCATCACCTTAATCATGAGTTTTGATCGGAAAATAAGGAAGCACATAATAGGGGTACCACCCATTAGCATATTTACTGAAGAACACAGAGTTTCTACATTTATGAAGTCCATTCTTGGACTGGCTTGACAGCATAGATTTCTGCTAGACCTGTTATTACCAATCCTATAACTCGTAAAGAGGACTTTGGTTCCGCCCAGTGGAACAATTTTCTCTCACCTCATGCCATTGGCTGTTTGGTGTATCTTGCACATCCAATGGAGTGCATGCATTGCGTGCATGAGCAGCTATTTTACATCTCAAAAGTACACTGAATCATCATACAATAAAATCTTTATCTCACAGATGCATTGTTCAGAGAAATTAATTGTTCTTTATTTTTTTCCTCTGCATCAGGCTTTTTAAGAATTATTTTAGTCAGGACTCAAAATGCAAATGATAGTAATGTTAAGCGTTCACACCTTGATGAGATCCAGATTGCTCACTATATGCAGGAAGTTATGGGGTCAGGGCCAATAGATTTATCCCGCAGGTGAGGACTACATTATGCGGCAGGGTTGAGTTAAGAAAAGTCAAACGATATAGCATAATGCAACACATTTTGTGATGGTATTACTTGATTATTTCATCATTTTATAATTTATTAGCATTGGTTTCACCTCATTTTTACCAGTTTAGAAACTAAATATAGCAATAAGCTACAGAAAGGTGACACATCAACCTTTTTCAAGTGGCCTTCCACTGCGCACCAATAGGTGTCATGTGATTTTAGTAACTTTTGATACATTTGAGCTAGAAACAACATTTTTTGTTAAAACCTGCAGATCATGCAACATATGAGTAATTATGTGGCAAAAGTGTCAAAATTATAATTATGTGCCAAATGCAAGAGCCACTAAATCAAATAATTCCAGTTACCCTGATATATTTGGTTAGTCTATTAGGTTGTGATGGATGCCTGCAAGGAGCATTCCGTTAGACCACATACATTCTCATTGCATTGTGGAGCTTTTCTTATAGTTCACTCTGTATTTCAAATTACTTAACATTTAATTTTAATATTCTGGAGATGCAGGGTACAAGAAAAGATGAAAACTTGCCTTCTGGGTATCTAGGACTCTTCTTTCCAGCCTGGCGCCTCTGAAAGTCTAAAACCCGAAGACAATGTTTGATATTTATCAGGTTATCCTAACCTGGCATGGCAGCTCTGCCGAACTTTTGCAGCAGTGTCTGGCATTTGACCTTGCCTTGGGGCTTCATATATTCCTGGATCAGCCCCAGACCTAGAGGTCTTTCAGGAGCACCAACCTGTGTGGTATTCACTTGAGCGACCCTTTAACCAATGCGACTAAGACAGAGAAACTAATGCTGCCATGAACAACACAATGGAAGGCTCCCAGAGTGAGGCATTATGTAGAAACAGAAAGAAATCAATGAAATCAGATTGTTTCCTTCAATTAAAGACTATATCTTAAAGTGTTTTTACTTATGTTGAAGACTATATGTGTTGTGTTGAAACCTATGCTCTTAAAATCTATAGCAGAAAGTCCACACATTCTAGTCCTGTAACAGGTAAACTGTGCAAGAAATAGGAAACTGTAGACCATTCAGAGTGTGTCTAAAAAGCTGACAGAGAGGGTTCTTACAGGCTATCCAGCTCTGTGATTCATTAACACACTCCATACTATTATTGGTGAAAACCATTTACTAGCAGAAACATCCTCGAAGGCCTTGTGAGCCTTTCGCCCTTTGACACCTAGAGCTGTCGGTTTAGTTAATTCAATGATGTTCATTACACCTTCAACTATAAACAGGGCATTTTCATTTACTACTCGTGCATAAAACACTTAAGATAATATTGCTAGGGGACTTTTCCCTGTTCATCCCGGCGAACAATGCAAATGGTACCAGATCTGGTCAGTTTCACAAGTTTTGACACTTTTCCACTCTCCCTGTATTTATTCTGAAAGATGACAGCAGCTGAAAGAATTGCCTTGGTTTGTGCACGCGCCTCTTGCTTCCCCCTTAAGGCAGCTTCAAAGTGCTGTCTCTCGTGACACTCTGCCTGTTTTGAGATTCCAACACTGTCTTTGAGGCGGAACATCCTCTGATAACTTCTCAAGAGCCACCCACTTCAACTTGTTGACCTTGTTCTTTCTGCCATGGCATTTTCCCCTCAGGGAGCGTCACACGTTGACACTTTATCCCGTCCCCTTTCTTTATCAATGCTCACATTCCAGCAGCCATTTTTTATGCTTTTCAGAGAAGCCATTTTGTGTGCTTTTTAGCTCAAGCCCGAATGAAAGCTAAATCCGTTTATTCTTTTCAAGGGAGACAGCCTTTCTTCCACTGTCTCGCACTGGGAGGGGTTCTTTTCCATCTTTTTGCTTCAGTGCCACTCGAAGCCGAGTAGCCTGGAAACCCTTTTGTCCAAACACATCATTTGAGTGTTCCCTCGGCCACAAGTGAATTGATTGGTCAGCTCAGTATGATACTGACAGAACTAGGAATGAAACAGACACACACCACAAACAATGCAAACCCAGGTGCCTGTGCCTCTCCAGTCCTTGGACGCCCACTCTGACTGCCAGTCTGCACAATAAATCCTCTATGGTAGCCTTCAAAAAATAACTCCAGACATATCTACTTCCCAACACCAAAACATAAGCAGATTCCAGACTCTCCATGTGCTCAGCTCTTTTTTGTCACAGCGGGTTTTTAGCATTATATGTAGAATGTAGAGATGTGTGCTGGAGCGACCCGTGCAGGTAAGAGCGGTGGGGTGGGGGAGGGAACGGGACAGATAATGATGAGGGGAAATTAAATATATAGTTAATTTTCCCTCGTCGTTGTCTGTCGAGTCACCCACCACCCGACTTACCGCTCTTACCTGCATAGGCCGCTCCTGGATGTGTGGATGGGTAGTCTACCAGGCGTTTCGGATTTTACGGCTGCACGGAGAAACTTACTTGTCCAGACATAAGCGACTTTAGGGTCTTATAGACCGTAAGTCTCTTTGAAATGCTTTACTTGAAGGCAATATGATAGGATTTTAATATGATAGGATTTTAATATGATAGGATTTTAATATGATAGGATATTTCTAAGGCATAAGCAGCCATATGCGCCTTTATTAGTGAACTGACTCTCCCAGTCGTGGCTGACGTTAAGGTGGTGTGCATGAAGACATATTTCATGTAGGAATCTTTCAATATATTTGCTGATTAGTTTTAGATTTTGCTCACCTGCATGAAAATAAACTCAACCCATAAGAGTTGAAACGCCTTAACCCTCATTATCAATGCCTCCCTGTACTGTCCTACCCTCAGGTGATTTTGCAGGCACTTTGTTAATAGAAATTTCGCTAGTTAATAATTTTATACAGTAAGAGCACGTCTGAATTGTGGCTGTGCTTGAATCAGTGGTGTAGCAAGGGGGGGGGGCGGAGGGGGCGGTCTGCCCCAGGCGGCATGAGTTTTAGGGGCAGCGGCCTCCCCACCGCCCCTCTACCCTGCTTTTACCTGCGGCTGCGAGTGACGGCAAACGCAGGATTCGTTCGCCAGCACTCCCCCGCGCTTACAGCTGCCACAGGGCGGCAGAGGCTGGGACTGCCACAGGCAGTAAAAGGCCTAGCTGCGCCACTGGCTTGAATACCAAGTATTATTTTCATCCAAGTTGATGGACCTCGTTTTGTCGACTTTTGGAAGATGTAAGGCTGATTGGGCTCTGCTGTGCGTCAGTTGTGTCACCTGTAGGTCACCCACACATTCTTCTTGATTAGGTGCTTGGAACTCCAAGATGGCTTATTTTAAAGCTGTGTGTATAATTTAGATAAATAAATGCATGGACAAGGCTTACTTTATAGTAGTTCCCATGAGTATGGGCTTGTATCGAAATGTTTGCTGAAAGAAAGCAAAAGAACAACTGTCCATGTTCATTCAACACACCACTCTGTGTTATCTCCTTGGACGCAGATCTTGGTAACTAGGACTTTAAGTCACTTCTGAATGAGGTCTTGCAGATATTCGTATGTCATGTTATATCTGTTCCAAAATGGCGCACCTATCAGCAAGACTTATCAAATGCATCAACTTGAGGGGGGAGACCAACCTCTATGCCACCTGACATGCGTTTACTGTACACCGATGCCAGTCAGTTCTATTACACATCCCAACACACGCTCCTATATCATTTCTGCCTTTCCAACTCAATAGTACCCACCGTACAATCCTTCAACATCAAAACAATCCCCGACACTCAGTCAAGTTAGAAACGAAGGACTACATGCACATTACAAATACAAGGTAAAGCTCTGTGCCATAAAACTGGCAGAGGAATACTATACATGAAAAGTAACATAACACAACACCACAGTCCTACATAGGTTTCACCTCATTAGTATCAGTTTAACACCCAAAAATGGCAATAAGCAACAGAAAAGTGATCAGCCAACCTTTGGAAAGGGCCTTCCACTGCGCTGCAACTTGTGTCACTGCGTTTTTGGTAACATTTTATCCATCTAAGCTAGAAACACATTTTCTTTTGTTAAAATCTGATTATGCAACTGATAATGTAAAAATCCATAGCTATGAATTAAAGACCACACCACAAAATTACGTAATTTCAGTGGCCCTGCCAATCATAGGTGCCACCTTGTTGGAGAAATCCCCCCCAATTTCCTTTGGGCATGATAGTCACTCTCTGCGGGGCATGGCAGCAAAAATAGCCGCATAAATAGCCGGACTGCACTTGTTTGCCAACTTGAATAGCTACCAATATATGCTTTACCGGAGAGGCGCCACGGCTATAAACATAAAATATATAGGTGTACATCTTCCAAAAACACTTCATGGTGTGGTGCTGGAAGTAATACGTGATGTCTGGGTCTTCCATAGCATCCAATGACAGTTCACTATTCACATCTTGCCGTTTTGGTTCTGGACAAGTTCAGTGAAGCGCTTGCGTTCTGTTGGGTGTCTTCACATTATAAAACGCTTTAGGACCCTAAAGGCAGTCTGGTTGCAAGCTATTAAATCGGATCTGTTATTAAACCCAGGCTCTCACCTTTATGCTTCCCCAGATGTCTGACACCAAGGCTGGAATATTTTCAAATCTGCAAAGCCTGCTGACTTGTGTCACGTAGACCAGAGAACATAAACACGTTGGAGGTGCTGTGTTTTACTGGGATTACCACAATCTGGAGCATGCTACCAACTTCTATGAAAATGCTTGAAGCAAAGCACAAAATCTGGTAAACACATCTTCTGTGACAGACAGCCTCCGTAATAATCAACCCTGGAAAGGCAATTGTAAAGATTTCTAAAAAGCCGGATTCTCTACTTAGTTTTTAGTTTAGGGGACCACAAAGGCCAATTATTTAAACAAAGACTAAGGGGATTATTTACAACAGGGTGACGCATCTCTGCGTTAAAGCAGAGATCCGTCAGTTTCTTTGCGCCCGGCAAAGAATCCCTTGCGCCACCATGAATGTATCATATTTACAATATTTACAATACGGGGAACCATGGCGCAAGGATGCGTCAGAAATTCTGACGCAACTGTCGGTGCAAAAGTCATGCATTACTGGAATTGTGTCGCAAGCATCACACACCTCCAGCAATGTTGGGGGTAGGGCTATACTTAATACACTGCATCACTCCTTACGCCTGCTCCAGGTTTTGACGCAATGGCGTCCTCGAAGTGGCGCAGTGAAATCTTGTAGATTTCACTGCATCACTTCTACGAGGATTTCCTGTGTGGGCACACCCACCCGGCATACATTATACCTGACGCAGGTATAATGTTGCACAGTGCTTTACAAGGTGACGCATCTCCCTAGATGCGCCACATTGTAAATGGGCCGCAACCTGGTGCATTGTTTACGCCGCCGATGTGTCACAAAAAGTGACGAAACTGCAGTGCAAAAGTGTTGCAAGGGGCGTGTAAATCTGCCCCTAACTTTTAAATGAATATTTGTTAATGAAGGCAAACACCGTGAGGGCAGAGGTTGGGGAAGTGTGGGTCAATAAACAGTGGGAGGAGAAAAAGGGTGGGCGGTAACGGCCAGAGGGAATATGAAGGGGTGTGTACAAGAAGTGTTACGATGCAGGCAGCGCAGACCGTGTCATACTATTTCCATTAACTTGCATTTAGGTGGGGATTATTTTAAGGAGGAAAACTTTAAACTAGCCCTTTTTCTTCCTAAAACAATTGAGTGACCCCTATCTAGAAGTGTTGCCATTTCTGAATATTGTAAGCATTGGCTTGGGTGAGCTGGGGGTGATGCCGAGTGATGGCTTGCAAGAGCTGGTTATGAATGAGGTAGAGAGAATGTGATGCTGGTTAGAGTGCTGGCTTGCAGGAGCTTGGTATGAACCAGGTGGAGAGAATGTGATGATGCTTAGAGTGTTGGTATGTGAGCCTGGTAGTTATTTACAGATGCCTGGAGGATGTATCCAAGGCAGAAACCTATGCGGTAGATACTGCACCATGGAGCTTGTTATGAGCTACACTACTGTGCGTCATGGGCATTCTTGTAGGAACGGACACACCCTCACATCTTTCACCCCAATTCCACTAAATGACTAGTTCCTTGCTCCCTTGTATCCTGTGAGCAAGTCAAGTGGGGGATTCCTTATCAGTTTCCAAAAGAAGGCTCTCACGGGCTCAATATGTTGATGTGGCTAAGACCGACTGCTACAATAAGGCCACCAATAAATGATATTAATTACTTGCATATATGCTTACCTTCTGTAAAAAGCTAAGTCTGCCCAACATAGACATCACAGACATCACTGAATGCTGGGTAGCCTTCCAATGAGAGAAGGAAATAGAAAAAGTACAACCTTTCAGAAACGCTCACTGATGCCCGGAAATAATACTTTCCAATTACAAGAAAAAAACACAACTGTGACCAGTGGAAATGTGGCTTTCCAATCAAAGGAAACCAGAGAAGCATTATAGCAACTAAATGAGCACCTCGCTCTACTACCTAAGACACAATCATCCAGTCAAATGGAAGAGCACATTTATGGCCAATGAGCGGAACACATCAATAACTACCAGAAAAAGTAAAATAACCCAAACAGGCATGTAAAAATGTGGCAACATATAGAATATCAAATAGACTTATATTACTGCTTAATTAGAAATCTCCAACCTGGAAGGCAGAATCTACATAACGGTGTAACCAATCCCAATACCCGTTGCACAAACTCCAGGAAATTTTAGATGGACGACTATTATGCAGCAAATTATCTTAGTCTATTTGTTTAGCGTGTGGACACAGAAAACATGTATAAATAATGATTTGCAAGATGTAGAGGTTGGTCCTCGGTTTTGTTGGAACCGTTGAAGCTTTCTCAGACTGATGTGGAAAGTCACTTGTAGCAGGTATCTCAGACCATTTCTTACGTTGTGTATCTGGCTCGAGCTAGAGACCTCAACCACAGAACAAAGATCTCCTTTAAACCGACATGACCGCAACCGATGTGTGTCTCCTCAAGCATTTGCTGATATACGTGAATAAATACTGCTGAAATCTTTACGGGTAGGTACAGGGTATTTTCTCAAAACCTGTAGAAGTTACCTCAAATCAGACTTGTGTGAATATCATACCCGGAACAGTTTTAATGTTGCAGCCTCAATTTTGTCTGCCTGCTTTTACTGTAGGGAAAACAGACAAACAGTGTGGTGTGGTGGTTGGGATGGCAGTGAGCAACATGATAGTGGAGGAGCATGGGGCAGCAGTGGTGGTGCAGGAATGAGGAGAGGGACTGCAGACATATGTACTCTATAAGAATACATGTTCAAAAGTAGAAAAAGAGTACCTGCAGGAGCCTGCAGCCAAATGAAGTTTGCTGGCTACAAGAAGCAGTACTTGGTCTATGCTCCATGGCATGGATGAAAACATAAAGCTCAGGAAGAAGTCGGAGGTGAGGAGGAGGTGCTGACCCATAGAAAGCAAGCAAATAAGAGTGACATGGGAGCCAGCCAAAGGTAAGTAAAGGTAAGTTATGGGTGGGTTCTAAGCTCCTTTTCAGATTTTTTTCTCTTTACAATTTCACAGGCACTGCGAAACCTAAAAAGCACAAGTAATATGCATGTACAAAAGTCCTTGGCATTTATGCTTCTGGAGAAGGTCACAGAGGAAAGGGTCACGTGGCCAACTTATTTCTGCAAAAGAAAGGATGGGATGTTGGTGTGAACTGCTGTAATTCCAAGAAATTCCATATGCATTAATGGAAGTAGCACCACTGCAAACACTCAGGCCTGGGAGTGACTTGTAGCAACTCCAGGTTGAATTGGTGGAGTTGTGAAAACACATAGGGATCTATCTATCTATCTATCTATCTATCTATCTATCTATCTATCTATCTATCTATCTATCTATCTATCTATCTATCTATCTATCTATCTATCTATCTATCTATCTATCTATCTATCTATCTATCTATCTATCTATCTATCTATCTATCTATCTATCTATCTATCTATCTATCTATCTATCTATCTTTTTTGTAAATGTGTTTTTTTAAATAGATGAAGTATTTCTACCAGAAGCACTCTACATAGCAACAAGTTAACTTGCACATATTATGTGGCTCCCAGCTTTAAGCAATCTGATCCTTATGGATCTTTCGCCTGTCTTAGGTGTACTGACCAATAGTCTCGATGCAACTGTCCATTTTGTTTACTGTTTGGTATTCTTCAGAACAACATGCTACTACGGGGGAGTCTCGGCAAAAGTAAGATGAAGGCAGAGAAGAAGTTGCGCCTTCAATCAGGTAAAAGATTTGGTGGTCAAGCTTCTTTGACTCTCTTTGAAGCAGCTGAGAAACAAAATGGTGGAGCCTACTTCACAGGCATCTTAATGTTGGTCAGTAAATCAACAATGTTTTGTATTCTTTCCAACACTTTTTCCTTTCATTCAATGTACTCCTGCGGCCATTCATTTTTTATTCAGGCGATCAGTGTCCTTCCAGGTGATCGTTACAGAAACACGTCCCTCGTGAGATGCTGCGCTCAGTTAATAATTTAAAGGCGCGGTGTCCGTTAGATTTCCAGAACGTGAAGCAAGAGCAATGTTGCAAAAAAAATGACATATTGAATTTTGTTGCGCTCTCTCTATATTTCCCGAAGACATAGATAAGAAGATTGCAAAACAGTGGCAACCGCCCAGCATTTTCAGCCTTTCAAAACTTAAGAGTATTGATGCAAGGTGTCAAAAATAATTGCATTATTTTCCTGGGGAGTTTTCAAGACACTGCCGGATGCACTGATCCATAAAGTTGATTCTAGACAGATGGAGCAGACTTTGCCAATTATTTGAATGCGGCTTTGGCGTTAAATGACATAGCCAAGCATATACCTGTTTTCTCTCATCCGTTACCTTTTTATTGTTGGTTCTTTCATAAGAGTGAAAATAAACTGGTAGCAAGGTTGGCTACTGGAAGCATGCAAATACTCACACAGAATCTATCATGAAGTGTTCACAACAGATAGCCAGGTAGGAATGCAAAGTGTTATATCATAAAACAGTCAACAGTGGTTAATCCTAGAATTGGTCTTTTTTATAAGCTCTTTAAAGTTTGAGTGACAAGGCGACAGAGGCACAGGTATATAAAATTAATCAATGAGCATAAAAAAGTTTGTTCAAGTATGAAAGCAAAAGAGAGAGCCTAAATGTCCTGCTTCCACTTTTGACAAAAGACCCATGGATGACAACTTTTTTGCAATGCATGGAGGATAATTTTGTGGGGTTTGGTGAGAAGATGTAGGCAGCAGAGACAGAAAGAGATATGTAGAGACTGTGTTCCCAAATCACTCATAAGCAAACAGGAAACGTAGAACAACATGGCTGCAGATAATGGTTCTTAATCACCCACTTTTTCTACTAAAGAGAAGTGTAATATTTCTACTACTTCGCCAGGGTAAGGAGAGCAAGCGTGCACATTATTACAGACTTTCAAGATGACCTTCCTGAACAAAAAGTATTGTTATTACTTCCTGAAAGTTTTTTTTGTGTATACCGGGCCCTATAGGAAGTTGGTTTCAATTGTTGACATGTCATGCCAGAACCCTAAGACAAATGGTGGGAGACCAAACAGGAACACATGATCATGGGTGTTTAAACATTAGGCCAGTCCCAGCATGCAGTAATGCACTCCCGGCGGTTAGAGAGTTTAGTGTATGAAACTCTCCTCCAAAAAGAAACTTCAAATGTTTATGTGACGAGACTTAGATCAATGTTTCATCGGATAGCATTCATGAGGATGCTTGATGCCAGCTTCGACTATGTTAAACTTTCTTAATGAGGGCTACATTGGTTTCTTTTGAGGCGAACCTTTGCCATTTAAAATATCAAATATTGTGCTTCAGATCCCTCTTTACCCTCTAGGTCTAAGCCTCTGGGAGAGGTGGTTTCATTTATTTGGATATTTGACTTCCATGGTGCAGTTGGATATCTTTGTCACACAAAGTACTCCCCTAATACCTTAATCGTATTCCACTAGATGGATCCTGATCAAACAAAAATGGAAGATCCCTGAATGAAGCTATCCATAGTACGCCACTAGACAGTGGGAAAGGAAGCAAGTCCTTTTTGTTTTATATACCCTCACACACTCTAGTGGTGTCATGCTTCATCATCGGGTCACCCTGACGCCTAAAAGTCAGGGTGGGCTCAACCATATTTCAGGGAGTTCTTAAAGAAGTGTTTGGCCGGGGGATTAAAGATTAGAAATCACAGACAGATCCCAGTTTCCCTTTATTCTTGGATCTGCCTGGGATATTAACATTGAAAACAAAAAATAGGGTCGTTTGGGATATTATGGTCCTAAGACCCTAGTGCCAACATGTTTCAGTCCGCTTAAAGCCCCTTACGGGTGCTGGACTTTCTTCAGGACGATTATGCAGAACCCCCTGGAATCAATTGTAATAAGGGGATTTCCCTATACTACTTTTAATAAGGGAAGATAGCTGCTCCTTTAACTATTAACAAAGCTTATTATGTATTAGTGGTTGACAGAACCAGCGGGACCCACACCGAATAGGTCTACTACGGGCTGGACCCTTGGAGGCAGTGTGACTACTGGGCTACCCCTAATAAAAATGACGTCCCACGTGGAACGCAACCGCTCCCACGTTGGGATGGAGTGATCGAAAAAAAACAATAATAATAAGCTTTTTAATAGTTAAAGGAGCAGCTATCTGCCCTTATTAAAAGTAGTATAGGGAAATCCCCTTATTACGATTGATTCCAGGGGGTTGTGCATAATCACCCTGAAGAAAGTCCAGCACCCGTAAGGGGCTTTAAGCGGACTGAAACATGTTGGCACTAGGGTCTTAGGACCATAATATCCCAAACAACCCTATTTTTTGTTTTCAATTTTAACATCCCGGGCAGATCCTAGAATAAAGGGTAACTGGGATCTGTCTGTGATTTTTATTCTTTAATCCCCCTGGCCAAACACTTCTTTAAGAGCTACCTGAAATATGTTTGAGCCCACCCTGACTTTTAGGCGTCAGGGTGACCCGGTGATGAAGCATGACACCACTAGGGTGTGTGAGGGTACATAAAACAAAAATGACTTGCTTCCTTTCCCACTGTCTAGTGGCGTACTACTTATAGCTTCATTTAGGGATCTCCCATTTCTGTTTGATCAGGATCCATCTAGTGGAATACGATTAAGGTATTAGGGGAGTACTTTGTGTGACGAAGTGTTCTAACACGGGGGTGTACTCCCTCTTGAGAGTTCCTCTCGGCCCCTTTGTGGTAACGAGGGTTACCTCTGTGTATTACACAGTTGGATATCACCATGTTCCTAATAGCACACACCCTACCCATGTTTTTCAAATTAGCCAATCAGAACTATTTAAACATAATTACTTGCACACATCTAATACAGCCCAGGTAGGCCAGTAGATGGATATCAGGACTTTCCACCTCCACAACTGGCTCCAATTGACACACTCATATAACAACATGGCATACAATATGCACTTCAATAAACCTAGAAAGCAATAGCATTCTTTTGGGAAGACCCCAAGCCACACTCATTAACCTACATAAACTATGGACCTATTAGTTGTAAAAACACACTGGTTGTAAACAACAACAGAGCAACAAATGCACTTATGTTGCAGATCATAAACTTAAGCAGACACTGGTCTACGTCAGAATGTGCAAAATCAGAGAGAGTAGATACCGGACTCTGATGTCAGTGTGCAATGCCCCTCAACTTGACTGTTGTGCTCGACACTTCAAATTTTTAAATATAATTTTTAATTTATTCCAACAGTGATGTGTATGAGCATTGCTAATAACAAAAGAATATGGCATTCTACCCTTCCGGCCGATGTGTTCACAGTTTAGCCACTTAACACTGGTAGGGGTGAGTGAGTGAGAGAAAACACATACAGCACCAAATTTGAGCCTGAATAGCCTCTTGGCGCTGCTCAGTCTGGGTTGGAAGCTATGATGATGGCTAAAAGATTTTTACCTCAAGTTTAATGCTGGTGCTGAGGCTTGGCACGGAATGTATCCCACAGTTGAGGGGCCTGACACAATACTGGTGTGATTTACCTCTTATAATGTTTGCTAGAAAAAAGAGGCAGAGGTGCGAAGTTACCCAGACGTATCCGAGTCTATTTAAAATAATAACACATACAGAAGTTTAAAAATGTCTTTATCTGAGATTTATTGTGATCCATAATCATGGATATATTTTGTAATATTGTAATGTGGTGTCCTAACGCAGGCAAAATTCTTTAGACCAAACAACAGAAGGTTTTCTTTTTTTTGGAACGCCTCTCTATATTTTTTCTTCTCCTCATTACCCAAGTGTATCTCATTCTCATTTTCAGAACATCTTTATCTGCATCTCTCATCTTTCTCGCGTGGTCTTTTTGTTCCATCTGTCAAAAACACAACCTCATTATAGTTCTCAGGTTGCAGTTGCACTTCTCTTTTTGGCCCAGACCTAGACTCTCTTTGGGAGGCATGCAGGGCTCTGGCTGCTAGAACCAGAGGAGTCAAGAAAGGCCTCTTGGAATGGAGGAGCGCCGACAAGTAAGAACAGCGAAACACTATCACTTCCGGTCCAATCGAAGGTCTGGGACGCGGTGAATGACGGAGTATCATTGCTGCTGCCAACATTTCCAGCACAATGCCTGGTGTTGGGTAAATGAAATCTGTTCCTGTCTGTCCTCTACCTGCTCTGTAAGTGATATCAGCATTATAGGGATAGTCCCTAACCCCCTGACCCCTGTTTAATACATCATGATTCTGTACTTGCATGAGGCCACTTAGGGTCACTGACAGTCAAAGTTCTGGATACCTTTGTGAGCAAAGTGAGCTCGTATACATGGGCTCCTTAAAAGGGGTAGCATCTATGAACCTTTGGTGATGGCATGCTTGGTGAATGTACCATCGCAACTGTACAACACAAAACAATGTGTGCCAGGGAAGTTGCACCTACATGCACAATGAGGGACCTGCCCACAGATTGGATTTAGGGCCTGAGTTACCAAGTCTTTTTTCAGGTGTAAACTCAGTAATTCATGATTTCAGAAGGGGTTGGAAACAGCAAATGGTATTTTTACAAAGCCTTTCCAACTCATAAAAGGATATTTGCAACCCTTTTGGAATGGTAACGACTCCGGCAGTAGCGGCTAGTGGAGGGAGTGCCGTGGGGCGGTGAGGCGGGGCGGGGGAGGGGCAGGGTGGGGGGTAGTAAACTCCAGCTCACGGCCGACCAGAGTAATGTAAATAAATAAATAAATAAATAAAATGAATTTCATTGGCGCGCTGAAACGCATTTGGCGTTTCAGTGCGTGCAATGAAATTCGTTTTATTTATTTACATTACTTGGGTCGGACGTAAGCCGGAGTTTACTACCCCCCACCCTGTCCCTCCCCCGCCCCACGGCACTCCCTCTATGAGCCGCTTTTGGTAACTAGGAGGTGGGCATGAACGTGGCACCCTGACCAAGTTGTGACTTGAAAAGGCATGTGCCAATGGTTTGTGATTGCAATTGTGGTCGCAAACGATCAAACAGCTGGCGACCCCTGAGTGAGGATGGTAACTGAGGGAAAGGCGTTTGCAAAGGGGAAGCCACGGACTGAGGTCAGCTCCCCCCTTTTAAATTATGTCATGCTTTCTTGGGTGCAGGGGGAAATGCTGCTGACTCCTGCTAATGTTTTCTAAACTACAAACTGTTTTTAAAGCACTTTGCCATGTGGAAATGCAGCTACCCCTTTCAGACCTCCATCACTACATTCGCAGCCAATCACGGGCTGCAAACTAGACCTGTGTAATTAATATTCATTTGACGGACCATTTTGCAACATCATGCAAATGAACAATTAACAATGTGACCTACTAGTTGCATCCTCATTTGTCAAGCAGTTGGTGTGCAATTTGCAAAACCCTGGTTTCAGAATGGGGATCTTACTTCAGGCCCCAAGTCCTGCAGAGCAAGAGCAATTTGGTCATTTGTGTGTCGGACTCAATCTCTGACTAGGGTTCTTCATGTATGGCTTCCCTGCAGAACTTTGAAGAGCACCCACAAATCCCTGTTTTGTGAATGTTCACTTCACATACTCTTTACAGATTCTTTGCCACCTGAAAGGTAACTCCTGCTAAGAACTTTGTCTATATGTATAATGGTATTCATAAAAGGTGGTGCGCTGTACATTATGGGGGGTTGCTGGGATATGATAGAAGATCAGGTATAGCATGTGAGGGGGGTATACATCTGTGAATTACACAGTTAAACTACTTACATTTATAACTACATGTCACATGTTTACCTTATAGGCAGAAAGAGATTAAGACATTTGTTCCAGAACCACACCATTTTCAGGCAGCTGCAGAGGCTGAGAGTCAACAGCAAGTACCGAGGTCCTATATCGGTATTCTAGCCACAAGACCAAATTCCCTCCCTGGTGGTAAAAGAATGGCCACACTTGCATGTTTCATGGGACCAAGTAGATGTGCTATAAATGTGTATATAAATGTGTGTGTGTGTTTATATATATATATATATATATATATATATATATATATATATATATATATATATATATATATATATATATATATGATCAAGACCGGGGTGACCCGGTAGAAACGCGTCATGTTGCTGTGGGAGAAATAAACTACACCTAAAGAAAACCACCATTTTTTCTTTGTGGTCCGTTCCTGCACGTTTTGCCAAATTAAACTCAGTGCCAGGATTGTGTCTCTTATATATATATATATATATATATATATATATATATATATATATATATATATATATATATATATATATATATATATATATATATATATATATAGATATAGATATAGATATAGATATAGATATATATAGATATATATGCACACTTGTGCATTGTGTACCTTGCAGACAATCCATAGTAGTGGGCGTAGTGGACTAATAGGACACCTAGAAATATATGATAAATATGTTTCTGTTACACACTCAGTGGGATGCTGTGAATCACGGAAAATGCGTAAACTTTGCAAATTAAATGGAGGTGTAAACCTACGATCAGATAGTGTGCAAACATCTTGTGTTGCACTTTCTGTTCCAAACACGTGTGCAAGGAATGAACTTTAATATAGTCCTTATTTTCTGAGATACAGGCTTCTTGGAGGTTTTTTCAATTACGAAAAACCAATAACTTGGAGAGGAAAAAATTACTCCAGTTGCAAATGAAACTGAAAAAAAGTCAAATTGTTACGACGCTCCAGGGAGGAAAATAACACGCTGATAACTCCGAGATGGACTATGGGAAAAATAAAAACATAAGCGAACAGATATTTTTTTCCTGTTGGAAGTAAATGGTGCAAGAGAACCTCAATGTGTCAAGATCTGAGGTGAAAATGTGCCTGGCATCGTGAGAAGGGGAAACTACTTTGTGTTGGAAAAAAGAGGCATCCTTTGTAACAATGAACAATGCGACTTCCTCCATCAATGACGGGATAGGGGGGGGGGGGGATGGCAAAATATAAAACATCTTGAAACTCTATCTCGCCCACCACCTGGGTTCGGACGAACAAAGATAAAGAGGGAAGTCAAGAAGGAGAAAAAAGATGTATGGAAAAAATCCTTTTTCAGAAAGGTCAATGAGACAGAGAGTTCAGTGTTCAAAAATGACCCAGGACAGCAGTGAGCAGGGCTTTACACTACAGAAACGGAAGACCAGCTCCTACCTCATGAGTATCCTTGAGCAGGCATAGTGATAGCACCTGTTATTTACAATGCTTCGAAGCCCTAGGCTTTAGGCAATAAGCGCCGATGCATACATTATTTTAATTTTTTCTCCTTTTTGGTAACCTTCTACGGGGCATATTAACAATGAAGTATCGCTGCTTAAGCTGCACTTTTTGCCTCTAAAGCAGCGATATTTTCATCGCCCTATTTACAAGGTGGTGCTAACATGCATTAGCGCATGTTAGCACCCGTTTTCCCGACGCCTGGCTTTGCATCTCTAATGAGATGCAAAGTGGGCGTCACTGGGCGTACCACTGATGGACTGCCTTGTAAAATATCGCTAGATGTACATCGCGATATTTACAAGGAGGCCCGCGCATTTTAGCAGACGTTAGTTTTTGCCAAAAACCGCGGTTTTCGCCGAAAACTAACGTCCGCTAAAATGCTGACTTACCCATACCTAACAATGGGGGTGGATTATGCTGATAGGACCACAGCAAGGTCGTTTCAGCAAGGTTATCTCGTTTTCCATGGAACATCGCTGGACAACCAGCAATGTTCCATTGAAAACACCGCTGCAAAATTATCGCTGGAACATTATCGCCATTACGCTATGCGTTGTTGATACAGCGATAGCATGGCGATAATTGCCAGCGATAGCCGGCGATAAATAAATTCTTGCTAAGAGCAGCCAGCTATAATTATCGCTGCCGCTTGATAATATGCCCCAACATTGGAGGTTAATAGAAAGAGGATCGGCAAGTTGGATGTTACTAAAACGAGTTTTTGACTAGTGTGTAGTGGATACTGTTCAGAAGGGCAGTGGTGTTAACTTACAGGATTTATAGCTGTGCTCAAACCACCAAGCCATGCAGAGGCCACGCGGCTCTATCAAGTACCCACACACCAGACATTTGTTATTAATGTAAGTGAATACATTTAACAGCTTTCACCTTCAAGGTATCTGTGGTATGACGTCCTCCGCTATGTTTAATATGAACATGAAATTGATGACACTTACAAGCTGGTAAGATAGCTCAGTGAATTAATGCTCCCGTTGCAAAAACCTGTATGTAATGTGAAGGTCAAAAGTTTGACGCACAGCCTTTCATGCTTCTCAGGTTGATAAAAAGAGTACCATTGAGATGGATAATAATTAACTTCTTTGACAAATTAGAGCATATATTATGTTGGTAGTGGTGTTGTTGTTCTTTTTTAATTATTATATCATTATTATGAATAAATATTAATAAGAATAATATAATAATATTTATATTAATAACAACCTGAACGGATGTTAAACCAGGATGTATCTTCCACGAGTTTTCCTGGCCTACTGCTAGCATTTTATACCACCGAGGTGGACAATTAATGGGTGGATTTTGTACTGTGGAAATCTTGTCACTATGTCCCATTGGGTGTCTATGCTTCTGTCCAATCAGACAGTAACACTTCAAGGGAAACATGGTCTCCCTTATCTGATTGGTTAGACTCCTGGCAAAAAATGTACTCTCCGTTCCTCCTGGGCAGGACTAATCAAGTCATGTGAAGTCAAGATAAACTTTATTCGGTCAGAGGCCATAAAAGCACACAAAACAAGACCAATTTTTTAAAATTAAGATAGGACTAATCATTCTGTACATAAAGCAGCCTGGGAGGATGAGCCAGGAAACAGTCTAGAAGACAGGAAAGCATGACCTTGGGTACTGCCCTTGGTTGGGTTAGTAGCAACAAGCTGCAGGTTGTAAATAGAGACCCTGCTGATGAAAAGCAGGGAATGGTAGAGGCCCCATTGTAAGCATGACTGCAAGCATGTAAACACCCAACTTGGTACTTAGCTCTTGTTTATGAAAGTAATGAGTCATAGGTGTGACATGTAATATGTAATATGTTGTATGGCTGGAGCTAGTTGGAGGATCATCTAGTGGACTATGGTTCGAGGAAAATTGTGGTTGCCATAATGGGGGAGTGGAAAAAAGGGAATAAACCATTCACCAGTCCAAATAGGGGGTCAATCTGTGCTGGTTAGGAAAATCTTGTTATTGGCCCGGACTGGGAAACCATGTTGTGTACACTGCTTCGGGGTTCCTGCAGGGGTTCTGCTTGGAGAACCTTCTCTTTGATCTTGGTAACAGGAGCTTGGCAATACCTCTAGATGGGGTAACCTTGCAGTTGATCCTCGTATCACGGAATCAATAGGTCATGACTGGGGGACCCCGTTGTTCTCCCAGCTTGGAGGAACCTTTCAATTGACCCTGGTGGGAGCATCATTTCAATACATTTTACTTTATGATCCTTGCAGTTTGTTCCGATTGGCTAAAACATAACAGTTATCCCTTGTCGGAATATTCACATGAAGCCCTTTAGTTGCCCCTCATATGGCAAACCTGTTAGTTGCCTCCCTTTGGAAGTTTGGAGTTGCAGGAGTTGGAGGGCATAATTTGCACAACCCTTTGTTTGACCAGTTAGTGGATCACAGCCGCTTTAACACTTAGGGGCCCATTAGAAATCCGCCCGCCACCCTAGAGGTGCTGGGATCGGCCGCCAGCGGTGCGGCGGTCCTGCACCGCCAATTAGGATGCAACCGGCACCCTGACGGTCGCATTCCGCATCTTTGACATTGCGACGGGTGCTGCTGTAAGCAGCACCTGCCGCAATGCCAAAGAGACATGTTGTGCATTGCCATGCACAATGTGGCAGGCACCGCACGGTGCCTGACACCTTGTGCATGGCAATGAAGGGGGGGTACCATAGCAAACCCGCCATGGAAAGGCCTTTGATACCCAGCATCACAATATGGATGGCGGTGCCTTCTGGGTACCGTCACCATATTATGCCCCAGCACCGCCCAGCCGGCAATCGGAATGATTGCCGACCAGCGGAAAAGCGACGGACGGACTTCCATCCGCCGCAATACCCCCGCCATAATGATATGGCAGAGAGGTAAATCTATTTGGGATGGCGGGCGGATCGCCACCGCCGAGCCGGCAGTGCCGATCCGCCGATGCCGATCCGCCTGCATCCTAATGACCCCCTTAGTGTGTATACCCTTAAATTTCCTAAGAAGAGCTCACCTTTGCTCCACAGAGTCCAATTTGCCCTCGCATTATTAATGCAGTGCATATAGATTTAAGGGACACAAACATCGATAAGTGATGTGGGCCTGTTTATATAGTTCTCTGACTTAAGTGTTATCATATTATTCTGCCTTTATCATACTATAGACTATTTTTATTTTGAGCAGTGCCTTTCCCTTTTTGAACCAGACTCCTAAAGTGTCTGAATTTCACAAGTGGTTGTATTTTCACCACATTCCCACTGTGAGGGTTAAGCGAGGTCCTTCCCTCTTCTTCTTGGGTTACATTGAACAGTGACATATGCGCTCCTATCCTGGCTGCTTGTAACTCATGCTCCAATGGTAAATTCCACAGTCCTGAGCCGATCGTTTTACGGTAAATTCTGTAAAATAAATCCCCATCCTCTTCACTGTTGGCATCTGTACATAGAGCAGTCATTAAAGTGTCTGTTTAATGAAACTTAAGATGCAGCCGGCCAGTAGGGATGGGTTTCCTTCTTACACACGGTCTGTGAGTAATGCTGCCAAGGACTGGATGCTGAAAGGAAGGTTGTGTGCATTCTGAAAAGCTTCCCATCACATTAGACTCATGTTAGATGTAACGCAACACACCGAATATACTTACTACGCACGCAGGCAATTCCTCAGTTAGTCCGATCATTCATCCATCCACCCACCCACTCATCCATCCATCCATAATCATAATGTAATATAATGTACACTGCACACACAATTCATAGGTCCCCACTGAATTGTTAAAGAATATGCACTTATAGTCTAGTAGCGGCTGCTACCGGACCCAGGTGGGGAGGCGGGAGCGGGGGGAAGGGTGGATTGGGGGTGGACAAAAAAAGAAAGCCTAAACAAAATAACACTTACTAAAGAAAACCTAATAAAAAAACACTTTCCTGAAATGGCCACCACCTCCGAGCTTTGCCCCTTCCCTCCAACATCTTCCTGCACTCCCGGCCAGCAGCAGGAAACACCCGCCCTCCCAGCCTCCTCATAGCCACTGCAATGCAGAGTTGTGATTGGTCTGAACACCGTGGATCGGTGCTCAAACGGGGACTCGGAGTGTTTGCATGTTCCTCACCAGGCTGTATAATGCAGCCTGGTGGTGGACATGCAAAGTGCACAGGACTGCTTAGGGCGGCCCGAGTCCTGCAAACTTCTGGAGTGAAAACCCCTGCTCTCCCTACTCTGCCAGCCCCACACCCTCAAGAGCCACTGGCGTATATAGGAAAAATAACATGATAATAACAATAGACTCTCCTCCTTCTTAGCAGAGGAGCTGCCACTGGTAAAGACACAACCACTCTAACTGAGAATGGCTTTGCCGAGTAAAAGGCATACCATATCCTGCTATTAAATTTCAGCGACTCCATTTGCTATCATTTAAAAAGAGGAGTAGCACTAATCCTGGAGCAATACTATTGTGTTACTTCTGGACAACAGTATTTTTACTGTGCTTCTAACCGGCCACTCAATATATGAAGTTGTATCCATCACATACAATGAAGATACAAATGTACACACACATTCATTTTAAATATACAGTTCATAAACATGCCTCCATTGTCTAATTACATCTCTGTGCACACTCAGGATTAGCCAGCCACTCTCACTAAATGCATAAATACCCTTGCACACTCAAATATATCTTCTCATAGCCAGGCGCCATAGGCATACACTCTCACTAAGGGCCATGTTTATCAAACTTTCACGCAGCACTATGTAGCAAGCCACCTTGCTGCGTGAAAGGGAAAGGGCAGGAATGTGCTGTATTTAACAATATCCAGCACATTCTTGTCGTTTCCTGGAGCTGGTGCACTTTTAGCTCCCTTGCGCCAATGAAGGCACCCTTGCATCATGGTGCAAGGGTACCTTCATTGCAGGCAAGGTTGTTTTTGTGCAGGATGGGACACCTTCCTGCACAAAAATAATCATCTGAAGCATTCTCTCCTTTCCTGTGCTCACTGTGCCACTGGATTCTAGCTAGCCCAGCTGATATGGGGTGATACCATTAAACCGGTCTAAGGATGCTTGTTTCCAGTCCAGGGAGGACCTGACTTGGCAGTTTGGGCTGGACTGTTCTCATGGAGAGCAGGGTGAAGAATGATTTGCATACGGCTGGGTCCAAATTGGGATGGCAGGGTGAGCAAATGAATGATAGATGTAACCCAGATCTTTGACTGGGTGTTTATGTTTGGTTTGCTCAGCATTCCATCCGTAACCTGTTCTTTTTGCATATGGCACCCTAAGTGGGAAGGGTATGCCCAGACATGGGCCCTGTGATCACTGTGCCACTGTATTCAAGCTAGCTTGGCTGATGAGGAGTGATACCTCGAAACCGGTTCCAGGATGCTCTTTTCTGGTCCAGGGAAGACCTGGCTTGGCAGTTTGGACTGAACTGTTCCCATGGGTAGCAGGGTCAAAACTGATTTGCATATGGCTGGATCCAATCGGGGGTGACAGGGTGAGCAAATAAATGATGGATTTAACCCAGATCTGTGATTGGGGGTAAATGTTTGATTCACTCAGCACTTTCAAGAATGCTGTGCTAAAATTCTGGTTTTTGGAAAGTGGCAGAATGTCAAGAAACTCCAGCATAGCACACTTTTGTGCATCTGCCGACTCATCTTTTGGTGAGCTTTATAGGCACAGAAAGCAAAACATTTTTCGAATGTATACTCCTCCTGGCACCCATCCACAAAATCATTATACTGACTGCATAATAGAATTTTATGAATTTCTACATTATATACCACCAAATGAATTTGAAGAATTGTGGCATGTTGTATGTATGGGCTTTCACAGACCTATATTTGATTTGGGTTGCAATATTGAGTGAGCAAATATTATCCTTTCATAGTATAGTATTGAGACAAGACTGCCCCACTACTCCCAGTACCAGTCTCTGAGATCTTCATGAGCAAAGCTCTTGAGCACCTACTGTGCCTCTGTCTTTTAGTGCTGTGACGCCCACTAGGTAGCTTTCGCACACAGTGCTTTAAATGAGCCCGTACTCTCCGATACGGAGTACCGGCACTTTTTAATTTTGCGAGGGAGAGTACCGGCACTTCTCGAGCGTAACATAATACATTTAATTGGAGAGTACCGGCACTTCTCAGAAACATGCAGGTACTCTGGTAAAGAGTACCTGCACTTCTATTTTTCCATTTCAAGCACTGGTTGCACATGATAAGCATCTTCATTCATTAATCTTCATTCATTATCGACTAACACAGAATTATGGAGATAAGTATATGTAGCTAACTATTCTCAAGGTGCCCAGGCCTAATCTAGGTATCTAGGCTCCAAATCTAGGTACCTAGACTTGGAGCTAATAAAGATAAATCGAGACATAGCTATAGACAATTCGCTGCATGATATTGTGGTAGTCGATAATTTGGATAGAAAACTTTACAGAACAATATTTAAAAATTTGATATAGTGGTACAACACCAATTCATACATGCCTAGATGGTTTGAAATGATTATTGAAAAATCATAGAGAAAGATTTTGTTGCAAACAATAGCTGAAAGGCAGGAACTGAGGAAATTCTAAGGAAACTGTGGTGGCCTGCCAGGCAGGTGACATAAGCAGGGCCATGGGAATTATGCAATTGTACGGAAGCTGCGATTTTCGCATAATTGGCCGCATTTGCCACATAATCCATCATATGCTGCATAATCTGCAGATTTTCACGAAAAAAATTGCAACTAGTTCAAACAGCTCAAAAGTTACTAAAAACATTACGACATGCGTTGCCGTGCAATGGAAGGCCTTTTGCAAAGGCTGAGCTATCACCTTTCTGTTTCTTATTGCTGTGTTTGGGTGTTAAACCGGTATTAGTGAGTTGCAACTAATGCCCAGACAGTGTTAACAAGTTTAAAAATGACAAAATAATAAATAAATACTATCCCAAAATATGCTGCATACTGCCGCTTAATTTGCCTTTTCTTGCCGCATAATTTACCCAAACCTGCTGCATAATTTGTCCCTCTCCTGCCGCATAAATCCACTGGCCCTGAATGTAAGGGAGTTCCTCTTCACAATAAGGGTGGCACATTAGTGGCATCGACTTCCAGCAAAGGTGGTAAAGCATGATCAGTAACAGGGATCAACCTATAAGGGCAGACACAGGTATGAGGCAAGTTGGCAGACTAGGTAAGCGTGGTGGCCCGTTATCTAAACCGTCATTTAGATCATGACATCATTA
Organism: Triturus cristatus; assembly: GCF_964204655.1. Lineage (NCBI taxonomy): Eukaryota > Metazoa > Chordata > Amphibia > Caudata > Salamandridae > Triturus > Triturus cristatus. The sequence goes on from NC_140580.1 coordinate 864,068,387, forward strand.
GCAGAAAACGGCTAAAGGCCTTGAACCAAGTGAGAATGCAAATGCCCTACCCTCCAAGGACATTCCGACCACAACACTTTTGGTGAATTGATTTTGAGTCGTATTTGTTACCCATCAAGCGTACATGTATTGAAAGTATCTATGATGTCACCCTTGACAACTTAACATATGCACAACAGTCCACAAGATATTATTTATGAAGTAAACATTGGCATCTGTAAAACACATGCCAGCCAAAATAGTTTGCAAGAGAAACAACTGCATTCAAAAATCATGCTTGAATGTAGAAGCTACCCTCAAACCAGTAGCGGCCGGTATTAGGGCAGAGTGGCGGGGCAGGGTAGGGAGATAGATGACAATACAAAAACAAATAACAGAACTTACCTGCTCCGCTTCCCGCCGCATCGCCGCTCTTCTGCTCCTCACTGCAGCACAGGCTCTCAGTCTCCCCTGCGGCCAATCCTGACACTGCTCTCATGCACAAGAGCAGCGCCAGGATTGCCCCAGTGCCCTCGATTTGCGCTCCCAGGGAGACTGGGAGCCTATGCTTAGCTGTCTCCAGCCCCGGCAATGCAGATGGGTTGGAGAGAGCTCAGAGCGCATGTCTGTTTAGCCGTCCTGAGACGGACGGCCAAACCGACATGCTCACTGATAGCAGTGCACCTACCACTCCTCCTTTTGACTTCCCCACCCCCAAGACTCAGACCGGCCTAGAACTTGAAAAATAAAACAATAATAAACCTGTTTTATTTTTCAAGTTTTGGAGGCTGCTGGTGGGGGGGCTGCGCTCCTCCACCATAACGGCAGAGCCGCCGCTGCCTCAAACACCTGGCACCCTTAACCAGACTGTTCCCCTATCCTGTGAATTATAAGTGTTGCAGTCAGAGCATCTAGGGATATGCACTCAATGCCCCATGCATTTGCAAACTTTAAAAAGAAAGCAGGGGCAACAGACTACTTGTACCCTACCACACAAACCCAACCCCCCATTATAGCTAAAAAGATGCAGAAAACCGAACACACAAAAACATGAAAAGCTATTAACACTGCATGAACCCTCTAATAGAAGAGGTAGGAGCGTGGAACAGGCTGGTTGTTTGTATGCCAGGCTGACATGGAGCAGCACCTCTGTGGCACTACTCCGGCAGCATGGGGTGGGGAGCCAAAAAAGGTGAATTGCTGATGCCAATGGGTTTTATACCCCACACCATAACCAGGGCCCTGGAAGTTACAACTTCAGTTGCATCACTGCCAAATGTCCATCCTGCCCCGGGCATTGATTATTGTTGGTAAGGGCTGGCAGAAGTTACCCACACCTCAAGTTCCCTGTTTAGCTTCGGGCAGCAAGAGTGTGCCACACTTGCCCATCCCTAAGAGAATTGCTTCCTATTTTGGTGAGAATACTTTCCATTTTCATTGGCAGGGGATCAAGGTGGCATGAGAGGTGGACCGCAAAATAATTCTCCATTTTTTTTGGAGTAACAACCTTTGATAATGACAAATGCAAAATAAATTAATAACGATGCTACATCACTGATAGCCGGCTATTGCTACCCATAAACAAATATAGAACACAGCTTCATTGCCAATTTCAAGAGCATCTTAACCCCTAAAAACGAAATAAATATTACCTTTTTAAAGTAACTCATTTCTATGATTAAATTCTTTAGACGAGCCAAACAGCAGCCAGTCTGTAAATTTGGTCAAACAATTTGAAGTTGGGCAAACTTAGTCCAGATTCCCCAAAATACCCATATTGGAGTTTAAGTTGCTGTGACATATCCTTGTTACCTGGTGATTGACTGCGTTTCCCTGTGGCCCCTGAGTGCAGACGTCTTGCCAGTGTTACCTTTAGTGTCTCTTCGTTATCAGATCACAGTAGTCTGGGGTTTCACCAGCCTGACTCCTTCTGTCCCCCCCTGCATTCATCCTGACTTCCTCTGCGCTGAAAGTCAAGCTGCCCATTCACAAAAAGCCGGGCCTTATCTCTGCACCTCCTGACCTCGCATCATAGCGGAGGGGATAGGGTTTAACTTCTATCTGCGCTAGCAGGTGAGAAAGTCCCTGGGAGCAGCGCCTTTGGGGAAAACGAGCAAAGCATTTACCTGCAAGCCAAATGCATGGTCTGATGACAACCACTAAACCCTAACATGTGTGCAATATTTACAACTGTGCTTGAATACAGAAGTGCAGGTACTCCTTGTCACAGAGTACCTGTATGTTGCTGAGAAGTGGTGTCGTTTGTGAATATCGCAGGCAGAATATCGATGGGATAGAATACTCCGACAAGCATACAGCCGCGGTCGGTAGTAGGAGTAACTGCAGGGCAGTGACGTGGGGAGGGGGAGGGGCAGGGTGGGTGGTAGTAAACTATGGATTACGGAGGTTTACAGGTAAGTTAACATATAAATTAATAAAACGAATTTCGTTGCGTGCACAGCATCGCATTTGGGGACCGCGGCTGCAAGCATATCGGAGGACAACATATCGAAAGGGAAGTTTGTATAGATTTTCTATACCTAACTGCACATATACGTCAGGGCCGGATTGGGAAGCCAAACCAGCCTGGCAATTTTGATGGACCAGCCCTCTTGCTGATTTTTTTTCACTGGCGGTTGATATACGGCACTGCTGTAAAACCGGACCCCAGTAACAAAAAACGGTCCCCACCCCTGCAAAAGCAGCCCCCAGCCGCCCGGGGAAACGCCTAATGCCTGCTACGGCCAATCCAGTCCTGATATACGTCCCTTGGTGATTTATACCTTCAAGGTACGTAGATGTGGAGTTAGGAATCATAAGTACATCCATACCACCCTCTGAGCACCTACCTCTTCGATATTACGTCACTCAATATTCTTGTAACATTATTTTGTCCTATCCGTTTTCTGCCTTTCGATATCGCGAAGTGGAATCTGAGAAGCGCCAGTATTTTTCCGTTAAAAGCATTGGTGCAGTGCTGGGAAGTGCTGGTACATCTCTTCCGAATTAAAGACGTGTGAGCACTGAGTATCTAGTAGAACCTGCACATGTAAAGCACTGCTTATAAATGTAGACCTATTGGTTGAAGTCTACGCTTTGCGAGTCTATGTTTTCGCCATTTGATGAATACGCTTGTGTTGACAATATGAGGAAGAATTTGCCACAAAGATTGCTTATTCGCTTGAGGATGCTGTGTGCAGATTGTTTGTTTACGCTACAGGTCACAGTTCCAACAGCCAGTAAGGTGTGCACAACATCTAATCTTTTTGATGCCGATAACACGAGTATCGTTCGCCTGGGTGATAAATAATGTTAGCGTCAAGACACACAAATAAATTATATTATAATTAGGGCTTCCAGTTTTCCGTTATTACAGATTTTTACAGATAAATATAGACCAAAAATTACTTATTTTCCTGTATGTATTTTTAAATACAGAAAAATACGAAAAATAGGCCTTGCTTGGATGATTTTTTTCTACCGTCGATCATGAGTGTCAGGTCAGTAGGTGTACAGATTGAGAGGTAGGGGAGATGAAAAATGACAATAGATTTCCCAATTAAGCTTAATTAATTGCAGATCTACAATTATTTACACTATTCTACAATGTAATGGTTTTCAGATAACACTAATGCACTGTCTGCTGCTGAAACCTTTTGGACATTTAAATGTGAGCATACGTTTAAGTAAATGTGGAAAATACCCATTTCAGATTCATTTATACAGAAAACACAAAATAAAAATGGATAAATACAGAAAAAAACTGCAAAAAATAAATATGGATAAATACAGACGGAAATGTTCCAAAAATAAATACCATAAAACTGCAAGCCCTAATTATAACTAAGCATCAATTAAATTAAATTTGAATGGACTATGAACAGAAATAGTATAGAGCCACTTCTTTGCAGAATGTTGTATTTTCTGTGTGCACATAAGTTTCTTACACCACACTCCATACTGGTGGAGCCAGTTAGGCGACGCACTGACAATCACTGCAAGCTTGACAAGTACAAAGAGAAGTGGGTGGTCAGCGGATTGTGGGAAGGTATCCCTGGCCCCTGTTTGCAGAGAATTCAATCTCTCCTCTGCGTAGACTCACATCATCACTTGTCAATAGGAATCAGAAGTGGACCACTGGGCTAAACCGGGCCTTCATTCCTTCCAGGGCCGTCCCATTCTGGGGGTCTCTTAGGGGTCCAGAGGATTGCCCTAAGGAAATCAGTGTCTGCCTTCCTCTCCTTCCGGTCAAGTGAGGCTAACAATTCACAAGCAAATGCAAAGCCGTCTTGGGTTTAATGGTTATTGGCACACAGGCATCTTCCACGATGTCAACCTGCTGATCATCTTCTTTACTTTGAGTTTGCGTTGAAGATGGTCAGAATGCACACAAAAGAACATTCAAAATTTAAAAACGACTGAAACGTATTGAATTTTAAATGTGAACGACCAAAACATAGTATATATCATGCACTATGTAAACTCTGTTCACTTTTCTACACCACTGTTTGGACTCTTACAAAAAAATCTATCTTTTTATCTGGTGTTTTTAAATTCATGTGCCAGTTTTATGTTTCTTGCATGACTTGAATATACAGGCGCAGAAAAAGAATGCCAGGCTGATTTGCAAAATGTAACACCATCCAACCGTCCGCTCGTCTATCCACCCACCCACACACACACACCCACCCACCCATCCATCCATCCACCCATCCATCTTTCCATTCACGCATCTATCCATCCATCGTCATGTTGATCAGTCATTAGCATCAACCAGTCATCAGCCATCCTTCATCTTAATTATGCATAATTGACCTTCATCGTTACTGTCATCATCACAATAATCTGTGAAAATAACTTTATGCATAATCCACACATATATATAGATATAGATATAGATATATATATATATATATATATATATATATATATATATATATATATATATTACACACATATCTCTCTCTATATATTATCTACTGGCGGTCGCCAGTAGATAGTTATAGTTAGGACCGTGTTTCCATAGGAAATCCGCAACATTCTATTTGGAATAACTTTGGCGCCGGTTGATGAATCCTCGCGAAATTTTCAAAATAGGTGGGGCGCTCCGCTCCGCTCCTACCCTGATAGTCTCGGGGGGATTCGTCAAGCGGGGGCTGAGAAAAAAGTGGGGTCCCAAAACACGTTTTCCCCATGCAATTTTCCATAGGGACCTTTAGTCCAAGGTACAGCCCGAACGGCTGAACAGAATTACTTGAAATTTGGCAGAGAGGTAGTCCTCAGGTCAGGGATGTGCCTTTTGCAGGTCTGGTGTCAATCTGTTCAGTAGTTCCTGAGAAAATCAAAAGTAAAATCATATATATATGTGGGCGGAGCCTAACCACACATCTCATCCTGAGATCTGATTGGCTGTCAGCACTTCACCCAAGAAGTGTTGGCAGCCATCTTGGGACCAATATACATGATAGCACCTCATTAAAAAGCATTGCAGTTAATAGAAGGTTTTAAGACTTTAGTTACATTATAAATCATTTGTTGATGGTACCATACTCATTTTAGGAATTGTGGTATGTTCTAAGGTGATTTCACCATGTGAAAAAGCCTTCTGCTGGGATATCATGATTGAGAGAAAAATATTTTCTCATGCTTTTCCCACAGAGGTTTGGAAGGTGATCTATAAGCTAAACTGAGAGCTTATTTTCTGTAAATTCACATTATCTTTCTCAGTCATGTGAGAATGAAGTCTGACATTCTCAGTAAAACATGTACATCCAACAAGGGCAGAGACTGTCAGTTGATTCCTTTGTGTTCTACTGCAGCTTCCCAGAGTGTTCCAAAGAACAACTAGAGCGCTAACAGTCCTACTTATGATAAACGTATGGCACACCTGAAGCCATCTAGCTTGGATTAAAGTGGTAACTCTTAAAACATTTAATTTAAAAAGGAACAAAATGAGGGGGTTCATTTTTCCATAAAAAGTATGATTAGTGCTGCAGAAAGAAAAATTAGGGCACATTTTGAGTGACTTCTCAAATCCTCTTCTATTTCATTAAAAAATTCTGACATGCAGACTGAAACATGCACTTTCAATACCAGCAGCAGTTTTCCCTGGTGAGCAGTAGCTTTACTACAGTGATCTAATGAGCAAAAAGAGTGCTAACATTCTGAATTTATGGCAAATGTGTGACACATCTGAATGCCTTTGGAATCAAAGTAAAAAACTGAAAGTATTTCCTACTGAGGAGACTGCAGTAAATGAGGAAATTAGGAAACTTCATAACAAATAAGTCTGCCAAGATGGCCACCAGAGACAAAAGAGCCCAAATGTAGCCCAAATATCACCCAGATGTAGCCCAAGTATAGCCCAATGACAGAATGTCCCAGAGTGTTCTTAAAAACAACTAGAGCGCTTACTGTCTTCATTATGACAAAAGTATGGCACACCTGAAGCCATTTTGATTGGAATAAACTGGTAACACTTAAAACATTTAATTTAAAAAGGAACACAATGAGGGGGTTCACTTTGCCATAGAAATTATGATTAATGCTGAAGAAAGAAAATGAGGGCACATTTTGAGTGACTTCTCAAATCCTCTTCTATTCAGACATGCAGACTGAAACATGCACTTTTAATACCAGGAGCAGACTTCCATGGTGAACAGTAGTTTTACTACAGTGATCTAATGAGCAACTAGAGTGCTAACATTCAGAATTTATGGCAAATGTGTGACATATCTGAATACCTTCATGATGGAATCAAAGTAAAAAACTGAAAGCATTTCCTACTGAGGAGACTGCAGTACATGAGGAAATTAGGAAACTTCATAACAAATAAATCTCCCAAGATGGCCACCGGAGACAAAAGAGCCCAAATGTAGCCCAAAATCACCCAGATGTAGCCCAAATATAGCCCAATGACAGAAGTGTGCAAAACACTTATTATTTTGTGTTTTTGCAGTGTTATATGGTGCAGACTTGTCAGGTATTGGAGTGCTTTACATGAGCATTGGTTACATCACACAAGAACAAATTCATTTTGGTTGTAGACATGGGGAGACTAAGTGATTTGACCAGAATCACAGAATGTCGAGCTGAAGCAGAAACTCCAACCTGGTTCCCCAGTTGCAAAGTCTGCAGTTCTGGAAGTAACACCACATCCTCTCCCCTAAGTGCAACATTTAATCAAGTGGTCAACTGGATAAAAAAACATAAAGGTAACAAATAATTTAAAAGTGCTTTCTCGCTATTTGAAAACTCAGAAAATATGTCCTTATTTTAGTCTTTTAGAGCACTAACCATAATTTTGATGCCAATAAGACCCTCTCATATATGTAATTTCTAAAGGAAATGCTCTAGGTATTACAGTTTTGATTACATCAAGATGACGTCAGGCGTTCCACACTTTTGTAATAAATATAGAATATTAGCAATCTAGTTGTTCATTAGGATACTGTTGAGAGGCAGAGGCCAGGGGCACGGACTCTGAAAATTGAAGGCAGGTAGGAGGGTGCAAAGGCAACAATTTAACCACACTGAGCAGGCAGGAAGGGCCGTGGCAGCACAACAGACTATGGAGGGCAGTGGAAAGGGGGGCAGGGGCAACAAACCAACAATACAGGACTTGCAAGAGAGGCTGTGGCAATGTAATAGACCATTGTGGGCAGAAGGAAGAGGCAATGGTAGTACAACCATACATGCCAACAGACCCGATTCAGCCAGGAAACGTCCAATGTTTTTAAGCTCAAATGGGCTTCATTTTATCTGTCTCCTGTCTACAATCTCCTCTTTTTCAATGTAACTCAAAGGGGAAAATCAATACCCCAGTTTTTTTTCAAAATCCCCCTCTTACCAAGTTCAAAATGTTCGCAAGTATGGTACATTGGATCATGGAAGGAAATGGGGTAGGGACATGGACTTGGATAACAGAGGACAGGAGGGACATGGAGAGGTGCACCAAACTGACCCTGCAGGGCAGGCATCAGGGTGTGCAGCAGCACAATACACCACACAGGGCATGCGGGACGGGAGTGCAGCACAACAATCCATAGAAAGCAAGAGGGAGGGGACAGGACCATGCACATGGACAACAGAGAACAGAGGGGCAAGAGGCAGGACCATAATGGACAGACAGGAGAGAAAGCTGCAGCATAACAGACCATAAAGGGCAGGAGGGATGGATCAGGGGCATTACAATGGAACAGACAAGCCAGGAGGGAGGGAGTAGGGGTAAACAGTAAACAGAGGGCTGGGGGCAAGGGGGCAGGGCAGGAGCAGCAAGATAGCCATGGAGGTCAGGCAGGATGGGCACTAGAAGCAAGACACACCATGAAGAGCAACAGTGAGACTGTGATGGCATACACACAGACCATGGAGGGAAGGTGGGAGGGGTTCAGGGGCAGCTAACTGACCACACAGGGAAGTTGGGAGGGGCCATGGCAGCACAGAAGACCATGCATGGCAAGTGGGAGGGTTGGTGGTAGCACAATGGCTATGATGGGCAAGAAGGAGGGTGCAGGGGCATGCACAAAGGACGATGGAGGATAGAAGGGAGGGTCAGGACCTGTGCACAGACAAGAACGTTCAGGGGAAGGGGCCTCACAACAGACCGCACGGGGCAGGCAGGAGGAGCAGTTGCAGCACAACAGACCAGGGAGGGCAGAAGGGTGTGGCAGTACAATGGACCATGTAGGACAGGAGGAAGAGGATAGGGACATGGCATGTGGACAGGCAGGGTGGAGGTGGCAGGGACAGCTTACAGTCATCTGACAATGCTAGGCAGGTGGGAGGGGAGTGGCAGCTCAACAGAACACTCAGAGTAGATAGGAGTGGCAGGTCCATGGAACATGGTGGGCAAAAAGGATGGAGCAAGGGCATACACAAAGACATCGGAGGGCAGGGGGAAGGAGAATAGGGGCAGCAAGCTAAGCACAGAGTTTAAGCAGGAGGTCAATGATGGGGCATAGAATTGGGCAATGGAGGGCAGGAGGAGTGGACTGGTACATCATACTAAATTGAGGGCAGTGGCAGCACATCAGACCATGCATGGCAGGAGGGAGGAGGCTAGTCCATGGATTCACACAACAGAGGATAGGGAGGAGGGGGATGGGGCAGCAAGCTAACTGTTCAGAGAAGGTGGGTATTAGGAACTTTATTGTTTTTAAAACGTGTGTCTGTGCGAACTACTTAAAATATGAACAAGTATGCAGCATAATCTCACTTTTATTCAGGAAGAAGAGGACGTTTGTGACTGTGACTCCGGGCTCACTTGGCAGAAACACCCCCTGACCCTCCACCCCCTATCGCAAAATGTAATGCCCGTGAAAAGGGTAGGTGAACACAGTGTTATATAGAACATAGTCCTGAGAGCACGATTAAAAATGAAAACTAGATATAGTGTATGGTATAAACTATGCACCAAAAAGTGTGATATAAGATGAACCGGGCGTGAAATATAATATGCAATACATTGTGCGCAATGACAGATTCATTGGAGAGTGCGAGATAGCACAGGCACTAGCGCGTGCTATGCGATATGCGCCTTGGAGTGTAATATGCACAGGGCAGTGTTGTGTAACCTAACTAGTCTCTAAAGTTGTAATATAAAATATGGGCTGGGGAGTGTAACGTTGCATATGCACTGTGACAAAGATATGGATCCCAGATTGTAATATGTATGGCATAGCACTGTGCGTTATAACATAGGCATCGAGGAAGGCACGTTAGATGGGGCAATATAACCCGTGCGAAGACAAGTGTGGCATGACATATTCACGGGGTGGTGTTACAGTGCACATGGGCTAGAGCGTGTCATAGCATATGCACTAGCTAGTGGAATACAACACAGAGGTGTGTGGCACTCAGCAGGCAATGGTGGGTGTAACACAGCATTGGGCTCTGCCAGGAGCGCGCTGTGACTCTCAAGTGATGTTCGTCCCCTTTCCAGAGGGTAAAATAAAAAGTATTACACATCCGGCAGTGGATGTGTGTTTTATTAACCGTGAGGGGGGTTTCTTGCATAGTTTTGGTCGAATTTTTGTCGAATCCCCTTTGAATGGCTTGGTGTGCATGTGAATTAAATGTGCCCGTCAATAGCTACCCATGTTTGTATAAATAAACGACGAGGGTGTCTACCGGGATTAGGCACGGTAGGGCATCAGACATGTCAGAGCTTCACTAGTGGTGTAAATACATTCCACGTGGATTCATTGTATGCATAGTCGCCTTTTAATGAATATCACGCAAATCGTCATGGTGATAGGTACGTACGGTTTGTCCAGCATGTCCTAGGTGTGTCTATAAATATATATTTTTTTAAAATAATAAAAAACAGTGGCCGGCCCTGGGGATTGGGGTCAAAAAAATATAATTAGGAGACAGGGGATGGGGTCATCAGGGCCTATAAATTAGAATAAGAAGGGGAACCACACAGCCCCCCTTCTTAAAAAATTAAAATAAATAAAATACTGGCATCGTGCCGGAGGCCACGCCCCCTCCTTCCAGCACTCTGCAAACGCGCCCCCTGGCGAGTTGTAAGTTGGGGAATTAATTCCTCTTCAATACTGAGGGTCCCTGAGGGCCAACTAGCCCAACAGGCATCTCCAGTGTGCACCAGGGAGCTGCGCTGCAGACAGGTGTTCTGAGGCCAAGCCCCTTTTTACACCTCTCTGCAACGCAGCTCTGTGGCGCTTACTGGAGGTACCTAGTGGTCAAGTTTGACCCTAGGGACCCTTAGGATTCAAGGGGACTTAATCTCTCAACTTAGAACAGCCACAGGGCGCGTTTACACGTTTACGCGTTTGGTGAAGGGAGGGGACGGGGCCTGAGTTAACGTGTGCACAAACGCCCTGTGGCCTGTTTTAAGAGGTAGTTTTAATCCCCCTGCCCTATTATATACTAGGGGCTTACAGAGGAGGTCATGCTAATCACAGGGGGACCCCAACGCATAATGTTCCCTAGTGTATGTAGGTGTTTTCACTTTATTCTAAGTGTCTTTTAACATAGCACTGGCTCTAGGACTGGTTAGTCAGACTCAGTTACCACCAGTATCCGTCTGAAAAAGTTGAGGGTACAGGATGATTTTGCAACAAGGCTTCTTTCTGCTCTTCTTTTTGTTCTTTCTGCACGTTATCCTTCTTCCTGCACTTTTCTTCGTCTTTGAGGACTTCTGTTGCGTCTTTCTGCACTTCTTTTTTTTCTTTCTGTGCATTTTTTCTTCTTTCTTCACATGTCCTATCTCTGTAGGCATAGTTAGAAATTAGCATTTAAAAAACCTTTGAAATTCACAGAAAAAACCATAGGTTTCAGGCACGTTATAGTTAGGAATTAGCATTTAAAAAACCTCAGAAATTCACTGAAAAAAACATAGGTTTCAGGGGTGTTATAGTTAGCTGGACTTTTCACTTGTACAAAACCATTGAAATTCCCCCGTTATAGTTAGTTCAGATAACTATAACTCACGCGCCCGCAATGCACTTCTGATGACGTCACATATTACATCACTCATGACATGGTCAGTGACATCACTCATGACATCACTGATGACATCTCAAATGACATCACTGATGACATCATCCTTGTGATAGAGTGGCAGACCTCCTCTCACCCTAATATAACCTTTGATACACACATTCAAAAATAGAGACTAAACTTTTCAAAACAATGGACATACCAATACCAGTTACAACAACCTCTTCAGTAATTCTAAGATCCACATACACATCCACTCATTCACCAACAGTCCTATACAGTCACTCATACATGTATTCACTCATCATATGTACTCATACACCTATACATCCTGTTACACAATGCCACTCATCCATAGAGTTACTCACACACATAGTCACTCATGCTAATAAAGAATCAAACATACATTTATTTGCATATACAGTTATACACACACCACCACACTTACTTCTACGGAAACTTACACATACTTAGTCTTTTAAACAATCACTTATAGAAACACATACTTATTCATACAGGAACTCTTTCAATCTCTCACTCTCACATATACTCACTTATATACACCAATAGTCACATATACTAGTTTAAAACATATGTAGTTACTCATAAAGACACTATTGAGACAGTCATTCACTCACTAACACACCCATACACACACTCATCCGCCCATACAGTCCTGCACACATGCTGTCTTCAACACATACAAAGAGTGAGTCACTCATTCATGCACCTATGCACTACGTAATACCCCCCACCGAACCATGCAGACACTCAGACTGATACTCAAAAAACCAACTAATAACCTATATAGACACCCATGTAGCTACTCACCAACCCATGCAGCCACTTATACACAAAGTGAGAGACTGATACAGATATTTACATATTTAAACATTACTCACTAAGCCATGTATTCACTATGATACACTTAATCAGTCAGTTACACAATCAATTTTTCAAAAACAAATCATCCATTTAGACACTTATATACCCATTTATTCTTCCATCGACCTTGAGATATACATATATAAAACATATTTAATTTTCAGAAAAACACACATTCACTGGATGATGTCATCAGTGATGTCATTTGAGATGTCATCAGTGATGTCATGAGTGATGTCACTGACCATGTCATGAGTGATGTAATATGTGACGTCATCAGCAGTGCATTGCGGGCGCGCGAGTTATAGTTAGCTGAACTAACTATAACGGGGGAATTTCAATGGTTTTGTACAAGTGAAAAGTCCAGCTAACTATAACACCCCTGAAACCTATGGTTTTTTCAGTGAATTTCTGAGGTTTTTTAAATGCTAATTCCTAACTATAACGTGCCTGAAACCTATGGTTTTTTCTGTGAATATGTATATATATATGTGTGTGTGTGTATACATATAAACCTGTATATTAATTATTTATATATTTTTTTATTTATATTTATATATTCATGTAGGCCTTGAAAGGGTATAGGTATGCACATTTAAGACCAAATACCCTTTCAGAATACTATTTGCATCTTTGCACATGCTCAGTAGAAGCAGAGTAGGCAGAGAACGTGGCAGGTTTTCAATGCTGAAATGTGCTTTCTATAGGCAACATTAGCCTTTAAAATGCGATCAATATTTAAAAAAAATGCTTTCCTCAATTTTTGCATATTTACGTATTTATTTATTTTCTCATTCCACATTTATGAATCCCGTAATAATTAACACTTGGAACACTTGATGAATACAGCTTAGAAAATATGTGTGCATAGTCTGTTGTTCATTTTAACTGTTGCTCTGAACCATGTGACCAGATGTGAATTGGTTTTTAAACTCTGTAATGAAGACGCTTCCTTATGTGATCAAGGTCAGTGTCGTGACTGAAACGCGTCAGAACAAGCTGGAGCGGTTTTTGGATTAAACAGAAGTTTGGCACTAAAATTGGAGTCCGTACACTTTCTTCCTGCTGAAGCACGGATAATCTGGGAACTAGGTAGTTATAGTTAGGACCTATTTTTCATAGGAAATCCGCAACATTCTATTCCAAACTTTTGGCCAGCTCCGGTCCGCTCCTATCCTGAAAGTTTCGTGGTGATTCGTCAAGCGGGGGCCGAGAAAAAAGGGGGATCCCAAAACGCGTTTTCCCCATGCAATTTCCCATAAGACCTGTTGACGCAGCTACAGCCCGAACTGCTGAACAGAATTACACTAAATTTGGCAAAGAGCTAGTCCTCAGTTCAGACTCGTGCCTTTTGCATAAATGGTGTAAATCCGTTCAGTAGTTCCTGAGAAAATAAGAGTAACAAGATATATAAATCTATGGCCTCGGAGGATCCGCGCACCCTATGCGCACCCTAAGCGCACCCTCTGTGAACCGAGCGCGCACCCTCCCGATCACGCCCTGAATGCTAATTGGCTGTCAAGTGTCTGTCTACATTCGAAACCAGGAACTGTTGGCAGCCATTTTGTGCCTCGGTAGAAGCAAGGCTGATTAATTAAGGGAAATAAGCCTGTGAAAGATGTAAAGGGGCAGGGTGTTAATACTCTGACCCTCTAGTGTTGCTTAGGGGGTCCCAGAAGGACCCCTGGGGCCCCCCCCTTTTTTTTTTTTAATCGGCGAAATACGCGCAGGGTGCGCGGACCCAGCCGGAAAAAAAAAAACCACGAAGCACGGACTTCCGCGCTTCATTAATAATTAGCCCCCAGGGGGGCCAAATCCCGGGGGTCAAATCTTTACAAATGAATGGGGAGGGGGGCTGCGTGGCCCCCCTCCTGGAGCCCTTGAGGGCCCTGGGGACCGCCACCCCCCAGGGCCGGCTCCTACAGTGTTCTGGGGTGCCCACCCCCAGGACACTGTTGTTTGCTATGAGAGGGCGGGAGTCTCCCGCCCTCCCATAGCGAACTTCATTTGAATTTTGAAAGAGAGAGCAGGGAAACCTCCTCTCTCTTTCAAAATCCAAACGATATTGCTTTTCCACACGGGGAGCTGCATGTTAGCAGCGCCCGATGTGGAAAAGCAATGCCAGCTCCCGAAGGACACGGGGAGCCAGCTGGGACTGTGGGGGCGTTGGGGCTCCCCCCACGGTCCCCGACATTTTTTAATAAACCCCGGGGGATGGGGTCCCTCAGGATAATAAAAATTAGTGATAGGGGCTATTTTTCTTTTTACGGTAAAACTAGGAGTCGCGCATCCTAACGTGTTGGATGCACGGTTTCTCACGCGTTAGGTGCGCGGTTCCTAGCGCGTTGGGTGAGCGACTCCAGGGAAAAAATTGGAATAAAAAAATAACAAAGTATTAAAAATATAGTTTACAAAATATTTTTAAAAATATAAAAAATAGTTTAAAAAAAATCAATTTAAAAAAATCATTAAAAACAAATAATATTTTTTACTTTTTAAAAGAATTAATTGAAAAAAAACTTTAAAAAATGGTGAAAAACAATATTAAAAAAAACATAATTAAAGGAATTGATACACTGAAATAAAAAGATTTGGAAATCCTAAGAAAATCATAGACATAAACATCATAGTTTTAGAGATAAGTTATAGATAGGAATTAGGAGTGAGTACATTAATGAGTGACTGTATAGGACTGTTGGTGAATGAGTGGAAGTGTATGTGGATCTTAGAATTACTGAATAGGTTGTTGTAACTGGTATTGGTATGTCCATTGTTTTGAAAATGTTAGTTTCTATTTTTGAATGTGTGTATCAAAGGTTATATTAGGTTAGGTCTGCCACTCTATCACAAGGATGATGTCATCAGTGATATCATCAGTGATGTCATTTGAGATGTCATCAGTGATGTCATGAGTGATGTCACTGACCATGTCATGAGTGATGTAATATGTGACGTCATCAGCAGTGCATTGCGGGGGCGCGAGTTATAGTTAGCTGAACTAACTATAACGGGGGAATTTCTAGAGTTTTGTACGAGGGAAATGTCCAGCTAACTATAACGCCCCTGAAACCTATGGTTTTTTCAGTGAATATATATATATATATATATATTGTCCCCAGAGATTCACTTCGCAGTGAAACAAGTAGCACGCACTCACAGTCTGTTGAGTTTCCCAATTACTTTATTTTCATTTTTAGTAGTTCTCCAGTCTCCAAATTAACCAACGCGTTTCGCCATCCACCGATGGCTTGGTCACGGTTAGCACAGTACATTACATTTGCCCAATAAAAACATTTGTTGTTAGTCATGTGGGTGTTGATGTCACACCTTCCTTGGAAGCATGGAATTCTGGTATATGCAGTTTTTTGGTTTTTTTGTTTTTTAAACCAACCATCATTTACTCAGTGTTAATAACTTCAACCAATTATCAATAAATGGTTCCCTTACCATTAATAAATTTGGTTTGTGACAGAGAACCGGTTCTCAATAGGGTTCGCCAGGAACCCCTTTTTTTTGGTTATTGACATTTCACTAATTTATATATACGGTCATCATTTGATGTTGGTTGATTCTCCCAATGTAACTGTGAGGTACATTTGTTTATCTCCCCTCTAGTGGGGATCGACTCTCACTGGTCTCATGTATGATCATTCTTACCAACTGTGAAATTGTATCTGTATAGTTATTGACGTTTCATTAGTTATATGCAAGGTCACCAGTTAAGTTAATCTGATGTCTTTCAGTGGGTTAATCCTCCCGATGTCAATCTAAAGATACGTTTATTGGTCTCCCCTCTAGTGGGGCGCGACTCTCGTCGGTTTCGTACATGGTGATTCTTTGCTCACTGGAATGATATCTATATCGTGTCGACCAAGGGTGATTCTAAGGTGTATTGTTTATATGTGTGTTTTTTTAGCTATCAGGTGTGTGGGTTATGTGTGACTATATGAATGTGACTAACAAAAGATTTTTTTTTTTAAACTTTATAGAAAAAACATTTGTGCTTGAAAGCGGCTTTCTCTCCTGTTCACAGGTATCTCACTAATTGAGATGGCATAGTGAGTCAATGTTTCTACAAATGGACGTACAGTTCCTCACTTTGATTGAGGCCCCATGGCGTAAAGGTCCTGAAATTGAGAATCTGGTATGATTCTCTCCGTCTTAGAGTCTTTTCCCGGTCACCCCCTCTTTCATGTAGGGGTATAGTCTCCAGGGCATAAAAACAAAGGGATTTCCAATCTCCTCCATGGTTGATCTCCATATGTTTCGCCACAGCATTGCTCCTGTCTTTGTTGACTGTGGCTCTGACGTGTTCCAAGATTCTCTTTTTGAGTTCGCATTTCGTACTTCCTATATACTTCAGCGGGCATGGACACTCGATTACATATACCACAAACTGGCTTTTGCACGTGATTAATTCCCTTATCTGCCACATTTTTCCGTTTGGTAGTTTTGCTTCTGTTGTATTTTTAGCAATCTGACAGACTTTACACATGTGGCATTTCTTAAAGCCTTTTGTTGTTAACCATTGCGTGCCTTTCTTTTTAGTGTGATCTTGATGGTGACTATGTATCAGTTTGTCTCTCAAGTTTTTCGCTCTGCGATAGGTGATTTGGGCATGTTGGCCCACAATTTCTCCCACTGTCGAGTCCAGTTGTAGGATTTTCCAGTTTCTCCGAAGAATGTTTGATATTTCTTTTGATTCTTTGGAGTAGTCCATGATTAATCGAATTGTTGTGTTTTCTGAGTGATTCACATTTCTGTGGGATGATTTCTTGATCTTTTGCTGGTTCTCATCAAGGATGTCCTCCCTTCTTTTTTCATAGGCTCGCTTCCAACATCTTTGGATATTTCCTTTTTGATATCCTCGGTGCGTGAATCTGTTGGCTGTCTTGTTGCTGTGTTTTTCCCACTCTTTTTCTTCTGAGCAAATTCTCCGTAAACGTAAGAATTCCCCGTATGGGATATTATTCTTGACCGAAGATTGGTGAAAGCTAGTTGCATGCAATGTTGCATTTGTTGAAGTTTCTTTCCTATGCAGCGTCGTCTCTAGTTTGTTATCCACGACGTAGATTTCCGTATCTAGGAAGATCACTTTTTCCTTGCTGATGTTATATGTGAATCTTATGTTTGCTTCTGTGGAGTTAAGAATTTTAAAATATTCCTCAAATTCAGTCGTTGTTCCATCCCAAATAATTAAAAGGTCGTCGATATATCTCAACCATTTCATTACTTTGTTGACAAATTTGTCGTTTTGGGGGTGCCATGCTATTTCTTGTTCCCACCACCCCATGGTGAGGCAGGCATATCCGGGACTGAAAGAGAACCCCATAGCGCATCCTTTAGTTTGTAGGAAAATATCTTCTCCAAAAAGGAAGGTATTTTGGGTGAGGCACATATTGATCATGTCCATTAGCATCTGGTTGTGCTGTTTTAGTTTGATGTCGCGCTCTCTGAGAAAATAACTGCAGGCTTGTAATCCAATGTCATGCTCGATGTTTGTATAAAGTGACGTAACGTCCATTGTGATTAACGTGTAGGATGGTTGCCATGGTAATCCTTGTAGATGTCTCAGTAGGTCAGTGGTGTCCTTTAGATATGAGCTTAGGTTAAAGACAAAAGGCATCAAAAAATGGTCGACATAGTTCGCTACTGGTTCCATAAGAGAGCCTTTGGCAGACACTATTGGTCTGCCTGGTGGTTTTGATGGGTTCTTATGTACTTTTGGCAGGAAATAAATCGTCGCCATTGTAGGATGTTCCGTGCTCAAGAATTTTCTTTCGTCGTCATCCAGTAAATTCAGTTGTTGCCATCTTTGTATTTCTTTGTCTAAATGTTCCTTGAAGACTCGTGTTGGATTCTTGTCTAGTTTTTTATAGTATTCCTGATTCTTTAGTTGGGAAAGAGCTTCTGCCACATAATCTTGGGTGTCCATTATGACGATGTTTCCACCTTTGTCCGCCATTTTAATGGTTATTGATTTGTCTTCCATTAGTGTTGTGAGGGCCAGTCTTTCAGCTGAAAAAACCATAGGTTTCACACACGTTATAGTTAGGAATTAGCATTTAAAAAACCTTGCAAATTCACCGCAATGCACAATGTGTCATTTCAGATGTCATCATTGATGTCATGAGTGATGTCACTGACCATGTCATAAGTGATGTAATATGTGACGTCATCAGCAGTTTATTGTGGGCGCGCAAGTTATAGTTACCTGATCTAACTATAACGTGGAATTTCATTGGTTTTTTACGAGTGAAATGTACAGCTAACTATAACTTGTGTGAAACCTATGGTTTTTTAAGTGAATTTACAAGGTTTTTTAAATGCTAATTCCTAACTATAACGTGTGTGAAACCTATGGTTTTTTCAGTGAATTTATATATATATATATGTGCAAAAGGAAGGTTGCATAATCTGGCAGTCTACTGTGTGCCTTTCCTTTGTCTGTGACTGCCCGGAGGAAGGGAGTTTCCCGAAACGCGTCAGCAGGAGGAGTGGGGAAATGTTCGAGTGCTGTCTCCCTGCTGTGGCTGCAACCCCCAGTGAGTGCGACCCAACGAAGCGGCAACCTTCCTTTTGCATATATATATATATATATACATTTGTGAAGGATTAACCTGAAATAAAAACAAAGCAAATACTTACCATCATTGCCAAATGAATTCACGTAGAACTCCGAGAAAATATTATTCACTGCTGCCTTAAATTTAACCTGTGGGAAATTAGTCCATTCTCAATGTTTTAAGCTACGCACATTTCAAAGAGCTAACGAACCTGCTTAATGAACATTAGCATTTGACAAAGCCTCCCATGAGTTGAAACGCGTTATGCCCCCTTTTGCCTTGGAATAAAGGATCTTATGAAGTACTGATGGTGTGGCCTGCCTCAGGTTACTAAATAGTATGTGTTCTCTTCTGGGATATTTCGAGGTGTCTGACACACCTGGGTGGGCCCCGACCCAAGTGGCTGTGGCGCTCCTCACGTCAGAAGGCCTTTTGGAATATATATATATATGTGATCAAGGTCACGGCGGTGACCGAAACAGGTCAGAACAAGCTGGAGCGGTTTTGGGATTAAAACAGAAGTTTGGCACTAAAATTGGAGTCCGTACCCTTTCTTCCTGCCGAAGCACGGATATTATAGGAATTTGTTTATTTAACATATATATATATATATATATATACCCATGGTGTAACTGTGCCACGAACAGTGATGAAGCAAGGAGATGGGGAGATGGGTGGGCATTTGATTTGTCATTTGAATAAAAGCAGGATCCCACGGCATGAGAACTCAGTTTGAAAAATGATCAGTGCGGCGGGTGCTAAGCAGCAGGCACCTGCAGGACTTCTGCACAATGCACCCGGCTACACAATTCCGTTTGATGTGCAACCAAGAAACGAGGGGGCATGGATAGTGTATCCAACATGAATGCACACTGGGAGAAACTCAAGAATCAAGGATTCCAGGAGAAGCCGATGCTAAGGAAGGGATGCAACAAAGCGAGCACACTATGTGTAAAAGCTAATCCCCTCAACTTGAATTTCTTGGTATTATCTTTCTTAGCCCACAGAAGCATGGAGACTGATCATTAACAGGTTTCTGCCCCTGTACCTACATGTGCTATTTCCAATTACTGCTACCAGACACATTTTGACTGCACCTTCAAGTAAAAAGTTATCAGTCAAGGTTTTATTATAAAAACATAAATACAAAAAAAATGCATAATGAGTGTAGAAAGTAAGACAAGACAACACGGTGAAGCTAAATATTCAAAAAGCGTTCACTAGTCATTCTACAAAGAGATCCTAAACATTCTGTATATTTTCATGTAAAAAAAAACATGAAAGTAGTACTCCACTAGAATGCAATGACTGTAGGCGACAAAAATGTGCACTTGGTAAAAAAGAAGAAAACTTTTTTTATAGGACAAAAGTGTTTATTCTTGTTTTCAATTTGTAGATTTTTCTGATTTGAAAGTCACCTACAAACAATTTTAGTTCCATTTCTGACCTAAAATTCAAATACGATAAAACCCTGACTCACAGCACATAAAGAGCTCATTATATCTGTCGATGGATGATTTCTTTATGTACTGTGAGTCAGGGTTAGAATCTCTTTGTAGAATGACTAGTGAACGCTTTTTGAATGTTTAGCTTCACCGTGTTGTCTTGTCTTACTTTCGATAGTTTAAACACCCAGAACTCAATAAAATTACAGTGGTGCACCCCTACACCACAACAGTGCTCTTTAACATCACAACAGGGTTTAAAGTGCATCTCAGCAGGTCTGAATTACAACGCAACATTGCCCAATGTCACCACCACAGTGCCCGTTCAATTATGTAACAGAAAGGCTACATGCCATCACCGTATGGCTACATGACACCACATAATCCTCAATTATACCACAGTTGGGCTCAGTGATACTACAGCCAAGCTATATTACATCAGAGCAGCGCTTAATGACATCACAGAAGGATGCTCGTGTTTTATGTGCTGTGCTCATAATTCAGGCAATACATCATACATTGGAATCAGAGACCTGACTCTAGTGCTCAGCCCCATCTAAATTGAAGCACACATCATCACTAAAGTTTTCAATTAAATCAGATTGGGCTAATTGCAACATAGAAGGCGCTCCATGACATCATAAAAAAGTTCTCAGAATTTTTTTTTTATGTTTAGTTTCTTTCTCATTTATTATTAAGATTATTTTTTTTTTACCACAAACAAATATACTTTTCATTTTATTACCTTCATTACATGGCAATCACATTCTTTACATTAAGACACAGAAATATTTCTGGAAAATAATGGATTCGAACCACCCTTTAATTTCGGGAGGATCCAATCGAGGACATATTTGTATAGTGCTGAGTACAGCAAATGCCCAACTTTGAAGCACTATAAATTCCGGATTTCACTATTACACAAAGTCTATAGCACATATTATATACATCCTGAAATGGTTCACACCATGCACGCATAGGTCGTAGAGGTGCTATCAGCATCAGTCAGTCAATTGAGATATATATTGGACACATTGTATTAGGTCAATACATTGATTCTTGCTTCCACCTTCAACCCTACATAATAATGTTGTGGTTTGGTTGCACTAGGTAGAAACATGAAAGTGAGCAGCTAAAAAGCTGAATGAGATCAGCAATCTAGTCACTTGAATTCATTTTAAGGTGTGTATTTAGTGTTCGTTGTAGTGCCTGATTTAGGAAGTGATGAATATGCATGACGCGCAGGACACAGTAGTGTTCAGCACACTACACCCTTCAAAACCTGTCCCTAAATATATCATCTTTCTGGCTGAATGTGAGGTACCACAGCTCAAACCCCTCAGTTTTGACCAAACTCCTGACAATGTAAATTATGACACCCATGTAAGCCAAATATTGATCATGTTTGTGGTGTGGGATTTGGCAACTGAAGGTAGGATTGTATTAGAAAATGCCTTTTTGTATGTTCATTCCCTCATTTTTGCACTTATACTGCTGGTTTTCCAAATTGAGAGTGCACTTAGGCCTGCTGACCAGATCTCAGTGCCAGTGTTCTAACCCATTATAAAGTGTATGTTAATTTGGCAATCCTCAATAGGCATGTACTGACTTACTTATAAGTCCCTCGTATATGGTACCCAGGGTACCATGGGCATGGAAGGCAGAGAGTCCACCCAACGCTGCAGCACTGACCTGACAAGGTACAAATTGGTTCCCAGCTGCTACTGCAGACTGGAGGGCAGTGTTTACACGGGCAGTTCAACGTTGCCATTCAAACCAATGCCAAAAGCACCTCTTCCCTTAAAAGTATATGTAAGTCTCCCCTAAGGAAGGCCTAGAGAGCCCTAAGGCAGAGAGCTGTATATTGTTAAGTGGGACATGTATGGTTATATATGACCTTTCAGCAAAACCTCTCAAATTGCTGTTTTGCTTTGGAAAAGGTAATAGTCCCATTGGTTAATACAAGGTTGCAGTCTGGCTAACTTGTGGGACTACCTAGCTGGGTACTGTAAGGTATCAAATTAATTGTGGCATTAAACCCAACCTGATGCCCGGGTCAAATTTAATGTCACTATTAAAGTAAGGGAACTTTTTGAAAGTTGCCACTCTGTGCCCGAATGGTCCAGTAGCCTCACAAGGGCTACGATCCACTGACAGCTTTCTGCTCACATGGAGAGTGGTGTGAGTGACATCCAGGCTTAGGATCAAACACAGCCTGCCGCCGGGGTGAGTGTCCCTCCCCTTCACAGGAAGCCACTCAGGATGCTAGCTCAAAAGTCAAGCTTCAAAGGGGAAGCTGCCTTTGATGGATAAATGGTGATAGCACTCCACAGGGGCTGCTTTTTGATCCTGTAGACTACCTAGTGATAGGGCCAGAGAGAACAAACTCATCCCCAAACCGGTTTTCCCGTGGGCGTGTAGCTCACACGTAGCCACACCTCTAGGGTAGGCCACCAAGCTCCTAACAGCTACGGATGGGTGACAACATCTTGGGAGTTGACAGAATAGTGCACTCTGGGATTGGGAAGTGCCACACATTGCCAGAAAGTCATCACCAGAAAGGAGGGGACCTGGTAGCCCCTTGGCTAGTGACCGTGTGGTCCTCTGGGCACTTTTCTAGAATAAATATGGCACTCCTGGCACCCTGAACTGCAGATCATGCTGGATTTGGAAAGAGGACCTTAGAAGGACTATCCTGATGCAATTGGAACTGCACAAAGAGAGCCTGCACCTGCTGCTGAACTGCATCTGCTGCATTCTGGGCTAGCGAAATTTGGACTGGGCCTGTGACTTCTAGCTTGGGGAAAGGTTGATCCCCAGACCAAAAAAGTAACTCAAATAATCAGTCTGCTGATTCCCTGGAACCAGCTCCAGAGACAAAAGAGCTGAAGAAGCACAAACGGGCAAGTTGCTAGCCACTTGAAAAGATTTGCCGCTATCTGCCTCTGGGCGCCCCAAGAGACCCATCCTCAATGGACAAAAGTTGCACATGATTTAGCCAGACTTGGGAGTGCGTCAGAGTCTGGATCGGTTACCCAAGAGGGACACTAGACTCCACTAAAGGATTTTGCCCCAACTGCAGTGGTTGGAGACCGGTATCCAGCCACAGCTGGCATTCTAATGTCTCGAAGAGGACGTTGTTGGACCCCAACCTCCGTTGCCAAAGTCGCCCCACATCACCCGTTCAGCAAGGAATCACCACAAAGACACCCCCATGGACTACACTGCAAACTTTCAGCATCTTTTTATCCCACATCCCCAGCATCAGGACCACCCCTTTATCAACTATGGTAGTCCCGCTGTACAGGATGGAACTGGTCTGGTCTGAAAAATGCACTGGTGGCCAGGTAACTGCACACATTTTCCTCATTGGCCCCCCAAACCTTTATCCTGTTGGATTTGGCCAACCAAGTTAGCCAGAGTAGCTGACTTAACTTTTACAAAGTTTTGAAAATGTTCTCAACTTTTTGTTGACCAATGCTTGTTTGTGGTTGATAGTAAAAGTAATAAATCTTAAGAAATCTGAATCCCCGAAACCATCTGGTGGATTTTGCTCATCATGGACTCTAAAAATTCATTAAGGTAGATTATATTTGTATGAATTAGTACTGTGGTTCTTTCGTGCTGTGTTGCTTTCCAATTTCTTTGTTTGGTACTATTAAATCCTTTACACTAAGTCCCTGTGTTCAAGACTTACTACTCAAAAGCCATAGCTACTCTGGGTTGAGCTTAAAGTTGTTCAAACGAGCCTGACTGGACCACAGACAGTTTTTGTGAGTATATTCCACGATAAGGCCCCACAGCCAAACTATATAATACATCACAATTCTGGCAGGCCAAAGTGTAAAATATTTGCAATATGCAGACGATACTATTCTGCTGAGTCACACAAAATCAGATAAGACATTATGGAAAATGAAGGATTCGAAAAGCAGGATTAATACTTAAAGGTTACGCTGGATGATAGAATGACTTTTAAACCACACTTTGATAATTTAAAGGCCAAGGCAACTTCATTGTCTTTTGCCTTTAGATCATTGCATGATAAACTTTCATGCCCTAGTTACAATCATTTACTAAAAGTAATTAAAGCGAAACTCATCCCTGCGCTTACATATGGGTCAATAATTTTCAGAGGAAAAGATAGCCAACTGCTGGATAAACTACAAATAAATGTTTTGAAGTCAATTTTTAGGATTTCAAAAAATGTTGGATACACTACAGTTAGACCGGAATTCGCTTTGCTAAACCAAACATTGGTAAGACAAGCTGCATTTTTGAAATGTCTATTTTCACTTTATTCATCGGATCCTGAGTCCCTTGCATATATGTGTTGGCAAGAAATGAATAAGAAGGAGTATACCAGACCATGGAGGTCATACTTAACGGAAAGTTTGAATACTTTTAAGCTCCAACCTTTTGATAATATGATTAGAAATAAAACCATTTTAAAACAGATTTTAAATCAATCAACTAAATTGGTATCATTAATATTGGATCAGGAGCAGACTATTAAAAAAAGCATGCCTGGTCGGTTATTAATTCATATAAAAAAGTTGAACCCCAATTCTATCTAACTTCTTGCTTGAAACCGGCGGTAAGGGATATATTGCTCAAGCTTAGGTTTGGACATTACCCAACAAAAGATGGTACACCTAGATGGGTACACGTTTGGCAATCACAAAAGTGTAGATTATGTGGTTATATTAATGAAACATTATTGCACATTGTATGCATTTGCCCCAAATTGTGTCAAGAAAGATTAACACTTTTAAAACCAATATTCAACAAACAAGGGGTGAGAACGTGTCGCCAAGCGATAATACTGTGCCTTCAAGGGTGTATCATCAATTTAACAGTTAACTTTGTCAAATGTATCCTTATAGCTGAGAAAAAGCTGGCTCAGGACGATGTTGTGGTGATTTAATAAAAATAGAAAGCGGCTATGATTCCAACTGTATTGTTTTCCCCTATACTGGCAATGCAACTTGATACATTTTATAAAGTATCTGAGGTTCGGGGTAATTTTAAGAAGCGTGGATGCACTTTATATTTTAAGTACTAAGATCACAACTGGACCAAACATGTGTTACTGTATGCACTGCTTCTTTTCAGGGGCTGATAAAAAAAACAGAGCAGGGACTCAAAGATTATCTGTGTGGATGGGTTTTCTAATATGTATGGTGAATAATAATGAAATGCAATGTTTATATTTGCTCATGAACAAAATACCCTTTTATGATATTTTATGTATTTCTCACAGTTATAAAGATATGTTAACACTTCCTCATTATTTTTAAGGGATGTAAGAAATTGCCTTGTTTTACAAACTGTGTTGTTTTATTGTAATGATTTTAATTAATCGGACAATAAAGAATATATATACAAATATCTAATACACCCAAACCCTCACAGAGTGAAACTATAGTTGTATTTCTTATATTCCACAAATCGACCTTCTTGTAATTAAGGATTTGTACTCAGGAGTAAAAGGGGTCAGATTTTACATGGATATCGATCCACGGCCCAATCTTGAACATAGTCTCAGTTCATGCAACAGCACTTTTAGCAAACAACAGGAGCGGGCATTGAAGAACAGCGTCTTTACTTCTAGAACATGATGACGAGGAGGGCCTCCTGGCAGTACCACAAGGCTATACTTCTAACAGTCTGTCTGCTGCAGAATGTCACATAACATCTGCATATCTTCATCACAATCAGCATTTAACCCCAAAGTCCCATTGAAATGATTCTGCTATGTTGAACAACAACAGATGATTCTTCACTGAAATTCCCACCACCCTTCGACTGCCAAAACATACAGCTGAGAGGCATTTGCAAAAATCCCAAATTCTATATGACATTTATGAGGCACTACCACACAGCCACAACGTTACACACACATACGTATTTGACAAATCAAGTAAAACATAATACATCTTATCTAGACTTTTAGAAAAAAAAATCCATTATTCTCAGTAACCCAACAAAACACACGAGCCACATAGTAAAGTTAATGAGATACATACAATGTCCATAAACTCATTGTTTCTGGAAATGTGAGATATCACAGCCATGAAACAGGCCTTTTTCTTCTGAAACTTTCTTAGAAAGTATTGGGGAAGTGCGCTTTGGGGAATGTCTGCCTTACTGCAATAAAGATTATTCATAGAATGATATTGGACCTTAAATTTAATGATCAAATGAAATGTCGAAGCTCGGTTTCATTCACCACCAAACCTAATTCCAGCGAGGCTAAAAAAATACAATGTTGTTACATTTTCAAGAATTTGACTGAGCTTTTCTTTAGTTCCTTATCCCATTTCTTATGAAAGCGGGCCCAGCCCCTGCACCTCGTTGCTCCTGTGCTCATACCTTCCAGCTGCTTCACCCTTTGAACACTCATTCTTCCTGCAATAAACCGAAAAACAAACAACACAAACACCAAATGACAGGGGTATGTTAAAAAAGAAATAGAAAAGCAGGAGGAAGGCAGCAAATAAAATGGCCAAACCACTTCAAACTGAAAAATAAATCTTATGCCAAATAAACAGGATTTGGATTGAATAATTGAATTGCATGAGTTTTGTCCCTTCTTGCTGTTTTTCTTTTTCTAGGACAATATTAATCGAATTGCATTTTAACTCAATCTTTAGCTCCTATTGGGGTTTGTGGTGTCACACTCCGCCATGGATGAACTTGTCCTGGGACACAAGCCTCTGTCTCTGTGTGGCATCTCCTAGGACATGCAACTCCAGCCTGGTGCCTACTTCCCTTACATTCGATGGCTCCTGAGTGGAAGTATCCGACAGATGTACAGGAACTCGCGCGCGCGCGCGCAGTTGCCAGAACCTTCCATTCAATCGTCTTCGATAACAGGTTATCTAGAGAGCAGCCTGCGGGTCGGCCTCCCGTAATGGGAGCGGGCTGGCAGTTGACTGAAAGCTGATTCCTGTCAGGAGGTATTTTCTCCCGGAGACAGAGGAGACATTGTGCCCCACGGTCCGCCGAGTGTGGCCTTGGCCCCTGCCAAAAGCCCACCTTCCACCGAGACAAAACAGAGGCCCCCTCCCCGCTGTCAGCCCTATCTGCGCCTGTTGAAAGGGGATGTATGAGGCCAGTAACGCTGCTGAGGAGATAACTGTCAAACAGAATGAAAAACACTGCCTATCTCCCAAGCGAAGCAACTCAAGCGCTGTCAAAACTACATCTCAATGCTCAACAGGTTCTGGCATCTGTGAGGTCCGCCGGTGGCTGCCCCCTAATACCCTGCTGAAAGAAAGGGCCGCGGACGCCGATGGAATTCGGGAGCAGGGTTTCACTGGTGGGAGCGCGCGGTCTGCGCTGATGACGTGAGCGAGCGTCTGGGGAGCCCTAATGCACAGGGGACACTTATTTATTGGATTTTTACGCCAGCTACTAAAGCCCTTCAGAGAAAACGGCTACTCGTTTGTTTCTATCGATTAAAGTCAATTTCAAGTCGATAACCCTGGTAGAAATATCGAATCTGACAATTTAAGAAAGAGCTGAAGACATCTCTTTAAAGAACACATCTTCAGGGTGCATTAACAGTCCACTTCCGCCCTCGGATACCCGCTACCAGTCTAATCACTAGCTGACTGTGACTTTGCCTTTGACCAGTACAGCCAGTGCTTTAAATGGGCCGGTACTCTCCTGTACTGAGTACTGGCACTTTTTTATTTTGAGAGGGAGAGTACCGGCACTTCTCAAGAGTGGCGTAATACTTTTAATTGCAGTGCACCGGCACTTTTCAGTAACACGCGGTTACTCTGGTTCAGAGTACCTGCACTTCTCTTTTTCCATTTCAAGCGCTGAGTACAGCACTACGCTGACTTTTGGCTGGGTTAATAATACACAAATAACACATGCATACGTACTGATAAGGACGCACAGGATTGTCTCATATTTAGATTTTGCTACCTGGAACCGGACTACTTTTCCTAGTTTCCTCATTTAGCCATGTTATGTGATCCTGAGGAAATCAATGTATTGCCCTGTGTTTCAGACCCACCATCCATGAACCCCTAGAAACAGACCAAACACAAGTAAATAATGATATGTTCAAATAACCATAATTAGATCATATTTGCATCTTTCTAATCTGCGGGTCATGATTGGAGGTGTCTAGATGGAGTGTCATAGGATCCCAGCAGTAGACGTCTCATGCTGAGTGTCCATCTCTCATCTACTTCATCAACGTCAGGTAACCAGTTGGTCAACAAGCTGGGCAGCTTGTACCCCCCCCCCCCCCACCCCCACTGAACTGCATTGGGCTGCAAACATATTTTAGAAGGACAAATAACGAGTTCTAGGGCTCACAAATGAGCCTTTCCCACCATTTGAGCGATCAGCACTTTTCTCATAGGTGTACAATTAACACAATTTTTTTGATCTTCCTAAAAATCCTGCTGGCTTGGCTTGCTCCCAACTCCAATCTTTGGTGTATGTGTGCCTGGCAAGACATTTAATGTACACGGCTTTCATGATTTACGTTCACTTAGGAGCCGTAGGTGAGGGAGCCGTAGACGCACGTGTTTCTGATCAGGACAGCGGCAGTAGCAGCAGCCGGACCCACTTTGATTCTCTTAGATCCAGAGAGGTGCTGCTTGACAAGGTAGAAATAGCTCTTACAAGTACGGATAAATCACAATAGTAACCGAAAACATGAGGTACAGCAATCCTTTTTACGCCGTTTGTAGATCACGGGATATATTAATCTCATAGTGAAAGCTGCACCATGCGTATTCCAATAGTGTGCTTCACAGGAGTCAAACAGTTGCAAAGTTGTGTTTCCTGCACTATTGGTTAATGTTTCTATAGAGTGAGACTGATTCTATAATCTCCAAGGATGTCACCAATCCGTTGGATGCAGGGCCATAACCATACTGACCATATTACTCGAATAGTCTTTGAAATAGTATGATAAAAAGTCCTTTCCAAAAAGTCAATCTCGATGAAAATAATGTACATATATGAGCGCACAGTCAGTAGCACATGGAAAGACCAGCATGCCTGTGAATGTTGTTGAGCATTGCTGGTGGAAGCTCTCAGTGTTTTCAGCAACATCCTTATAAAGACACCCCAGACCACCGAGAGCCCTATGATACCAAAGCAGTGACAGAATGCCCAGAACACAATATATCTCTATGGAGTGTGCTGGTTCGGGGTAACCACCAGAACAAGGGGTGAAAAGGGATCCCCAGAGATGCTAATAGGAGCTTCACTGGACATCTTTGAATTTGGAAAACCGGCAACACCTATAGATTTGCTGCGCATAGGCTTTCTGTTTACTCCTCCTATGGTGTGCTGATTTTCCGGTGAATTTTGATATGAAATTAAAGCTTTTTTCTGTTAATTTGGCTGATCCCATTTCAGTGACTCTTCACCAGTGTTTACTTGGCTCTGAAAATCTCATATCCACCAAAAGAATATCTGATTTGGACACTTTGCAAAACGCATCTCACTGTTTAATTTATACCAAACAATTACAATTAAATGTTGATATTTTTCAACTCAATGGGGCAGTGGTAGCCGACTGTACTGACTTTCCTCCATGTTTAATGGCAGAATGCATCTTAAAAAGTCACCGGTATATTTCTGTCCTGGGCAATTTGTGAGCTATATCAGCGTCTCTTTAAGAGGGGAATAAAGGTGCCTATTTTTTTTTGGGGGGGGGGGGGGGGGGGTGGATACAGTCCCAGAACATAAATAAGGGCTTTAATTCACAGTGCTCCTTTCAGAGGGATGGACTTCTAAGTGCATCACTCACTAATATGCACATTTTCCCCGACATACCCTTAATCTTGCATGCTACTCCCCAGAAAATCTCTCATCTATGAAAATTGGCAATTTCTTATGATGTCTTCTGGTCCATGCTAACTGAAGAAACCACATACCCCAAAGTCATCTTTAGATCATGTTTGTAGTCTCCCACAAAACAAACCATGGCCTCGAACTTATTGACAATAAAATCACAGTAAGTTTTTTTCCCTATGGGTCGCGAAACAGGGTATTGTATATGTTCAAGCAAGAAGAGAAAGTCTATGACAAACCTCTGCTGCCATATATTTGCACTATTGTTTCTTCTTGTACACCTGTGTCGGTCTAGAGTTCATTAAATGCCGCCTCATCCATTGTTTGTACAACAAATTTACGGTCTGGAAGAGCTCACTCACTTTGAGGTGAACTGAACAGTGATAGGCAGAGGCCCCCGAAGGTCCCTAAGCTCCCCACTCTCACTGCTCCTTGGCCTTCTAGGAGTGAGTGGGCTTCAGCTTCAGGAAGTGCATCATGGGAAAATGGCATGATTGCACAGGCTAATATCACGGGAAATGGCAGATTATTTAGGGTGGAACCATCGTTGTGTCAACATTTTCCTTCCCCGTGATTCCAGACCACCGGTTCTAGGTTACATTGTCACCCTGTTGAGCACCGTTGATGAACACTAGTGGGCATTGTGTGCAGACCGCTATTGCTCTTGCTGCAGAAATTGTTATACACACTAGACAAATATGCAAAATTTACTGTAGTGTTGAAGGGCAATGCCGTTCAGAGTGATCTTTACAAGAAAGCTCACTCACTCAGCCTACAGAATCCCACTAGCTGGAGGGAAGGTCTTTTAGCTGCATGGACCCATTAGCTACCTGCCAATCACAGTCTATCATGATGTCAAGGTCTATGGGCCTTCCTATCCTGAACTGACAGATGTCTCGAGTTATTCTATGTAAATTGACAGCATTTCTTCCACTCCTGACTGTGCATTGCGGCACTTGTAGTTGTGTGTGAGGGATTTAGGCCTACAAGTACCACAATGCAAACATAAACCCCAAACTGGAACAGCTACTCACATGATCCCACAGTGATCTTCTGTGGATTATATCAGAAAAGGTGACAACTTGCATAATAAGTGGCAGGAAAGTCACATTTGGTGCAGGACAAAGGAGAAATAAATGGCAATTTTAAAGGAAATTTGGTTCAAGACCATAACCTAGAAAATAATTAGAGGCCACCTCCTTGTGTTTTTTAAGCAATAACAAGATTGCTGGGGTGCATATGTTTCTCAACTGAAAAAGGGGCCATTTTATTTCCCTTTCTTGTAGAGTTGCACAGTTCCAAGCTTCCGAGAGACTCGCTTTTCTGAATTCTGTCAGCTTGTCCATGTATTTCTATTGTTTGCCAAAAATATATCTCTTGTAGTTGGGTGGGTAAGATTGGCTCGATACTGTGTAGGACCACTTCTTGTCTTCCCCACCATCTACCCTAGTGTGCCCAAATGTGTAAGTCAGAAGCATAAGACATGAACCAAATAGCCCTTCCAAGCACATAAGACAGCTCAGTGCCCAAAAGAGCCTGCTGCAAATATCTCTGTGGGGTAAACAACGTTTACCCCGAAACTTTTTCCCCGCTTGGAATCACAATGCAGTCGTTACAACGACCGCGTTGTGATTCCGCATACAATTACTCCGCAAGTCGGAAGAACAACTTGCGGAGGGAGGTGGGGAGGTGTTGGATTTAAAATCCAACACCTTCCCTAGTGTCCTTGCAGACTGGAGTTGGAATAGTAAATTATACTATTCCAACATCCAGCGCCCCCCCCTCCGCAAGTCGTTGTTCCGACTTGCGGAGTAATGGTATGCGGAATCACAACGCGGTCGTTGTAACGACCGCGTTGTGATTCCAAGCGGGGAAAAAGGTGGCGGAATAACATCTTAAATTCCTCTGTGGACCTGTGGCTATGTTTGACTTCCTCTGGGGCTAGATTGGCCTTGCATCCTTCAAATGCATTTACATTATCTACTTTTGAGATGAGCGGCAGTAGCATCTGTTTAGCTCAATCATACCTTTCCGGGTTCAATGCACTACATAACATCAAGATTGTATTACAAATCCTATGAAAATAGTAAATGTTCTTGTGGTACCATCTAACACTGCAGTTGATCCTTTATGAATGAAAGGCTGAAAAGATGTTGTCTATTTATCTGGTATTGTGGCTAAAATGGCGTTCTGTCACTGGCTGTTTTATGCTCTTACGGTACCTTGTTCAGCAAGTGAGCAGACTTTGGGCCGTATTATCAAGAACGGCGCAAACATTATCGCCGCTTTAGCGACAGAAAACTGCTGCTAAAGTGGCGATAAGGGGCTTGATAATATGCCCTAGAGAATTCCAATAGAAGCCCAGGTTCTGGTGTCAAGGACATCACAAATGGGCTTCTATTGGAATTCTCTAGGGCATATTATCAAGCCCCTTATGCCGCTTTAGCGGCAGTTTCCTGTCGCTAAAGCGGCAATAATGTTTGCGCCATTCTTGATAGTATGGCCCTTTGTGTTTACTTTCTTGGACTGGTGCCATGCAAATACTTTTTCTGAGGACACCTTTTCTCTAAATTTTAAGAACCACAATACCAATAGGCATCAATGTGGGCATGAGAGTCGAGGTGTCAGCTATTCAATTATCTTATTACCAAATATCAAGTAGGGAAAAAATAAAAGGAGGAAAATTGAAAACAGTTATAAAGTAAGATAAGGCGACAAAAATGGGAGAAATAAATTGACTTGAAAATTCCGTCTTTAGTGCCGACATTGGCAAGACGCCCAATCTGATAGCCTGGATCATGTGCCAGGATGCTGTTTCGACATCATTACCTGGACTGTCACATTGCTCCAGACTACGGCAGTGGCTTGTAAAGAGCATGGGAAAAGCCTCTGTGTATTTTCAGTACTCGAGGAGAGGCTGGGATGGGAAGTTTTTATTGCACAGATTACTGAGTTAGCTCAAATGGAGAGCTTTAGGAAGCTCACAAGCTTCAATAAAGGCACAGCCAAGAGTTTTTATGGCTTTTTTTGTATTTTGATGAGGTGTTTTGCCATTTGGATCACAGGTGTATGGAGCTGAGCATTTCATTGCATTCTCAAGTATTAAAGATTGTCTTTAGACAGACTTTTTTCGGGACCACTTTAAACCCATCACAAGCCACTCCTGATTTGTGCATGATTTGCCCATCTCAAATTTAATTCCAATTCGATGTTCTTTCCAGTTAAAAGAAAAGGCTCAAAGTTGTTGCATAGCTTCTCTCTGTGAAATATGGTTTATGAATCTACTGATAAATGTCAAAAAATGCAACATGCAGTGAGCAACAACTTAGCCTTCACTCGGCAATGATTGAAAACATTAGGCAACGCCTTTCTGACACATTTTAGCATAATTAAGATACTCTTTAATAAACCCCTGTAATTGATGCAGTGAGTGTGAGCAAGTGGGCAAATGGTCCCGTTTTGACATGACATGAAAAGTTATTTGTAAAGTTATTTAAATGTTCCAACTAGTCAGCTGTTTTTTATTTTTACTTTTTGATTCGATTTTTGTGAATATCTTTCTTTAGCATTTACAGTCGTAGTGTGTATTTGGTGTAAGGAAATCCTGACTTCTAACTGTTGGTCGCCTGGTATAGAATTCACATGTAGTCTTCCCTTCTACTTATCCTCAACATTCAGTTAGTTGTATGATTCCACATTTTTTAAATCTTCCCAATACTGGGATTGAAATGGGAAAATTATCTAATGCAATCAATTTTAGATGTTTTATTTTGTATGAGATAAATGAGATCAATACTATAGAAACAGTGAAAAGGTTTTATATTCACTTTTTACTTTTACACTGCACAATTAAAAATATGTCCAATGGGAGGTAGAATGATGCATGTCAATATGTGTATGTTTTGCATAATTATTATTTTATATCGCAATTCACCACATTTGTCATGGTCAATGGTCCAAAATGGTGGTTTATTAAATGAAAGAAAAGAATGACTATATGGCGTTAAAGTTTTGGTATTATTGTGTGTGAGGTTGCTAACTTGAGTTTTATGAACAAAATTGCTACTGTTGGGAATGCAATGGATTGTGTTTCAATTGTAATAGTTCTGAACAAAATATTTCAAGAGAGGCTGATGTTCCGTAGTGTTTGGAAATATTTAGGGGAGTGGATGTGGCTTTCTGGCTAGAGCGGTCGCCCTCGGACCTGGAGAACTGGGTTTGAGTCTCAGCAACGGCGGTCAACATCTTGTGATTCTGGGCAAATCACTTAATCTCCCAGTGCCTAACAAAAATGAATGTGTTTATCTGTAACAAAACTGGTGCTCATGTGAAGCACTCTGATACCCGATATGTGTCGGGTCTAGTTCGCGCTATATAAAACTCTAAAAAAAATTATAGATAGATATTTTATTTAAAATTGGACTGCTTCCAGCTAAAATAAAAAAAAAAACAAGAAATAAAGAAAAACATCCTCAACGCCAGTGCTTTTTTAATATTATTTTTAGTGCATTTTGAAGAAATCAAATTATGTGTGCCAAATTTACCATCAATGTCCTATCACAGTGTTTGGTGATGATTGAGTCCTTTTACTTCTGTGTTGGCGTATCAGTTGTCTATAAGAATGATGATTATTAATTTCCAAAATGTGGCCATTTTTAAATAAAAACAAACATATATCACTAGTTTTCCTTAGTTCCGAAGAGTCAGGGGTATATGAGAATACTTGCAGAGACATCGGGGCTGGGGCTATAAAAACGTCTGATAAAAATGAACAAATTTTGACCTCAATCTCAACAGTAATTAAATGCATGAAACCACTAATAAAAATAGGGTCTGATTTAGCCTGCAAGAGCTATTAGGCCTGAGTTACCACTAACAACAAGTTGTGTTTTGGTATGCCACTTTAAACTATACTGCTACCATTTCTATGAGTTTTAAATAACATATGATACTATTACCCGATTTAATGGTACTCAATTTAATCTTCTTGAGCCTTTTCTTGTCATCCAATGCGTCTAGTCCCCCATGGTAATTTCCTGTGATACCTGTCTGTCCATTCCAGGCACACCATGTGTAAACAGGGTCGGCTCACCCACACTGGTGAGCAGTGTGCAGCCACTGTAAAACTCAGCTTTCACAATATTTATCCAGTCATGTAGCACCCCTAGACCTTGGGCCAAGCCTGTGCAGCCCATCAGTAAATCCAACCTTTTGTCCAATCTCCTTTAAAGATGAATTTTTATGGAAAACAATGACAGGTGTGAGAAGCAGCTCCTTTTCTGTCATTTAATGAAAGGTAGCAATTACACCAAAACTTTAACTCATAGAAAAAAGTAAAGGAATCTATAAAAAAAAGAAAAATCAGATCATCAACCTTCGTTATTAACCCCTTCTATGCTCATGACGGAACGATTCCGTCATGAGCATCGGTTGAGCTGTGCTCATGACGGAACCGTTCCGTCATGGCCCCGCCCGCGCTCGAACCCTTCAGCACCGCGGGGGAATCCGCGCAGCGCTGAAGGGGTTAAAACATTAGTAAAGAGAGTGGCAATAAGATTGTTTGTACTGATGAGAACGGGTGGGTGAAAGTTGATAATTTTCTTTGCTTAATTTTTAAATTACATGTAATTACTCGAAACACATATCCATCATTTAGTGCTATATTTTAGTGTGCCAATTTTTGAAGCATTTTTGTACTAAAGAAATAGCAACTGTTGCAAACAGCAGCTGGTAACTTTCTGGGGCCATATTATAGAAGTGCCCTGGGGTGCAATGGGCGTTTGCGCCTGCTTTGCGTGCCTGGGGGGCACTTTGTTATTACAGAAGGGGCCTCAGACGCTTGTTCATCTGCTTCTGCAATACTGAAAGGGCTGGGGCAGATATAGCCCCAGTGCTTCCTCAAGAGGGTGTCCCCTCATTTGCAATGGGGCGTGGCCCCATGCACATGAGGGAATCCCTTTGCCTCTGCGGCCGTGCTGTATTACAGACGCAGGCACAGAGAAGCTCTCAGGAGGCACACTGACAGTGCGCCGCCTAAAAGGTGGCGCACTGTCAGTGCGCCCCCTGATTGCAGCCCTCTAACGGGAGGAATGGGGGTCCCATGGACCCCTCAGACATCCCCTTGCAGGCGTGTGCAGTCACTCACTGCACCCGCCTGCAACGGGATCTCTAATCCCCTTCAAAAGTGCAGGCGGGTTGCCGCTTTTGAAAATACAGAGTGGGTTCAAACCCACCGCTCAGTTTTTCACCTGAATGCGCATTCACCTAATATGGTGCATTTTCCTTTTTAAAAGGTGCGTCTGGGGCAATCAAGGACGGTGCGCCTTATGTTTAATACAGCCCCTGGTTGTTCCTGCATTATGGGTTTGCTGTGAACAATGTCGTAATTATTTGATGTAGAGTATTTTAGGGAATTTTGCGTAACAAGCATAATGGAAAATTATGCTAATGAAGCCCCGTAATTTACATTTTGCCGGGAACCTATAGAGAAGCCAAGAGACCCTCCTTTATATTGTCCGCAAGACACCCCTGCGCGGGAGCTGATAGCTGTGGGGTCCTCGATAGTACACTATAAGACACGTTAGCAACTCGACCCGGCAGGCTGCAGTGGGGTGGGCGCCCGTGGACCCTATTGGTAAGTTAGAGGGCCAAAGCGTGAAAGGCAGCTTTCTTCCCTAGGCCCGTCGGGCGGGTGGAAGCCGAGGGGTCGCCTCTGAAGCGCTGATTTATTTTTTAAACTCCTGTTTTTACAAGAAGTGTAAGATTTATGCGCTCTGGCGGGGAAGATGATGTAACCTGAGTAAATCAAGCAGCCATTTATTCCTAACCCTGCTTCCTCCCTGTCACTGGGCCCTGCAGCCAGCCTCCCAGCATTATACTGAGAGGAGAGAAAGCACAGGCTCGGCAGACATCTTGCAGTGTTCCTGGAGACACCGGTCCGCTGCCTGGTGAAGCAGTTTTGTCCAGCTGGCTCCTGCAGTCCTGACGTCTCGCAGAGCACAGGGCTGCCGTCGACAGAGGCAGAGCGAGCTTATTGCGAAGGACTACTCGGAAAAGCGCTTCGACGCCTCCTCAGGAGTAGTAAGCGCTATATAAATGCAATTACAATACAATTCAATACTCTAATCGATACGCCGCTCCGGTGGGATGCAGAAGCTGCCAGGGGCATATCTAGTGTATTGGTTTCGGCAATAGTTGTCATTCCAGGTTCAAGGGCCACACGCGGGCCTCGCTCTCAAGTTACCCCATCCAGGCCTAAGAACGATGTAGCGCTCCAGACCACTTTTTCAAATTCACTCGGAAATACATTTTTGGAATGTGCCGTCTAAAGACAGTTCCATGCCATACTGGGTCACTGGAAGTACGACATAAGATTTCATAACATAGCCAAGCCTAACGACTAACACAATATGGCAAATACTATAACATAACATGAAATACAACATAAAAAGATAATGTAACCTAATGTAACATAACATTACATAGCATATACCATACCATAATATGAAGCAAAAAAGCACAACTGAGAAAGTAAAAGAAAAGTATACATGAATCTCCTACATCTTAAGAACTGAATCCTCCAGGCACTGATAATAAATGCCACTATTACATAACCTAATAGTATTCAGTTTATCAGGCGAAGAAATATAAGAGAAAGAGCAAACCTAGCCTTATTTCAACCTGTGCCATCATCTGAACCAAAACTCACTTCTGCGTCTGATGCACTAAGTGACCTTGCCAGCCATATGTGCGCAATCTGTAAATCACAAGTTGAAATCCCAACAGGGTCTACTAAACTTTTGATAAAAAAAAGAGTGTGATTAATTTGGATCTCAAAAACATCTATTATGCTAGGACCAAGTGAAAAACCAGTGTGTTGTGTGTGCTTTATAAACAGTCACTAAGAATGATTGTGCTGGCTAGACCGTCACATATTTGAGGACTCTTTGTGGTGACAAAGGCTTTCTAATTGTAGAATTGCATGCTGCATATATATCATTCTTCTGCCATGGTGACGGTGTGTATAGACGATGCTTACCTGTCTGCCGACTGGCCGTGCAGTTCCATAGACCTGGACCACCCAAGCATCACCTGCGCGTGATAGTGCAGCTATTGTTCTGTTGGCACTCTAGAGCTTATCTGTCGGGTGCTGCCTCCACCAATCATCTGCTCAGGTCAATGAGCAGGTTGACCCATCACCTTTGACAGTGGACCTTGCCTTGGTTTTATCTTAATTATTTATCTCAGGAGGTCAACAAGCAGAAGCTTACCCCTTTCAGCATCTGCATGCTCATCTGCATCGAAGAGCCAGGTTGAGCGATTGCTGCATCGAATAGCCAGGTTGAGCGATTGCTGCATCGAATAGCCAGGTTGAGAGATTGCTGCATTGAATAGCCAGGTTGAGCGATTGCTGCATCGAATAGCCAGGTTGAGCATTTGCTTCACGTG
Source organism: Triturus cristatus (assembly GCF_964204655.1). NCBI lineage: Eukaryota > Metazoa > Chordata > Amphibia > Caudata > Salamandridae > Triturus > Triturus cristatus. The sequence continues at coordinate 864,107,010 of NC_140580.1, forward strand.
AGAGGGAATTGCGTCTTTACATGGTGATATAATATTTATAGGGCTTGATTACAGTGTTTGTCGGTGTATTTCGACCCAGGAGTAAACCCATGCTTACACATGGGTTTCAATTATGACTTGGCAGGTATTTAACGCATCTGATAATTATCAAATAGGTTAAATACCCCGACCTTTGTTAAATTTCCGCAGGTTTGACCTGAGTTAAAGCATACAGTATTCACAGCTGAATGCAGATATTAGTGCATTAAACACCAAAATCCGCTTGTTATTTCCCCAAAACTCGTAATAGGTGTTATGTATCGCACCCGTTAAATAACGTACCCCGTGGCATTGTTATTTATCAGGTGTGATAAACAGCACGTAAACTTGTAATCAGGCCCATAGACCTGCTCAGGTGGAATCCCTTCGAAACATCATTTTAATTTTGGGCGGCTACACGATACAGTCACTATCACTCGGAAAAATGATGGCTTATCTGAGAAGTTGATGGCGTATCTCACTCATGATGATATAGTTCAGGGGGTTGTGCGCCACCTCCTGATACCAATATGTAAACTGGAAGATATGGGAGGCTTTGTCTCTCTCCACTCAACATATATAATAAATAGCACTTTACAGTCTATGCATCTGTTCCTACAACAATAAACATTTCTTAAGACGGAAACTACCTGCTATTTTATCGCTGTTTTGATTTTGGCCTTATAAGGGACACATTATCAAGAAACGGCGTTAAAATTATCGCCGCTTTAGTGGCAGTTAAAGTGGCGATAATGGGCTTGATAATATGCCCATTAAGAATTCCAAAGCGGCGATAATTTTAACGCCGTGCTTGATATTATGCCCCGAAGCACGTTCAAGACCACTGTTAAACAACATAGCATTATTTCAAACACAAAATGTGGAAAAGGTTATGGTGCAGTTTGTGTTTTTCACAACAAAGATTTGACAGTTTCTTGTGCAGTTTGTTCCCAATAAAGTTATTACCATGTAATGTGGTGTTTGCTTTGAAATTCTATGTCATTGGCCGGTTTGAGAAAAGCCACACTCCTCAAAAACTTGTAGTTCGGAAAAAAATGTGGTATAATTTTCCTCAATCAGCCCGGCTCCTGACTGCAATTACCCAAAATCTTTCCGAAGTTTGCTGTGATACACCAGGGACAGGCCCCGGGGCTCGGTGGGTGGCAGGCCCTCATCCGTCTTTATTTCAAGGTCCCAAATTAGTGAGAGCAGCAAAGAGCAAATTTGATAATCCATCCTAAAAGAAGTTAACCCTAGGCACTGGAAACCACAAACTCTCAAATTGCGAAGATAAAAAAAATAGTTTTTTTTGTAGCGCAGTTAATAACATATCTAGGTTGGCTCTTCTTGGGCAGAGGGGGTTGACTGTTGCAACAGAAGTATTCTTGTCCACACATATCTGTGTGTGAAGATTCATTTCTGTTTCACCAGTGTATCTTTCGAACTATACACTATAATATTTTTGGGATCTTTGGTAAGCGTAGGTGAAATGGAAATTACGTCATAGGGATATCAGATAAGTAGTGTTATACCTTTTACACAAAATTATGCCACTTGGTGCAATTGTGAGGCATTCACAGTAAAAATGTATACCAAATGTGCTATATGCAGGAAAAAGACCCCGCAACCGCATTGGACCAACTGAATGCCAGTAGTTGTAGTTCACTGTTATTTAAACGCGTCCTTGTGCAAAAATATGAACATGTGGATGCATGTTGCGCTAAAATACGCGTGTGAAATCACAGATTTGAATTTCTTGTAATTACCAGTAATTTTATGATAATTTCACATAATTACGTGAAAGCAAATTACTTGAATTTCGAACACCCCTAATTTGGTGCACAGGCAGCATGTTGGATTGTCCATTTTCCATGTTCACATAATTTTGGGAGGAAATCCCTGGATTTCCCACTTATTTTCAAATGTATTGCTTCCTGAATTAAAATACAAAGTGACTTTGGTAATTTCCACAAAAATATGTTTGAGCTTCACCATGTGAGACTGCTGTTAGTCACATTGTGTGGCAACTCACAACGTTGGCAGTCATTCATACAAACAGAAAGATGTAAACTTAATAGTATCAGCAAAACTTTTGAAGGATCTGTTCCATTAATGAGCTTATTGCTGTTTCATAGTGTGGACTATAATGTGCCAGGTTATAAGTGTTGCTCTGCTAACTGAGCTATTTCACCCTGATGACTTCAACAGTTTTGCACCGCGTTTGCATTAGGTGGCCTGTTCTAAATATCGGTCCTATTTGGTGCGAATGTTGTGCGTATGCTAATCAGATAGTAAAAAGGTAATGTTGCACTGGTCAGTCAATGCAAATAGAGATGCAAAATTGCATGGTCACTTTTGCAATTCATGCAAACAAGCCGAAGAATATGTTAATACTATGCAGTTCTAAATTGTTCAAGATCAAAAGCTGAAATATTCTGCAAGCACAGGGACAGCTGATTTTCAAGTTACAAATCTTTACATTGGGACCATGTATTAATTGAACTACGTCAAATGCTTATACATGGGGAATACAAAGTGCAATACAAAGTATGGGCCACATTACGAGCCTGGCGGTCCACGGACCGCCAGACTCATGGGGGCGCATCTGTGGCAATCTCCCGAACGCCCTATTATGATTAGGGTGGCCGGACTTTCATAGCCCCACTTTAGCCACCAGGGAACCGCCATGCCCTGGCAGTGTTGAGGAGGACAGGAGGCCGCAATATGCTTGGCGGGACCGCTTCGGGTTGCCGGCATGAAATTGTTTTTGGTGTTGCCATTCCAGTGCCCTTTTTCAAGGCACTGCCATGAGAACACCGAAAAGAAATCCCGACTGACAGAAGGAAACTCGTAATCTGGCGGGTGGCCCGACCATGGCTTTGGCGGTGCAGCGGCGGGGTGGACCGGGCGCTGCACCATCAAAATTGCAATCAGGCCCTATGTGGTTTTCACCAAATTCTACTTCTCAATTTTTCTTCTTCATTGTCTGAGATGCAAATTGTCGAAATCTGATTCTTGCATTCAGGCAGCATATGCACATTAAGAACAATTATTTTATACTTTCAAAAGGGAATGTTTCAAAGTTGACCTTCAATTGCCCCAATAGAAGCTACCTTCTGAACCATGTCTGAACATTGATGTAGCATTCATTCAAACAATCATGCAGCTCTGAATTCTTTGTGCACACATTATTAACTCATCATCCCTTTGGTGTGTCCAGACCAATCGATTCCAATAATACCTTCTTAGATTCCAATAATACCTTCTTACTCCATTGATTCTCAGATTTCCCACTTTGTAGTACTGTGAACATTATATTAGACCCAGAAGGGGGCGGGGCTGAACCGGTATTGCCAGATTTGTACTTATGACCAGCTAGACTCGCAGATGTCAGCAGTGATACCTTAACTCACGAAGCTATGTGGCCACACAGAACCTCGTTTCACTAACAAGAGAGCATATTCGGGAGCCACACCTCAGATTCAAACACCACCTTTTCCAACTTTAACAGCTGCAAGTTAACAATTGGTAGCCAACATCTTCCACCGTCTTGCTTTTGTCATACACAATACTAGTGGAAAAGAAGGACATGTTACATTGTATTTTTTATACATGTGTTTTTGTTTCTCTAGCACGCGTGCTATATAGTAGCAAAGGATAAACCTGCCTCTCCTCATCTTGAAATATGTCAGAGGATAGAAAGAAAATAAAAAAGATTGAAGATGGAAAGTTTTAACTTTCAGTCTTTTAGACTAGGAAAAAAGTTGCAGAAATTACATTGTTACATGAAGTTACAAATTGCATGACTAGATGTTTCTGGGATGTTGTTATGGGTCATTCATTGTCTAAAATGACATGATGGGTGGAACTTCCCTTTGCATTCTGAGATTCCTTGCACATACCTTTGTTCTTCCCACCGCGGCCCAGGTAGGTGAGAGCGGTGAGGCAGATAGGCCTGAGTGGGGAGATTTTGATGGACGAGGACGAGGGAAAATTATTTATTTAAAGCTGTGTTCTTCCCCCTCTCTTTCCGACCAGAACGATTGAAGTCCAAGGCCTTCATTCCAAATGGTTTGGGAAATAGGTCAGTATTTCCTCACCCTCAGAGTTACTAATACTGGTATCTCAAGGGTGGGGAAAATCCATTTGGTTAATAGTTGGACACTGAAGGGTGTGGTGTTGTGGCAAGAGCTGCTGACTTTGACATTGGAGAACGGTTCGAGTCTTGGCAGACGCTCAACATCTTGTGATAATTTCCAAGTGCCTAAAAGATGAACGAGACCTTGAGAAATGTAACTGGTGCTCAAATAAAGTGCTTCAATATCTTTGGTCAAGTTTGCACTATATATAACTGGAAAAAAAAAATCAAACTGATCCATGGTGTTCAGAAAGATGTCAGAATTCCGATGGGAGCTGCTAATTACAGTTACCGTGTCCATCGAAATTAAGTGGTCACTCATAAAGAGAACCCTAGCATCTTTTGGTATCTGCCTCTGTCCTGTTTCTTAATCTTCAAGAGATGATGCTTCCTGAACCAGACACAATACTGGAAGTGAGGCTTAACCAATTGTTTATTCAATGGTAATGACTCACATTGCGTTATTCTGCTGGGCAAATCCTCCGTATGTCTTTTAACATTTCCCTGACTCACCACACTGTCTTGTCACCTTCATTCAGGATCTTTGAGAAACCTTAATTATGCCTTATGAGTCAAGGGCAGACATTATATGGCTTTCTGTCTTGCAATGAGGCATGCTTACACATGTTAGCACACAGCACACAAAAGATGTGGTGTACAAAAGCATTCGGCAATGAGTTAGACAAGTATTGAAAAAATTAAGAATTGCAATCTACAAAGATTTGGCGTCTCAAAGAAAAAAATGCACGCACTTTACAATCTACAGTATTCATTAGCAAAAACTCCACTGAACAAATCAAGGGAAGTTTAAAACACGTTAGAAAGTACTATGTGTCTCCATGAAATGCTGCCATTTTGAGAACTCACAACTCTCGAATGGCGTTCCACGGTTCAGCAGGCTCAGACCAGCTCACATTTCTCTGCTCGTAACACATGGCCTAGAAGATGGGAGGCTGGTGTAGCATACTTGCCAATCTAAAAATAAATGTCACAGTGTGAGGAGGGGGCGTGGCCTTGGAGGGGCAGGGCCTCATGCCAAGAGTTGCCTAAAAGGCACTCTGCCCCTCACCAAGACCCCATGCCCCTCCCAAAAAACAAAACAAAAGGTCATTGGGACTGTCACCGATATTCTGGTGTGTCTTCATACCTCTTAACCGCTTTGGTGCTCATGATGAGCCCAGCTCATCATGAGGCACAGTGGAGCTGTGCTCATGATGAGCTGGGCTCATCATAACCGTCGCGGCCCGCCCATGCGCGATTGATTCCCCGCCTGCGCGGGAGAATCAATCAGTGGGCAGGGTCGTGACGTGCTCAGCTCGTCATGAGCACAGCTCCACTGTGCCTCATGACGAGCTGGGCTCGTCACGAGTACAGCGCCACTGCCACAGCCCCCCCCCACGTGGAAGGGGTTAATGGACATCAGCCGGTTACTGTCTCTGAAAACGAGCTGAAAATCCATTGTTTACAGTGGTTTTCAGCCCGTTTTCCCTGCCACAGTGTAATTTCGGCTTCTCGTCGTGTGACAGTGTGAAGGGAGCTGAGATTGTGTGACACACGGTGGCACTGTGTGAGTTGGCAGGTCTGGTGTAGGGTTTGGTAGCTGCTCCTACAACAAACCGATCTGCACCATTGTATACGTTTGAGTGACACACTCATCCTGGGCTTGGCAATCACATAAACACAATTTAAAAAGCAGCAAAGCAAGATCTTTAAAGTGAATTAGAAGCCAAACCTGGTGTTCTTGTAAACACATGGGCTCCTCAAAATCCAATGATTTGAACTTATGTTTATTGCAAAGATTTTTCAATACATTTGAAACCTGCCTTGTGTTTGCAGCTGCCTCACCAGTTCATCAAAACCTCTCACCTTACAAAGTGGGCAGCGATACAGCAGGACTGACAACAGAGCTGACGTGTGTGTGCAAGGATACACACGAAGTTGGCGCACGGTGGTCAGGCGGCATTTATCACCCCACAAAAGGCATGCTTGTCTAAACTTGAAACACGACCAGCACACGTTTAAGAGTTGGATGGTTTGCTTTAAATTTTAAGAACTCCATGAGGCAAACCCGGCGAGCAAAGATGGATGGAGGGGCTGGAAGGGGTCTGAAAGCTCTAGTGTTGTTCCACAGGCACTACTTTAATCAAAGCTGAAAGGCCCCCGGCCCGGAGCCCAGTGACAGATGATTCCACCCCGTAAGGAACAGAAGAAGGTCTTTATCTGTGTGGTCTGTGCTCACTTACTCCAAGAGAACATTCCAGCTCCCGTCCCACTGAAAGCCACTTCTTGTTTGCTCGTCTGAGGGATGAAAAGAATCTGGAAGCCTGATACCGCCCCAAGAGATGTCATTTAAAGCCAAGGATACAGCCCCCCAAGTGATTGGCTTATGTCCCTTCTCGGTCTCATCCCCTGGACTCAGACCCCTGCTCCCTTGTTGTCTACACATGCTTCCTGTCCGCGCCTATTATTCAAGTTGTCAATCAATACAAATCAGCAAATGCTGGAAAATCAAGGTGCTTTTGTAGGCCACGAGCAAACCAAACATGACTGCAATGAAATTTACCTGGGATCTGTGCAAAACAAGTACAACTTCCGAAAGAGCCCATGGTATCAGATGCACTAAGCGGGAGAGGAGATGCCAGTAACAATTCTACTTGATGAGAAACTAAATGCTAAGGAAGGTCCAAGGGTATTTTTGCATCACATCAATTGCTCACAGGACCGATGATTGTTGGCTTTCCACTGTGAAGGGTTTATGAAAAAAAGATCTGTCGGAATAAGCTTGATGCGATAGATCAATTGGGCAATTATAGGAAGAAGGGGTAGCAATCAAATAATTATTTTTGCACTGAAGGATAACCATCTTATTTGAAACATGCAGGTGAGTTTGAGTGGTGTGCTCCGCGACAGACTGTTTTGGGATAATCTCATGCATGTCCCGCATAAATCCGATGCATTCTACTCAACTCTTTACCTTCCCTATGATGCGAGCTACCCAGGTGATCCGAAACAAGCTTGCCCGCACCCCTTTTTCACTAACTCTAAACGCTCAAAGTTTGGATTGTCCCTGCTAAACATTGTCGAAACACATTTCAGGTTTTCTTGCAAAACAAATCATGTACCAGTGAAGTCTATGAGAAGGAATTTGTCGAAAATCCACCAGAGAAACCTAATGTCTACATGTCACTTTGCGATACTGATTTTGAGGACCAGCCTTCAATAAATTCATGCGTTTGTAGTCCATTGCATAGAGAGCCATAAACACAAGAGTGCGATAAATATATCTGCTCTTCATTTTTCATCTGGATCTTCAAATTCAACCAGCGTAGAAGAAGCTTGTCGTATAAGACAGCATAACAAATGACGAAACACCGCCTCACGGCATTTGACACAATTAGTTTAGCAACTCCTCAAAGCACACAGAAAAAAAGATGTCATAACAGAAATGACACAAATTGATGTCTAAACTTGTCCAATGAAGTCAACAGTGTAATAAATGGTCGCTCAAAGGTCCTTAGTCTGATATACAGGAGAAACACCCCTGCCATGGATGAGCTATGAAAATGTGGGACGAAACTCTTTCCTTCCTCTCGAACAAATTCACTCAGCCTCACCGCAGGGCTAATTCTAAGGCAAGGCATTCTGGGACAAGTCAAAACAAGGCAGCTACCTATGGTGCCACAAACAGGATTTCTAGATTTCCCCCAAAGTGGGCAATTATGTCTTCTGAAATGGAGGATAGAAGGTAAAGTAAAATATTATCAAGTGTGGCGCAGTAAACTTTATTAGAAAGAATCAGACCGGAGCTAGAGGAACTTGCTTTTCCATTCTTCGTGAAGTGTGCGTGAGGCCTCGTTGTGGATTATTTTAACCAGAGGCGATCAAAGTACTTCAGTCATATCAGAGGATATGAGCTGCCATTATCTCAAGAGACACACACGGCCATCTTCTGTAGACCTGCTGGTTGACCTCAAGGTGGAAAACTGCAACAGTCGACGCAAACAATGTGGATGGCAAGAAACAGCACACACAATGTCTAAATCTTTGGGGTGACAGAAGACCTTTGGTCAACAGAGGACTCTGGTCAACCTTAACAAGCCTTTATGATGTAGCTGTTTGTGGCAAAATCACAAAATATCCACTCTGGTCAGTACAGCCTGTTGTAGTTTCCACTAGGTGGAAGTAACTGAAACATTCCACAATGGAATGACAAAGATCTTTGAGCAATATACCAAATATTTACAATCATAACATTTATGATAGATAGATTATGGATGGAACTGAACATTTAATTACATAGAACCAATGCAAAAACATGTTTTCTGTTACCTCAAAACTGAGGCAGAGGCTCTATTTAGTAATGTATTCATGCAGAACATTTGGTTGTTGATTTCGGATGCTGTTGCCCTTTTCCTTGTAATAGTGGTGATAATGCATATTGGAATTTTTAGGGTCGGTTTGACTCTCTCAGCCGAGCACTCTTCTCTCCAGGGGTACAGACTGTAACTTTCCATCCATTGGGGACTATATTTAGAAATCAAAGATCCATTATACAGGATTTTCCTGTGTTTTCCATTTGAAAAATTATTTATTTCTGTATTTGTTTTTTTTATACTGTTATTAAATATCCCAGACTCTCTGCTTTCCTACTCAAGCTGATGACACTCAATTCTGAAAATAGACTATTTTGATTTATTCACATGGGCCTGTTACTACGTGTTGCAGCTGTGATGTTGACACATTGTAGGTAACTGAAAAAGTAAGTAGCAATATTTCTGTGAATAATTTCGACTGATTCTGGGTAATACGCCTCTGACAGTGAACTCACCAGTACTACACACTTCCAAGACCAATATCAGAGGTGAATTGGTCAACAAAGTGAATCAGCCCTGTAATATTAAAAACTGAGATTGTACATCTTGGGCCCATATTACTTATAATATACCACCGTCTGAGGTTGTCATTAACTTTTATTGGAAGGTGGTAATCTTGGAAAACAAATGTTTGGAAAAGGAAATACATTGCTGCTAAGGGGGCGTTGTTAAAAGGGCCAAAAGTTCTTCTTTACTACCAACCAAGCCATTGCACCTAATGACATGCTGAAACATCATGAAGAATTATCCCAGGCAAGCTCAAGATTCTCCACCAAGGAGGAGCCTCTGTGGTCACTTCCTCCTGGGTGTATAGGGTCCCTTGGGAACCTCTGATATACAGAATAGGCTCAGGGAGATCCAACAATTTTCCACATGCGCATTACGCATATGCAGACTAGCAAACATTGTTCTGTTTTTGGAAGGTGTTTGCATGTACACAATAGGCAACACAACAAAAAATAAGATTGTGTTATGGGTGATGTAATGTACACACCACGTTTTGATGGGGCATGCTGTCATGAAAATACAGGCTCCACCCACCCCTTCTGAAAGCAGAGGTGGCGTTCTCATTTCTCACACAATCTACTGAAATATCCTGGAGGTTCTGAGGGATATTTGAAAATGTGTACACATTGTTGAAATGTGAAGGAATTTGAAATTAGAAGCTAAAAATTAAAGTTGGTATCTTCAGAGCCAAATGTAATATGGGCGATAGGTGGGTTCAGTTGAATTTAGAAAAGCTTCAACCTTGTTTTTTAAATATTTGCTTGTGATTTAAGTAAAATATTTTGTCATTTGTGTATTACATGAAAGCTTGTGCATTGTTTTGCGGTTCAAAGCATCATAAGTGCTTCGATCGGGATCTCTGGCTTCCAATAAAGACTCAGTGGGGGGTCTCCAGATCCCAGTAATGATAAAGTAGGGGTCCACAGAAGTCAAAAGGTTAAGAACCACTGGTCTAGAGGAATATGGTGGCACGGGGCAAAGTCAAAGGGGACACAGAGAAACCTTTGAAGGGGGTGGCATTCTCATGTTGGTTGGGTCATGGTTGCGGGGTCACTGGAAGGGGTGCCAGTGTCATACAGACACTTTATACCGTAGGGAGCTCTTGCCATGGAGCCAGGTGAAGAGTACCTTTAATGCAGTAAGAAACGCTAAATTTGGTGCACTATCCCCCGCTGATGAGGCAGAGGTGAGCTCCGCTTCCTTTGTGGATTGGCAACCAATCTACCAAACTCAAAATAAGGGCCTTATACTTTAACAAACTGTTTCTAAAATGGGTGTAAGAATGTGTCCATTTTGGGTACTCGGAATTAAGGAGGCTAGTACTAGGGGTGGGCGGAATTTGCGAAATTCACTTTCGCAAATTATCGCAAAAATGTTAAAAATCTCCGCAAACACGCGGAAATATTGCGAAGATGCGGAAGTTTTTTCCCCGCCCGTTCGCGGTATGGTCTGCCTGGTCGCGGCTCGCCAACTTACCCATGCGGTTGCTCGCGGGCGCGGCCATCTTGTTTTCACTTGTCTTACGGTGCATGATCGCGAGAAGAAAGACGTAATCGCGCGATGAATGATGTTACTGCGGGCGCGAACTGTCGCGAGACAGCGCAAATGGCTACCAACAATCCAACATCTCGTGGAGAACGCGACCGGATTGGGAAAACTTGTCGCCGAACGCGGGGATTCAGGTAAGGCGATCGCGCGCACGCAAGAATGTATTATTTTACAGCGCGAGCAAGCAAAAAATCTCCGGTAAAATGCGGATTGCGGAAATTTTGACATTTTCGCGCTCTCCGCGGAACGCAAAAATGTCAAATTATCGCAATTTCCGCGAGCGGAACGGATTTTTAGCCCAGGCCTAGCTAGTACATGATAAAAATATTGGTAGAACCAGGCACTGCATCTTCTATTAACTTTTGATGCACTGTTGCTAAATTGTGAAAATAAATCAAGGCATCTGTAAATTCAAAGCAAGATGGCTGTATGGAAGAATATTCTTAATGAAAATATCTTCTGACAAAATATTGCGTCCTTAATATCATTTACATAAAAATGGTCATACTGGGTGTAGATTTTCTATTATTATCTCTATTGTGGTGATATTTTAGTAAACAATATTTCGGACATACTACTTCTGCCTGAATATATTTTACATATATACATTCAGAGGATAGAGCATTCCATACTGTTTTCATTGTAAAAAAAAGAGAGTTGTAATCTTCGAGAGTATATTTCAACAGCACTTATGGCAATCAGATTGATAGAACTTGTCAAGAAATGCTGCCTTTCGGGAGATGTCTTTCCTGCATGATTTGCTCAGAAGTTGCAAAGTGCGTTCAGCACTCCTTGAATTCAGAGCCGCAAGTTGGAAAGGCTGCCCAGTTTTAGTTTTTCTGACGTACCATCACTTTATCATACAAAAGGGGACATGAAGACAGCTGGAGACGCTTCTGTTCTAACTCAGCCAAGATGAACGGGGAGAAGGCCAAATGCAAGCCTCTTCCTTCATGTGCCTGCCAGACTCCTGTCACAGGTCAAGGGCGGCATCACCCCAAACCAACATGGCGGAAACAAATTGCAGGAAGAGAATGAGGGGCAGATCAAAGGACTGAATGAGGGGCGCGAGCTGCACTGGGAGGGCAAAAAGTGAAAATGTCCTTTCTTTCATGGAAAGCCCTTCAGTGATAAAGAGTAGTATTGTAACTCTACTCCCGCTAAAGATGTTCATGAAACCCTCCCACACTGCTGGGGCATGTTTCTGAACTGACTTTTCATGCATCTGCCTTGCCCCTGCACTGGACACAATGATCTGGGTACAGATCAAAGTTAGGTCATATTTACTCATTTCATTGTCAATCTTTCTCTTTTGAAGGATTGCCAAGGGGTCACAACTTTCGAATATGCTACTGTAATTCGTGTAATTTTGTGTTACACTTGTTGCTTGAATTTCCTGAAATGACACCGCGTTGTGTAATTATGCCACGTTTGTAGCAAAAGGTGTTTGCAGCAAAAGTATGGAGCGGGAGTGGGTGAACAAAGCAAAAATCCAAAACGTAAATAGTTATGCCACTTGTGTTTTTGACAGTATTTGTTAGCATCAAATCCATCTTCTCGTCCAAAATGGTGGCGAGGACACATGTCATGCTAAAATATAGTGCTAAGTGCCGGATTTGCATTTCAAGTAATTAGTAACCCTGGGCGTAATTCGCGAAGTAGCACTTCGCGAAGCTACGCAAAGTGCAGTTCGCACTACGCGAGCTACGCGTAGCACTTCGCGAACTGCGTAGTACCTTGTTCGCACTGTGCCAAATATCGTTTTCAATGATTGCACAGTGCGGACAAGCAACCAGCACTGTGCAACCATTGAAAATGGCATCTTGCACAGTGCGAGCTGTAGTTTTCTGCTGCTCGAGTAGATTTTTACTCGAGCGGCAGCTTTCTCAACGCGAACTGGTAGTTTCTCATCGCGAGCGGTCGCGAGCATACGCGATCACTCGCAATGAGAAACCTGACCTCCTCACGTTGGGAATCTCGCCGGGAGGTTTATTTTCCATGCTCGATATCGCCAACTTGATGTTGCTGATCGCGAACAAGGAAAAAGTCTCGCCAGGATGTCATTTTGCTTGCTCGCGGTCGCCAACTTGACGTTGAGGACCGCGAGCAAGCAAAAAATGACCGCAGCACTATGCAACACTACGCTACGCGTGTTCGCACTGTGCTACGTGCAATTCGCGTAGTGCGAAGTAGCGCGAACTTCGCAAACTACGCAAGCGTAGCGTAGTGCTTTGCCCAGGCTTAGTAATTAGGTGTAATTTGGTGTCATTTTCCTGAACTTTCACATAAACAAATTCCGGAAATTTTGCACAGGCCTGGTCACAATAGCACACCTTACCATCAATCTCAATTCATAAAATCGAAACAGAATTCAAGAACGGGAGCATCTGGGCAGAAAATGAATTCACTGTTATCAGCATGCAACAATTCACTATGATGTTTTGCACACTGGACGTCGTGTTGGGCATCTGCAGAACCAGAGCAGGTGGAAGAGCCTTCTAAGTCGGAGCCAAAGCCTGGAACGAGCTACCAGTCAACATCAGATGCGCCTCTACCCTGCACACCTTCAGGAAGAGCCTAAAGACCTGGCTTTTCGGCTGACCCAGAGCTCCACACCACTCCCCCCCCTTATTTTAATATTTTATCCAATACATTTTAAGAAATGATCCCTCAAGTGAGAGCTTCTTTGTTAATTACTTAATTCAATTCTGAATTACAATTGCATTGTGGCAATTGATAGCACCTATTATCAAGCAATCAATCAATCAGCATATGTATAGTGCAGTACTGTCACCCCCAAGGATCTTTGGGTGCTGAGGGTGTCGTGACTCTGTTGAAAAGACAGGTCTTGAGTTTCTTTCTGAAGTCCACCAGGAAAGGTGGTGTTCGGAGTTGGAGAGGTAGGTCATTGCAGGTCTTGGTTGCATTGAAGGAGAAGGAGCAATCACTGTGAGGGCCTGCCAAGTATGCAAAGAGTGTATGCGAGGGCTGTGAAGCACAGGTGTCTTGCGGGCAGGTGAAAGTTCAGTCAATGGTTGATGTAGGATGGTTCTTGTTCATGGAGAGCTCTGTATGCTTGCGTAAGGATCTTGAACTGGCATCACTTTTGGATGGGGAGCCAGTGGAGGTTTCTGTGGTGAGTGGAATATGTAAGTCCATTTGGGAAGGTCCAGAATGAGTCTAGACGCAGTGCTTTGTATGGCCTGAAGTCTTATGAGGAGTGAGGTGGAGATTCTGGCGTAGAGAGCATTGCCAAAGTCAAGGGGGATGGAAACGAGGGCCTGCAAAAAAAGGTCTTTCTGGGGTTGATGGCGACCGATCTGGTGAGTCTGCGGAGCATGCGGTGGGTGTGGTACCATGCGTAAGTGACAGCTTTTACTTATCGTTCATGGTAAGATGGCTGTCGAGGATGGCCAAGGTTGCATGTGTGGTCTGTTGGTGTGGGTGTTGGTCTGAATTCTGCAGGCCACCAGCTGTGCCCCCATACGAAGGTGTTCCTTCTGAAGATCAGTATTTCTGTTTTGTCAGAGTTGAGTTTGAGGCAGCTGTCTCTCATCTATTTTGTCACGTTGGTCATGGAGTTGCAGAAGTTGGTTATCACGTTGGAGGGGTCCTTGGTGAGTGATAGGATTAGTTGAGTATCATCAACGTAGGAGATTATGTTGGGTCTGTGGGATCTGATGACGTCTGTGAAGGGGTCATTTAGATGTTAAACAGGCAGGGACTGAGGGATGATCCTTGGGGTACGCCGCAAATGATGTTCTTGGGTGCTGAGGTGAAGGGAGGCAGTCGGATGCTCTGTGTGCTTCCTTAAAGGAACAAGGTGATCCACTTGAGAGCGTTCTGCTGAATGCCGGTTTTGTGGAGTCTGTCGATGAGGATGTGGAGGGAGACAGTGTCAAACATAGCAGAGAGGTCAAGGAGGATCAGGGCCGCCATCTTTCCGCGGTCAAGGAGGATTCTGATGTCATGTGTGGTGGCGATCAGTGTGGTCTCGGTGCTGTGGTTGGCTTGGAATTCTGGTTGTGAGATGTCGAGTAGGTGGTTTAGTTCCAGGTATTTAGTGAGCTGTTGGTTGATGGCTTTCTGAAGTACATTTGCTGGGTAGTGGTGGAGGGAGATCGACAACTAATTTTTTACGTCCCTGGGGTCAGCAGAGGGCTTCTTTAGAAGGGGTCTGACCTCAGCATGTTTCCTAGCGTCTGGGAAGGTAGTTGTGGAGATGGAGGTGTTGAGGATGCTGATGAGTTCCAAGCTGGTAGGGTTGGCTCCAAGGTTGAAGAGGTGGTGGAGGCGGGGTCGTTCAGTGCCCTGGAGTGGATGGATGACATGATGACTGCGGTACTCATGGTGTTGAGCAGCGACCAGGTGGTTATTGATTGGCTGGTTATCGCTTGTTGGTCCAGGTTATGAAGGCTGAGAGTGGAGGGGGTTTGGTTTCAAAGTTGTTGCAGATGGTGGTAATCTTGCTGTGGCAGTAATCTGAGAGGGTGTTGCAGAATTCTTGGGAGGGGTGGGGGGTGTTCTCTGTGGCTGTCAGGTTGGAGTATTCCTTGCTGATTTTGAAGAGTTTCTTCATGTGGCTGGTTGCGGTGTCTATGCGGGCGATGAGGGCTTCTCTCTTGGCTTCTTTGATTCGCAGGTGGTATTTGTTGAGGCTTGCTTTGTGGGCAGCTCTGTCTCAGGGGCCCTAGGTGGTATGCCAGCGCTTCTCGAGTCAGTAGATGTTGAGCTTGGTGGTTTTGAGCTTTGGTGTGTACCATTTGGGATGTTTTGAGGTTTTGTTGGTTTTCACTGGTTTCAGTGGGGCGACACTGTCAGTGCATTTGTTGATCCAAGCAGAGAAGTTCTGGAAGGCCTGGTCAAGGTCTGCTGAAGTTCTGGGTTGTGTGAATCTACGGGCCTGTGTCCATTGGATCTCGGTTACCTTGCCCCAGCTGCGGTGGGTGGCTCTGTGGTTAATGGCAGTGGGATGCTGGGCATCTGAGATGGTAAAGTGGACAATGGCGTGGTTGGTCCAGGTGAGTTCTGTGACGTGGGTTAATTTGAGTCTGTTGCTGGAAGTAAAGATGGCATCAAGTGTATGTCCAGCTTTCTGCATGAGTTCAGTGACCAGTTGGGTGAGGCTGATGTTGTTAAGATTCTCCAGGAGGGCGGTAGAGCTGCCATTGTTAGGGTTGTCGACGTGGAGGTTGAGGTTGCAGAGCAGAATTTAGTGGACAGAATTGATGGCAAGGGAGCGATCAAATTGGAGATGGCGTCGCAGTAGGGTGGTCGGGGTTCCAAGGATCTGTAGGTAAGAGTGCCTCTTATCATGGTTTAGCATCGGTTTGTAGTCAGAAGTTGAGGTGTTCCATAAGAGGCATTGGGTAGTCGTTGGTGACGGTGCATCAGATGGTTTGCTTGAAGATGATGATGATGCCCCCACCTTGTTTGTCAGTGCGGCCTCGTGTATCATCTTGTAGCCGTCAGGAGTGGCACTGGGGATGTCAGGGTTCGAGGAGGGGTTAAGCCACATTTTGGTGATGAAGGCAATGTCCAGGGAGAGGGTGGTGATGGTGTCACAAACTTCTGTGGTGTGTTTACAGAGGGTGCGGGCATTAAGCAGGATGCATTGGAGCGGTGCCGGGATGCTTGTAGCCTTCTGAGCTGGGCCAGTGTGAGCAGGAGGTCCTGTGGCAGTGGCAGCAGGTGAAGGGTCCTTTGGTTGAACACGGGGAGTCCGTGAAACAGCTGTTGTCTCGGTGTCTGGGGTCCAGGGCTAGGAGCTCCTCTGCGGTGTCGCAATGTATTGTGGGAGGGCCATGGGATCTGGAGCTGGGCGCAGTCCAGGCGAGGATGAGCACAGACAGACTGCCTTTGGTGTGCCAGCGGCGCGGCTGAGCAGCGGCCTGCAAAAGTAGTCCTTGGGAGGTGGGAGGGGCTTTCAGGGAGGCTGGGACAGGAACCGACGGGCAGGAGAAAAACAGCGGGAGAGCAGAAGGGTCAGCGATAAAAAGAAATAGAAGGCTAAAATTGACTGAACATGACTACAGAGAATGCCAAAGCAATTACAATTACCAATCCTATAATGGATGCCAAGACGAATTACAATTAAAATTACCGCAAGCAACTAAGAGGTGGACTGTGGCCCGAACCTGGAAGGACTCTGGTCTTGCGGCGGGAGGCGAGGCTGTAGACACTGGAGCTAGGCAGAGGCAGGGAGAGCGGTGTGGAGACCAGGGGCTTAAGGCTGCATTATGACTTTGCATGGTGTTTTAGAACATTTGAACTTGTTTTGCTTGGTTAGTTGGTTTAGCGTACATTTTGGGTTCATCATTTGCCTCCTATAAGTTGGTGAAGATTTTCTTGCATTCAACTGGTTTGACTGATGTGATCCCTATATATGAGTGTATGTAAAATGACTTGAAGCATAGTGAAATATCTTTTGTCCTTGACCACTCGGGCCAAATGGGTAGATTTTTGGGAATATCTCCTAACACAATAAAAGCCAATAAGCCAATATGGATTTTTAAGTCTGGCTTGACAGCGTAGCTGTATGTAATACCTAGTGTTACAGATTCTTTAAAATATACAGAGAGTTGACTTTGCTTCTCCCAGAGGGCTATAACACTCTCACCACATGGTATTGGCTGCTTGGTGTGTCATTCGGCTTCTTATATATTTCTTTCATAGCCTTGCATGAGGGACTATTTTACCACTCTAAAGTCCATTGAATCATCCCACATTAAATTCTTTACTTCTTATTTGCATTGTATAAAGAAAGCAATCTTTGTTTTCTTTTTCACCACTGAAATTTTAAATGTTTTGGTTAGAAATCAAACTGCAAGCTAGACCTTCTGGCCTCCTCAATGCTTGTTCTCACCCAAGATAGGGGAACATGGTCCTCATAAATCTCAAATTGCTAGTTTCATTAATTATCTTTAAAATATTCATTTTCTAAAATCAATAATACAGAACAAACCATCAATATTTCCTCTGACCAAGTAAAGCAGTTTGGAAACTTCTAAAGGTTACCTTTAGTCAGTGGTTATTCATCAAATCCTTAACCTTTGATCAATTCAAAATGTTGTTTTGGTTGATTGAATGCATGTTAATTTTCTAACACATATTACAGAACAATTTTTCTCAGTTTCTCATTAAGTTCTCCATAAGAAGTAGGAATCTTTTTGTACAAATGTGCATATGCAATATTGACATTATAAACACATCTTTTTCTTTTGTTTCAGATATGTATATTTAACATTATATAGAATTAAATATTGGTAAATACTCAGTGTACCTACAACACAATCAAATAAATATACATTTCGTGGCTCACCACTGCTTACTTTATTATGCTCACATAGCACATTCCTTTTTTAAATTTGTGTTGAGACGCTCTTTTTTCTGCAAGTTGCAACGTAACTTTATTTAGTTGAAGATGATCTAAAATGTGGTGAGGCATAAGGAAAACACCAAATATTTTTCAGAATCTTGTTGTGTCTTAAAGCCTCTCAGAAATGCACCTCCATTTACTCTCTTTATCACTATTGTCTGATCATATGTAAAACCTCTGCAGCTCACAGCAATTGTCCATTCAATTACGCCGTCTTCCTAGCATTTCTGACTCTCATGTATGGTACCTTTATATCAACATCATTTGGAAGATGGTGTAAAGGAAGAGTGTAAGTTTATCAAGGAGGAATAGGTTCATTCATGTGCTCTGCTTACATTAGTTCTATCTTCACACCTCTGATGAGTAAGTTCCTATGCAAAGCTCTGATTGTAGTGCCTTGCACTGAAGTGAAGAAGTGGCTGACCACTTACTTCCATCACTGTTCCACAAAAACCACTACTCACTCTTCCTGCTGTTGGAGTTATAATGTGAGTGTGGGTTTCTAGATATGTTGTTTGGTCTTGTAGAGGACAACGGGTGAGTAGAAGTCTATTAAATGTGCCTCCACAAGACTTCTCGAGAACTCTTTGAACATATATGCCTATATATGTTTGGCTTCCCTGAGAGCTCAGTGTTATATGGATACACTTCCTTAAATTGAGTACTCTTAAACATGACTAGCTGCAGTAGAAGAACGAACCATGACGTCACCCACATTCTTGAAATATCTATTAGATGAGCAGGATAATTTTAATTTTTGGAGCCTCTCGCCAGATATTGCAGAGAAGTCCATCACTGTGGGTAGTGCCACTGGAACACACCACTGCCTGGCATAATCACAAACTATGGACATCACACTAGAGATGGAACAAATATTGTGGGGTTTTTCCTCTATTTTGTGTCATGGAAACATTTTAATACATTTGCCTAAAACATTTTGATCTCAGAATCACTCATTAACCCAGTCAAGTCAAATAAACTTTGGAAGAGCTCGAATCACTTTCCTTAGTTCCTGTATAAATATAGGAACTCACCCAGGAAAATCCCCCCGTGAACTGAACGATTGCGAGGGGGTAGTGATTTGTGAACACCCACAGATCCTGATTCTGAGAATGTGTTGAGTTACCGTTGTGGAGATCCATTCATCCGGTCTGTCCAGTGGTGTAACACAGAGTGATGGGGCACACCTACAAGATGTTTTTGAGAGGCCCCTGAGACCTAGCAAAGTCACTGCGGTGGACTCTGTTTATTCTACGGATGACACCACAAGTAAAGTGCTGTCAATGCAAGTGCAACCATGATCCAAAGTCACTTCTCGCTCCACCTCAATCAGTTTGTGTATGATCATCAGAAGGGTAAGGTGCGTACGGTGCTGTGCAGACTTGGGCTTCTTAAACAGTAAAAGTGGAGACACTACGACAAAGCTGTTTGATCTTATACACAACTAAGGCCAGGTAACCTCAGCCTGTTTAACAAACAGCATCAGAAATGTGACAAAACTCTTGTTGAGTACTATGTTTGTAGGCCTCATACACTCAATTAATGCTTACTCGCATGTCCAGACCCCCAGGCTAATAAAAGGCTTCCTCAAAATGCCTATGCATTGGGACAAGAATTTTGGGCAGATACATACAATGTGCATTAGTGTTTCTTCAGGCTTGACACATAATCTGAAAATAGTAGCGCCTGTCTTTTTGGAGTATGGGGTAAGCTGTGCAATGTAAGCAAGGCACCAAAACAATACTGCATCAACCTGCGTTTTAAAACAAATGTGAGAAACAAGCAGACGAATAAGGCTGTGGAGCCAAAAAAAGGTCTTTTATGGAACATTTGACAGGAGTTCACTCACTTAGCCAATTCGTTTTTGGCCTCCTACATTGATATCCAACAAATCTGTGTATTTAACAACCTTTTGAATCCATTCCCTGAGCAAGGAGCAGACAGAAGGGCGGAAGCTTGTAGTAGTATATAGTGCTTCAAACCACACTGCTGCCATTTCTAAGTGCTGCAAATAACGCATGCTACTATCATTTCAATTAATGATCAATTTACTGACCTCGGGTAGAAGAAAGGGGGAGTCTGCTTGCTGGGATGTGCAATTTTAACAGTGAAATCACTACAATCACATTGCAGCTAGCACAGCACGCTCAGTTCACTGAGTTACACTGTAAGAGAAGGTCATTTAGGCAGCATGAGTACAACTGTCTGAATTAATAACACTGAGAAGGAAGAAAACCAATGACCAACTAAATGAGAACAAATTACTCAATGAACCTCACTTCAGTGTTAACACTCAGTTCCTTTTTCACTGCTTCCAGATTTCTCCTGAGAGCAGAGGTCTTCACACTGGGGGCAGGTCTCCCTGTGGGACCTTAATTAGTCCCATGGGGCATCAGGCTCTGGCCAAGAGAATCCTCATGCTTATAAAGAAGAGAGAGCTGCAATAAGCCACTCTGCAATGTGCCATCACTAACATCTTTTGTCACTCACAGCTTTTCTGGAAGTAGGTGTCGGGGTCCTTAACCCTCCGCCCCCTCATTTCAGATAAAGAATCACACTTTGAATACTTTTACACTTTAATAAGACCAAGCTGCCCATACCATATTGGTAATCACGTGTTTGATTGCATTTTTAATTGGGACAAACAGAACATAACCTCAATGTTTAGCTATGGTTAAGCATGTTTAAACATTTTCAATTGCCTAGAATAATTGTGCACAAATATATTTTCACACTGGGAGGGGCCTGATTATTTTATTTTTTTCATCCGGGGCGTGGCATTAAAATCTTTGAAGATCACTGCCTTAGACGTTGTGGTTCTCAATATCAGAGATAACTTAATACTATATACCACCAAAGAGCAGACACAGGCATTTTAGGGGTAAACCAGACTCATGTTAAAATACCCAGGCTATATTCCTCATGGTAACAACCTTGCACAATTTAGCGCCTGTAGTGGCTTGCCTAATAAGGTACTATGGGCCATATGTAACAAAATACAGTTTTGTGAATCTCAAATTGCGATTTTCTGCAAATCGCAATTTGAGACTCGCAAAATGCAATGTATGTGGGATTTGCAAATAATTTTGCGAATCCCACATATTCCTTATTTGCGAATCGTAAATTAAGATTCGCAAATAAGGAATACCTTCCCATTCATTCCTATGGGCTAGGAGGCCCATAGGAATGAATGGGAAGACGTTCTCAATTTGCGATTCTCAATTAGAGAATCGCAAATTGAGAATGCAATTTCAAGGGTGCCAGGGTGTCAAAAGGACACCCTGTTGTAGCCCTGAAATGTGCATGCGTGCACATGTGGCACACATACATGCCCTACGGGCATGTATGTGAGCTACATGGCACTTACAAAAATGCAAAAATGTGCATTTTTAAGGGAAATCGCAATTTACCACCAACTTAAAGTTGGTGGTAAATTGCGATTCCTTAAGGCCAAATCACGTGTCTTTTGTGCTTTTTACATTGCATTTAAGGAATCGCAATTTGCGATTCCTTAAATAGAATCGCAAAATAGGGAATCGCAAAATTTGTAATTCTTTATTTTGCGAGGGGGGTTTTGTGTGCTACAATGCACACTGCTAATTTGCGATCACAAACGCAGAAATTCTGAGAATTTCAGTGTTTGCGATCGCAAATTGGCTGCATACATTTGGCCCTTTATAAATGTTTTAATTCACCTAAGTCGATTTGTTGACTAGAGACCCAACCAATCCCTGGGGCAACCGTAGTCTTACCCTGCCCTCCGCCTAGCAAAAACTGCTAGTTCCTTTATTTAAAAAAATTAGGGTAGCCTAAAATTGTCTCACTGACGTCATGAAATGTTACAGAAAAAATGCGACATTTACAGCTTTTTAAGTGCTGCTGTCCTAATATCCGAAGATCAAGTCAATGCAATGTTATGGAAATGTAAGTCTTTGTCGAAGTATCCTGTGTGCTTCTGTTTCTAATATGATCTTTGCACACAGGCTAAGTTTTAAAGGGCACACTTGCAGCATTCCTGGCTGTAACATTCAGAGATTTACTTCTCTAACATTTCAAACAGCAACAAAACAATGTTTACATCCAACACGGATAATAAATTGTGGGTTTATGAGTGCTAATAGCACGCGCATTAATTCTTATTAATGCTTCCTGTGTTTCAGAGCTGGGCTGCTTCCAGGGAGCATGTATTACAAGCCGCCCTGCTGAAGGGTCTGGGTTCAGGCAGGCGCTGTTCCAGTGGTTCCTGGCAGCCAACGCTTTCACACATTCGCAGATCCCTTACATCCCTCAAAGAGCTGAGAACTAGGAAGAACTGTTTAGTTTGGTTCAGCAAATCTCATGGTCTTACCGAAATAAACAGCCCCTGAATCACTCTTTCGTAAATAAAAAAAACCCACTGTGTGCCAAAGAGGTAGCTCAGTGGGTTGAGAGCATGATGATGAATGATACATGCACATTTTTGTTGCATATTTGAGCTCCAGCAGGACTGGCTCAGCCTATATAATGCATAAATGTTCGGACGTTGATAGCATGAGGGACTCGAGTTGGCTACTGACAGTACCTATTTACCAATTATAGAAAGATAGTATAGTTTTCAGTATCGGTTGCCATTTAACCGGGGTGGTGGGGCATGAGGGGCCGGATGCAGCCTGGGTGGAGAACATGCAAAGTGCACATTAGGGTTTGGCTGGCCCGAGATGGCTGGCCAAACATTCATGTGCACTTGGAGTGGGCACACCACTCCTCCCCCTGGTCCCTGCTCTGTCAGCCCCGCTCCACACCAGGAAACTGGAAACTTAAATGATAGTAATGTTGGTTCTTATCATTTTAGTTTCCTTTAACTACTGCTCGCCGAGCAGTGGAGCGATGCTCCTCCACCTTAGCGGAGGAGCTGCCGCTGATTGGTTGTGTAGTAGTTGAGAAAGTTTTCACTTTAAAGTTTGCATGTTTTATCAAGTATAAGAAGGGTGTGTACTTTATAAGATTGTGGGAAAACAAATCCTACAATTGGGTGGATTTTTGAAAATGACTGTTGGTAAATAACACTTTCAGAGGGAGAATTATCTCACCATACATTTTGTTTCGGGACAAATTATTCGGCAAACCATTTGTAAAGTTGTCATAATGTCTCAGGTCTTTCCTGATGAAATTATGATTTCTTAAACACCCTAATAGACAACAAACTGGCCAATAACAGCATGTATTTCTATTTATAAATGTGCACCACATTCTACAAACATTGATGAACCAAAGAATCATGGGTAACTGGTTGTTTTCCACCGCGGAGATCCAAGTGACATCAAATAGACATGTGTGAACCCTGAGACAGGGAACTACAGTATGTATATGAGCAGGGCTTTAATTGGACCGGGTCTCTCCGAGTCTCGAACCCCGCAGTACTTAAAAATGGGCATTGAAAGGGTCTCTTTTGTGCCCTGTATTCATGCCCCTAACATAACAGTCAAGCCACCGATCGATTTCTGAACAATGAGTGTAAAAATCGTTTCAGTAATCCATGTTGTTGCTCTGTATATTTCACATTCTTTACTTAATTTGCATCCCCTAAGAGTGTTCGTTTTGTCCAAGATGTTGTGTTTCTATTTTTTTTCATGTAGCCTATTGCTCTTGCATAGTGCATACTTTGAACTAAGCCAGATGTTCATAATGGGCCATGATTGAGTTGTGGTGGAAGGCAGAACGATTCTATGCAAATATGTGGGTAGAATAGCATTCTATAGGGAGTTTAGTTTACATGTTTAACCATACCCTTTATTTCCTAGGACACGCCCCTTTTACAGATTCCTTACTATCATCATCCCACTGAAAGGCCTGTGTCTGAGTGACCTTGTCAAACAACATAAGGGTGTCTTCCTGCAATGTCAAATGAGTAGCAATTGGTAGAAACCAGAGCAAATGTTTGCACTGTTTCAGAATGCTTAGGCTGATTGGCCAGAGATTTAAGATGGACGTCTATGACATAGACGCTTGCATGAGGACCATGTAGGGCTGAATGGCTAATATAAATCACAGGGCTTCAAAAGAACAATTAGAGGAATTCTGTGGCAAAACAAAAATTGATGTATCCCTTCAAAGTGTTGCATGGCCCTTTCTTAGAGTACAGCATCCCATGGACCCACAAAAACAGTGTGCTGAGTAGGGAACTCCCTGAATGGTGTCACCCTTGGGGTGGAGGGTCCTACAATAACCCCAGGAGAACATGTTCATAGCATCTGCCACAGGTGCAAACAGCAGCTTTACCAGCGATAGACTTGTCCTGGGGCGGCCGGGAGATTTCCTGACATGCCCGTGCATCCGAAAGCCCAGTACGAGTCAGGCAAAGTGAGCCACGGATCAGGCTTCACCACTGAGTTATAGCCTTGGAGGTGAGGAATAGGGAGATGGGGCTGAGCAGTGAGCTTTTAGGGAAATTTACAGAATACCTTTGCTACTTATGAACCACTATTTTTTTATGTTCTGTTGGTCCTGTTTACACTTCTCACCTCGGGGCATTACAACATCTTACTGCCATTCTTCCAAGTAGGAGAAGCGGAATATCTTGGCATGTTGAGGAAACACTCGATAGCCCTGATTACGGGTGGGTCGGTGTTTTCCAACATTTGTCTAAACACTTTTTTGATCATTGAGCGGTATATGCCGCATCCAGTAATTACTCGGTGTGTCAAATAAACCCTTCATTATATCTCACCCTTCTTTAAATTTCAGAAGGTCAAGCCTGCTGAAATGCAACAGGTAAAAAGTATATGCTATTTACCTTACCATGCAGATTTTAGCATAGCAAGCATCAAAATCCACCTTGGATTCCCCAGAAACTCGTAATAGGTGTTACTTAAGGCACCCGATAAATAATGTACCCCAGGGTGTCGTTATTTATCTGATCTGATAAAAAGCACCAAGATTCCGACAAACTCAGATTGAGGTCACAAATATTGAACACCCACAGCTGGCTGTGATTGCGTTGACAACAAATTGTCCTTTCAGTCCCAACAAACATGTATTGGTTTTTGTAAGACTGTAGGATGTGAGCACAGAAAGGTTGGCAGAGGGATTAGTTTTGGGTCTCAGAGAAACGAATGGCAAGTCAAAACCAACTAAGAAATGTTCAAAATAGGAGTAGCAGAGTCACAACACCGCTGAACTTTGGTAAATGTATAAATATTTCGGAAAATCAGCATGCATGCCAAATAAAATACTTCGTGTGCTATCCTAAACATATGTCAGACAAAGAGAAGCCTTTCTGTTGTCCAAGTTCCACTATTTCAGTGCACGCCAGTGAATCTTCAGCACATGGCACTTCTCGCTCTAGAAGCCCTGGAGCCAAGTCCTTCTGCAAACCACTGTTACAGTTTAGTTCATGCTAAAGACAGCTTTAGGTCTCAGATGAAGAAATTTGTTAATAGTAAGCTATAAGAATATGCTTCTGACCATATCAGCCGAATTCCATCTGCATCCATGGTATGTACCCCTCCTAACCCTAACACCAACCGTAACTGTGAGGATTTGGGTGTATTATTGGCTGTGGGGTCTTACCATGGAATAAACTCGCAAAAACTGTGTTGTGTCCAATCAGACATGTTGGAACAACCTTAAGCTCAAACCAGGGTAGCTATAGCTTTCGAGCAGCAAGGCTTGAACAAAGGAACTTTGTGTAAAGCAAAAGTTAGTTTGGCTACTCAGGCCTGGCTTGGGTGACCAAATCAGACAAGATCAGGATCTGAGTGTGGGGCTGAGGGTGGATATTTAAATGGAATAGAATTGGACAGTTACTTGGCCACCAGAGCATTTTCCGTTCCAGTTCCAAACTTTATAGCATGACATCCATAGAGTTTAATGAAGTGGTCCAGATGCTGCCGATACAGGTGAAAAAGATGCTCAATGATGCTCTGGTTACAGGGTTGGCAAAGAGGGGGGTCTTTGTGGTGACTCCTCAGCCCACAGGTCATGTGGTACAACTTTGGCCCAGACGTCGGGGTCCCTCAAAGTTCTCTTTGAGACCCTGGAAGGCCAGGTGCTTTTGGGCTACTTATCTCCTTATATTATGGTTGGGGTGAACTCCTGTAGTGGGGGCTAGTGTCCCTCTTGGGCAGCCAATCTGGACTCTGACAGCATTACTGGGTCCAGCAGACTTAGATGCAATTTTTGGCTGTCAAGGATTGGTCTCTTGGGGCAGCCAGCAGCAGTCAGTGGCAACTCTCTCACAGTGGCTACCAACATGCCGGTTTGTGCTTCTTCTGCTTAAATGTCCCTGGTGCTGTTCCAGGGTGGCAGCCAACTGATTCTTAGAGTCATTGCTTTGGTCTGGGGCTGGGAAGTGACTTTTCCCCAAGCCAGGAGTGACATCCACAGTCAGTCCTAACTTCGCTAGCCCAAAAGTGCAGCAGGTGCAGTTCAGCAGATGGTGCAGCCTCTCTTTGTGCAGTCCAGGAGTAGCAGGGCAGTCCTTCTTTGGTTCTTGTCCCAATTCCAATGTGTACTGAGGTTTAGGGGTGCCATACTTAACCTCGGAAAGAGCCATGAGGGGACAATGCAGTCACTAGCCATTTGGTTACCAGGTCCCTTCCCTCTTAGTGAAACTTTTCAGGCAATATGTGCCACTTCACAATCCCAGAGTGCACTCTTCTGCCAACTCCGAAGATATTGGACACTCTCCTTGACTGTGAAATAAATGCCTGGTAGCCCACCCTAGATGTGTTGATACCTGGAGGCTACATGTCCATAGGGAAAACTGTTTTGGGCACTGGTCTTCTCTCTCTGGCCCTGTCTGCTAAACCAAAGGGAAGCCCCTCTGGAGTGTTATCGCCATTTGCTCACCAAATGCGGCTTCGCCTTTTAAGCTTGTCTTTTGGGCTAACACCCGGAGTGGCTTCCTGCAAGGGGGAGGTGACACCTCTTCCTGCAGCGTGCTTCCATTGTCTTTGAGTCTGGGATTCGTTCAAACTACCCTTCGGGTAGGCAGAAAGCTGAAAGGTGGCCAGTGCTTTACTTTAATAGTGACATCAAATTTGAGCTGTACATTTGTTTGGGTCTAATGCCACGATTTAATTGATATCTTAGAGTACTCAGTTAGATAGTTCCATTCAGAAGTTAGCCAGGCTGGGGTGCCAACCTGTAACCCTGTTTTAGCCAATGGGGCTACTAACTTTTCCACAGCAAAACGACACTTTGAGGGGTGTTACTGCAAGTACATATATAAACATACATGTTCCACTTACTGATATACAGCTCCCTGCTGTAGGGCCCTATAGGCCTACCTTAGGGGAGACTTACATATATTGTTAAGAGAAAGGGTGGCTTTACCATTAATGGTAATGGCAAAGTCGAACTGTCAGTGTTACAACTGCCCTTCCAGACTGCTGTGGCAGGCGGGGAGCCTTTTTATACTTTGTCACAATCAGGGTGGCACAATCAGGGTGGCACCATCAGTACT
This sequence comes from Triturus cristatus, assembly GCF_964204655.1. Taxonomy (NCBI): domain Eukaryota; kingdom Metazoa; phylum Chordata; class Amphibia; order Caudata; family Salamandridae; genus Triturus; species Triturus cristatus. The sequence continues at coordinate 864,134,417 of NC_140580.1, forward strand.
GCAGCCCTGGGAGGACCCTCTGCCTTACATGCCCTTGGTACCCTATACTAGGGATTTATATTTAAGTCAGTACTTGCCAATTGGAGAGAGCCAGTTCCACATACACTTTGTAATGGGTTAGAACACCGGCAGTGAGGTCTGGTTGGCAGGACTCAGTGCACTTACAGAGTTGAAAACCAGCAGCTAGAAGTCCAAAAGGGGGCAAAAATTGGGTGGAAACTTGCAAAAAGCCTGTTTTCCTACACTAAACCTAACCCTAAACCCATCCCCAACACTGACCCTCATTTTAGTCTTTAAGACATTATTGATGTAATTAATAGTAGGTCTATGCAAATGTTTGACAGTGTAATGGAGTAACTATGAAAAGGTCGGCAATGCTGTTGTAGATGTAATACAGGGGCAGCGTCTTAACTCAGGCCTGCTCACTTCACCTATTACAGCACCAGCGACTCTACTTAATCTACAGCTGTGATTTTGCTTTAATACCAGAACGCCTATGACAGTCTCTAAACACATTGTCATTCTTGTAAAATGCAACTTAAAAAAGCCATAAACAAGACACTGGCTTCTTCCCCTGACTTCCCTCAATCCACCTCTGATAATGCTGGTATTTGCAAACAGTTACCTTACACAGTCATGAGCCTACACATGCAAAACACATCTTCACGCTCCACACAAGTATTCCTTTCACTATAAACACCAGCAAGACCTGGTGTCTTTGTCAATGCTCTGCCTCCTTCACGCCATCAAGCTCTCTGGATGTTTTGCAGAGCGATTGCTCATCACTTGGTGTCCGACCTCAAACCCACAGACATTCTTCAGCAGACCACATCCTGTTCATCCCAGGCTGATGTATGAAGAATACACAAAAGAAATAAAGAAACAAACAGCAACTTGGAGCATTGTTTGCCGAGTGACACCAGCTTTAATGTCTGCATTATGTTACAGTGCGCACAGTAATGCCCTTGTCTTGTGAAGCCTCCCGGACTGGTCCAATGTGCCCAGTTGAGAACTGAATGTTCAGATTGGTATCAAGCACAATTAAGTGCCACAAGATATTCACATTTAGAGATGTTGGTGCTCCAAGGAGGTCATTACCCACAGGAATTCTAAGATATGGCAAGTTAGGTTTCAAACTGATCTCCGGCTTCGTGGGAGATCCAAAAATTAAATCAGGCACTATAGAAAAGTCAGGGGGTAATCAGAGGGAGATAAGATATGGACACAGACATCAGGTAATGCAAGAAGCCACCATCCAAACTTCCTTTAATTGTCAGAGGTATCAAGTTGTATCTTATCAGGTGTGAGATGCAGAGACAGCCCTGGACTTTTGCACCGCTTTGTATTATGATACACATGGTCCTCCATTTATAAGAGCAGCATGGAAAAACAACAAAGAACCAAAATGAAAGGTGAATTCAACTGGGTGTCATTGTGAACAAAAACTCTGCGGACCCTCATATCGGCTGGATCCATCTCACTTAAAAATGTCATTGTTCATCTTTCTCAGACAGATATACCAAAGGCCATTGGAATTATGCAGCAGGGGAGCACCAAATTATGTGGCAGGGTTGACTAAATTATGCAATCAGAAAAGGCAAATTATGCGGCATAATGAGGCACATTTTTTTATATCATTAATTCATAATTTTGTTACAGATGTAATACTGTCTGGGCTAAATTTGCACCTCATTCCACTCCACACATCCCCATGTCGCCGCGCTTTTATTAAATTTTGATCTGTTTAACCTAGAAACAATGTTCTTTCTGTTAAAACTTGCAGATTATGCAGCAGATGATGGATTATGTGGTAAATAGTGTAAAACCATAATTATGCGAAAAAAGCAGTCGGCGCAGAATCGCATAATTCCTGTGGCCCTGGATATAACTAAGTTCATACTTGTTCTTATTTACCGATTAATAGATGTTGACAGGGGCTGTAAAAATGAATGAATGCAACTTAAAAAGTGTTGCTTGAGTCAGCAAACAAAGCTGGGTGATTTCAAGCCTTGAAACTGAATTAGAATAATGCAAAACCTACATCTTCACATTACAACCCACGGTAACACCAACAAATTGTACTATTACAGATTCAACCAATAATCGCTTTTCAGAAAAACTAAGATTGAAAGAAATAAACAAAACACAAAATACCTAAAAGAATGCTCAAAGGAATAATTTTCAATTTCCTTTGACAACATGCACACCCTCAACATGTGACCTCAGAGAAGATGTTGTTGAATTACCTTTAGTAGAGCATTTTCTGAATAATCAAAATTCAGATCTGCCACTCCCTGGTATGTTGAGGAATCTAAGGCTAGCAAAACCAAAGGAGAAAACTTAAACAGTTTACAAGAAGTCATCCATTTTCTGAACGACTCAATGGCCTACATTTTAGATACAATAAAGCCTTGATCACTGGCTTGAGGACTTATTATTTCAAAAGTTAAATTAGAAACTCACTCAGATATCCTACAGCTTAATTCTCAACCATGATGAATTACCGTAATCAACTTGCAGGGTCCGGCATCCCTCACTTGAAGGAGACAATTGCCAATGCAAGGCCTGATATCCCTCACGTGAAGGACACAAGCAGCAATACATTTCTTAATAGAAAAATGCCAAATCCAAACAAAACATTGACGTCAAGAAAGGGCATCTCTCACTCAATGTGCCTCCTCCATAGAATTATTCATTCTTGGCTCTCTTTCCGACAGTTTCTTTGCCTCTGCGCCCGCGTCTGTAATATGGTGCAGGGACAAAGGAATTCCCTCATTTGCATAGGGCACGCCCCTATGAAAATGAGGGGACGCCCCCTGATGGTAGCGTTGGCGCTTTAAGTGCACCAGCGCTATCTGTATTACTGAAGGGGATGTGCAAACGTCTGTGCCCCCTTTTGTAATACTAAAGTGCCCAGGGGGCACGGAAAGTGGAAGCAAATGTCCGTTGCGCCCCCGGGGCACTTATTGTAATACGGACCCAAATGTCTTACTTCTCCATCAAATTAAATGTGTCTTCTCCCTCACATCAGCCCTTCACCTCATCAATATAAGTGCCCTTTCACCTTCTGTCAGCACCTGATGCCTGTTTGGCATTAGCTGGATTAATAGTAGCACCTGTTTGCTCAGATATCACAATTATAAGTGGTATGAGGTTTATTGCATCAGGTTCTATAAAGCTTACAGACAATGTTACATTTCAGCAGGTCAAACTTGTGGATAGTAAATTGATGAAATGGTCAGCTGTTCACCAGAACATGCAGATGTTGGTGCAGAAAGCAAACAAATCTGCATGTTATTCCCCATTACTGGAAAAATTCTTGGAATAGGGGCTATTTCTGACAGCAGATAAATTCCGAACTTCAGATACCAACTGTGTCCCTAGAACACCCATAAGAAGATATTATGTAACTTATCTTAAGGTATACTGATTAAAATATGTATTTGTTTATTGTATTAAATTTCCGCTTTCGCCCATAATTGTATGTCAAGCCACTAAAAACAAAAATGTATGGCGAGACGTCGGTATATATTTTTACATCTGGGTGAAGGTATGACAGAAGAGTATGGAAATAGTTTGGGTTTTTAACTATTAAAAGAGGAAAAGGGTACATTAAGAATTATTAATGTACACAGCTTAGTCAGGCCTCCTAGAGTGGTTTTATTATTGGGATTCGCTGTACTCTATTTCTCACAGCTGAAAATGAGGTCGAGTTATCTTGCTGTTATTTTAAATGATATTTTAATTTGATACATTTAGCCATCTCGTATTCATAAATGCTTGGGGTTATATGTTAAAACACTTTCTTACCTCTTAGGCAAAGATCACACATGTTTAAAGCCCATATGCACTTTTCAGAAGTTATTTCTGGAAATGTTGAATCTCATAACAGCAATAAAAGGAAAATATTACCCCGGCCAAAATAAATGTCTATTTGGAACCTGTTTAAAAAAAAAAAGTTGGGATATTTGTGTAAGTTTGAAATTCCAGCCTTTTGCAGATGAAAAACTTGACTGTTGAGAGAGAGAGCGCACGAAGAATCGAGGATTTATAAGGCTCTTCTTACTTCGTTTGGCTACTTAGGAAAAACAAAAAAATTGGTCTAGGATGTCCTGAACTTAAATGTTTGCGCTAACGAGATAGAAATCTCTTTGTTACACCGTAGGGGTAGGCCGTGCACATCAGTCTGAGCACACTTTTTGAAGCCTGCCCTGCGCCAAGTCTTGGAGTCTTGCTCACAAAGTCTGCAATCTGAAGCACAGGGAAGCATTCATGTATAGTTTTTGGAACAAGGAGCCAGAAGAAGGAGTAACAATATAGCCAGCTTTTTTGGGGCGGGGAGGGCAGAGCGGGGGAAAGGGCTCCTGCCACTATTCCAGCCTCCATCCTACACTTTTGCCATTCATGGGGCAGAACAGGCAGTTTTCCAATCTGTATACAATAGAAGTCTATGCAGTCTCCACGCGAGGGTCTGTGGGCTAATGAGTGTGCCATCTTCGATAACAATCATCCAGGAGCCTTCTGGGCATCTCTATGGCCTAGTTTAAGGAGCTTCCAGGAACTCCCATTTGAGGACACTATCTGGATAGCCATCCTACCTTCACGAAAGCCCAAAATATGGCATCTGTGCTGAAAGCCTATCCCCCAGTGGCCAAACGTGCTGGGACCACATCTCCAACTATTCTGAAGCAAAAAGGACTAAATATAACTTACCAATCCATCAGCTGCTGTGACCAAGCTCGCACACCATGCCAGTGAGGGGCAACCCTCCCTTTTCTAGTCAATTGACCTGCTGGAGCTCTATTGCAATATGTTGTGAAATTTGGAGCGGCAAAGTGCCTCATACCAGCTAAATATATAAATCCATAGTGCAAGCACTACCTTATTCAGTTGCAAAAAGGAATGACTGGGAACCTTAGTTTTGAAAAAATTTTAAATGTCTAAATTTGGCCAGAAAAATCTGTAAAATTTCAGGATTTTTTTCAATTGACGCGTTTGTCAATTTTCTTTGTATAAAGTAAAAATACTTTTTTATATAGAAAAAATAAATGCATCAACCCAGGTAACCGACCTTACATTACTGCACTCTGGTCCAAAATTAAATCACTCTAAGGCAGCCATGCCTAAGTCACCAAAAGTCAACAAGAAAGGGAGCATTTACACACCTTGGGAATCAGATCTGTGGAGCTGAGTTCTTGAGTATGAGCTCTTGTAAGAGCGATAGAACAATTTGGTGAATGCTTAGAAATTTCAAAACTGATGAAAGGTTTTCTAAAATGACTATATAGCTATATAGTCAGTTGGAAGTTTCAAAAAGGATTGTTGGTAGTTTTTTTGTGGCGAGAAATAAATTAGTGTGCAGGGTATATTCGTGAAGAAAGGAAACACGGAGGTATGGCTGTGAAGAAAGATTTCTCTTGCAGATCGAACTGCCCAACCTATGCACGATTGCGTCAGTTCTAATAATCCTCTAATATAATTGTTTCAGAACATCTGCAGATGTTCGTGTTGTCCTTTTGGGAGTCTGAGGCATAAAAAATTTATAATCAAGTTGGAGCAAGGCCTTGAAGCTTCCTATGTATGTCTATACCTCCCAGGAACAGTCATATTTCTATACTCCTCCTGAAAATTGAAGGCTGGGCTTAGAAATACGCCCAAATGTTTCAGATAAGTATAAATTACTGTTCTAATACAAGTCCTCGGACATTTGGATAAAGCGTACTTTTTGGGTGATTCCTGTAGTTTCCGTAAGAAGGTAGGGAGAAAATACAGACATTTCAGGGAACGTGTGTGCAATGCCTTTTCATACTTTTAGAGAACAAGGCATGAAAAAACAGGCAGCTTCACACATGCAGCACCGGAAATGCTTGATGCAAGGACCACCATTTTCAAAGCACTAGAAGGAATGAGTGGATCCTGTTTGGTGCTTTCCGTTGGAAGCTCCTTTTGCTGATGGCTGAATTGACCTGGTTTGCTAGGAATAGAGTGTAGTCTAGTGTAATGTCTTGGAATTATTTGCAAGATGGATAGAGACTTTGATGAGGTGGTTGCAACATAGATTGTTCCTTTGGTGGTAGGGGGAGATTCTACCATTACCATACTTTTTCAGATTTTTTGTTTGAAGTCATATCCTGCAATCCAATTTCTAAACATGGGAAGTGTAGAAAGTCCAATTTTACAAAATTGGGGAAAGGATGTAGCCTAATGGCGATGGCGGTTTATCTTGAATCTGGGGAACTGGGTTCGAGTCTCGGCAATGACGTTCAACATCCTGTGATTCTGGGCAAATCACTTTGGGCCATATGTAGGAAGCCCAATACCGGTCGGTAACGGCCGATTTTCGGTAAATATCCCGTTACCGACCGGTATTCAGGCTTTTGGTATGTAGGGGGCACATTTCAGGATTCGGTAATTTACCTAATCGGTAAAATTACCGATTCGGTAATTTTTCTGATTCGGTAAATACCGAATCCTGAAATGATATGTAGGGGGAGTGTGTGGTTGTTGTGGGGATTCGTTATTTACCACCAACTAAAAGTTGGTGGTAAATGACGAATAGCTGGAAAAAAGCATTTTTTTGCACTTTGAAGTGTGCAATGTGGCAGACATACATGCCCTTAGGGCATGTATGTGTGCCACATGTGCACACATGCAGGAATCAGGGGTGCAACAGGGTGTCACTGTGACACCCTGCCACCCTTGATTGTGCTCCCCCCATTACTGAATCGGTATTTACCGATTCGGTAATGGTAACTGGCTTTCCATTGATTCCTATGGGCCAGGAGGCCCATAGGAATCAATGGGAAGCCAGTTACCATTACCGAATCGGTAAATACCGATTCTAAATTATCGACCCATTCCGAATCGGTAAATATTACCGATGGATTACCTACATATCATTTACCACTTCATAAATACCGAATCGGTAAAATTCGGTATTTATGAAGTGGTAAATGTTAGGCTACCTACATATGGCCCTTAATCTCCCTGTGCCTAACAAAAATTAATGTATCTGTCTTTAACGCAAGTGGTGCTCATGTAAAGCGCTCTGATACCTTCGGGTCGAGTTTGCGCTATATAAAACTACGGGGGAAAAAAAACTATTTGGCAGAGACATCAGCTAGATATGGGTCAAATCCTTATTCCTATATAACTGGCACAGATTATTATATTTGTTGTTTTTTCCCCACTTTTATGTAGCACAAGCATAATTCGTTTTGGCGTGAGAATGATTTCCATGTGCATACTTTCATACTAAGTACCAGCAGGTTACATAAGTAGTGTTACAAAAGCGATCCAGGTCTTGTCAGCCGTAGCTATAATATGCTGAGAGGGACTGTATGATGGTAGTGAGCTGGTGAATACGCCAGTGAAGAGCATGCTGATCCCAGCCATGCTCCAAGGCTTCCATAAAAAGGATATGTACTACAATTTACATTTCTAACTCACCAGTATTAAAGTAAATGCTGTATTCAGTGATTTGAAGCTGGGTCCCTTTTTCTTCAGAGTTTAATGGACGGACACATGAATTTCCCTAACAGCAATCTAATCAGTAGGAATCTGGAAAATATGTTCAGATTCCATGGCCTCCAGCTGACATCCCATCAAAGGTGATTTGTCTTCAAAAAGAAAGACTATGGGGTTTGATAAATGTTGTAGGTCTTACTGATACATTATGGTTTGCTGGCCACTAGGGCTAAACCTGAGATGCCTATCAATGACATCATGTCAAGTGAAGACGAGAGGTAGATATGCCTTCAGAGCTCAGTGTTGTGGAAAACCTTTCCCTAACCTGGAAGAGTTTAGATGGTGAGTTTTCTTTGGACAATACTGTATTTCAAAGGCTTGGATATCTGGTGGTGTTGATGAGACATCTTGTAAAGACTCCTTACGCTATACCTGATTGATAATTTTCCATAAACCCCAACTGGTGTGGTTAGGTGTAAATTTTATGTTCAGGTCATGCAAGGTGTTCCAAGTGTCCTGTGCCAAGATGGCCTCTGGCGAGTATGGGTTCAGATATTCAGCAACGCAATTGTGGCATGTGTGTCTGCTAAGCAGTGCAATGACCATCGGGGAAATTGAGGTGGGGAAGTTCAAGTAAAACACAAAATTGTTTCGTTAATTCAGCAGTAAGATGGGCATCTGTTAGCTTCATGCAGCATGATGTAGGGCTCTTGTTACCTGAATAGGACAATCCCATAGGGGCTTACAAACAATATGCACTTTTAGGCAGGGCCTAGCTGCCAGGAAATGGTACTGTAGGCTGTCTAGGTAGATGGCACCTACAGACAGAAAGGCATTTTTGAGTATGCAACTAGTACTTCTCCAGGACTTACGTAATGTAAAATGACAAAAAAAATTGAATTTTCCTAAAATACTCATATACAATTAAAACAACTAGAAAGGTATGTGGCCTCTAAGCAATTTGTTGTGAGTGATACTCGGAGGACAATGTACTTTCAGTGAGATAAGTGGCTTTATTGAAGATAACAACATGGAGTGGACTCTCCCTTGCTTGGCCCAGCCCAGGCAGAAGCCAATGCTTCTCTCTCGATAACAGAGTCATTTATTTCAGCATTGGTTACCATCCTAGATGCAAAAGCTACAGTCTTCTCACAACTACTATATTTCTGAGAGAGAATAGCGCCCACATCTGTCTTCTCATCACTAATATGCTTCTGAGAGTGAATGGTGCCCACACCTGTTGCTCTCGCATCCACTGTTACAAGTGACATGAGCTTAATATCAACAGAATACCAACCTCACACATTTCTTTCTTATTCACGTTAAAAAAATCCTGTTCTTGTGCCCACAAAAAACTCTGACCTTTCCTCAGTAACAACCTCAACGCTTCAGTTTTATCTGCAAACCTCTTTACAAACTTTGCATAGTACTCTGTAACACCCATAAAGGACCTCAACTGTATAGGCAAATCACAGTCTTATTGCCACAACTAAAGTGTGATGGAGAGGGTGTGTGCATCATCGATCAATGCGCTGATTCAACCATGAACATACGATATCTGTAAAGTAAATAATGTTCTCAACGAGGTGTGTGCATCACTGATGGATGCACTGTTTTACTGCTGCTTTAAGGTGAGCATCTCCCAGATATTGCTGCAGCACACATAACGCTGTGTTGCCCTTACTTGTTACTATGGAAACAAATGTCTCTGCAGATTATGCAGGAAACTTGTTCCGGCCCACAGGATGGCTGTCATGATGAGGTTGCGTCTTGCGTCACTGAAGCCCTAGACCTGCTCTTTCAATAAGGTTAAGTACCCTAGAATGGCCACCAGGAACTAAGTTTGTGTAAAACGTCACACACACTCTACATTTGACTTATCTAGGGGTGGGGCCTTGAAACTTGGTCATGACCACCCACTTACTCCTTCGGAAGCACATGACACAGTTCTCTTGCACATTGGCACTCATACAAGACTGCGGCGATGCACTACCTTTGCTCACCCCCACGCAGGTTCATCACTCTTGTCTCCGTACCACTGCTGTTGTGCGCACCATTCTCAGCCACTCCTCCAGCACTGCTGTTGTCCGGACACCTCACTGGTCAGCTCAGCGCCAAATTTGTTGCGAAGCATACTTGGAGGACAATGCAGTTTCAGTGAGGTAAGTTGTTTTATTGAAGACAACAACATGCAGTGGACTCTCCCTTGCTGGCCAGTAGTAAACTGTCCACCAAGGAAGACCCACTTTCAAACAATGCCATGGAATCGCACAACTGTGAGATTCCACTCACAAAACAACATGTGGCGCTAATGCTGAAGCGTGAGGTCAAAGCTCCATACAACACTATTCTGGTAATAGGGTGTTGGATATTTTGGGGCTAATCACAAAGGCATGAAAGATTATGTATAAAATTATTCCTGCATTGATTTGAATTTTTTGGGCCCTCACTTTTCTTGGAACCCTAGGTGACAGCCTCACTGTCCTGTATGAATGCACCACCCCTGTTCCTAGGTGTACTTAACTAATGTATCCTCTTTAACATAATCATCTGGTCTATGAAAAACAAAATATTATTATTTGCTGAACACTGCCATTGAGTTATTAATTTGGCTCGTATGCAATATATATGTATATTCATTCATGTTAAAGAATGGCTTCTTTGTGGAAATAATCAGTATAGCTCTGCTTTGAATTAAAAAACTGAACCTCCTTGTTTAAAAACACTCTTGTTAAAAGATTTCACACCATTACAAGCGTCTGCCAGGTCTTGGCTCGTTCCACCTATAAAAGGGTGATACATGACTTGTCTGTGTGCGTTTCAGGAACAACAGGGAAGCATCTCCGAAGCCCAGCCATGACATCTTGGACTTGTAACAGTGGAGCGATTGTTGCAGGCGCAATCTGCTATTCATTAGCGGGGGCTGCTGGGTCCAATGTCTGCTCAGGACTGCTTGCTCACGTCTTCCTGGTCGTGTTATGTGTTGGCAGTTCAGTGATGTGGCAGGGAGAGCCTTGCGCTGCTCAAGAGCAGATGCGTTTTATTTTAGTGAGACATCGTGCAGCGTGCCTGATGCCGAAGACTATGAAATGATCTGGTGTCGGGGAGAAGCTTGATCAGTCTACGGGGGCTACAACCTGAAGCGAAAGTAATGTTTTGAAAAACATCATTCCTATTGAACCACAGACCCCCTAGCATTGCCTAAAGGGGGGGTGTTGGAGACTGGTCCAGGACAGTTGGATTCATGCCAAATGCTCAGGATATCCACCTAAGATAAATTTACATGTAAAACATTTAAATACAGCAAATTTACTGGAGGATGTCCTGAACATCTGTCATGGATTCCACTCTCCTCTATATCTAAGGTGGACAGCCATGCTTTAAAGAGTATCCCATCATCAGTAGACCCAGCAATTTTGCATCATGACAATAATACATTTATTGGCACCTTAAAAGCAAGGTGTACCATGAACTGAATTGTCCCATAACACTTAGCAAGAGTAGTTTTTATTACTCAACTTCACGGTACTCAAATGGAATTGGGGAAGGATGGAAAGCTGAGCAAGTTTGAACCTGCAGAAAAATTAGACAAAGATGACTGACGCATGTGCCCAGCGCACTGAGCAGTCTCGACAACTATGAGTGGAAGACGCTAGAGGATTTTGACGGTCTGGGCTCAGATGATTTAGAAAAATTAGCAATTTTGATCAGTAAATGTTGATGTAATAAAGCTTTTTGATTGGACTATTTGTTCTTAATTGACTTTTTTACAGATTCTTATTGATGAGGACAGGATATTCATTGTAAGTTACCAAACATCATGACATTATTAATTAATAATCTGTTACAAAATGAAACTATAGTGGGATCAAGTGGCTATTGGGTGATAGTCTGGAAATGCACGTGTCAACGTTTAGGGATCAACCTTTATGTCTCTATGTCTACCTTTCTATTTCTATCCATCTCTTTATATTTCCATCTTCAGGCTTGAGAGTTTGTTGTCCATTTCAATATGAAATGCGTGTGTTTTACAAGCCTCTAGTGTTTCGAACGAGCACATGATCTTTCTGTCCTGCACACAGGAAGAGGGCTTCCATCATGACCAATTGCTGCTCATCTGTGCATATTTGGCCTAAAAGGCCAAAGAATGACTTGACCTAGACTTTGCCAATCCACCTAGGAAGGTACCCAGCCTTACATCCAAACCCCTCAGCTCTTTGCCTTTTTCTTTTTCCTTCAGCACCACAATGCTAGATCCTAAACTGTTCATCATGGGACCTAGGCAATAGGCGCTGTACTACACTGGACCGCTCCGCAACTCACCATAACTGGCTCAACTTAGTTTGCCTATCTCTTCAAATGCAACTCTTTAGTACAAATAGTTCTCCCCTTAATTTATGGCAAAGGATTAAGGTTTAGGATGTTCTCAACTCACATCCTCTTCCAAGGAATGGTGGAGCCCAACCCATTCACATAATCTTCAATGGACATGACGTGTGTGCATCAGAGTTTAATAGTCAGTTTAAAATACTGATTTTAGTGCACATTTATACAATGTCTGAGGCAGCACTGCATGGACAGTAGGGAGACCATCTCTTGCTGTCAGATAGCCATTGGCGCAAACCTCCAACCCTTTTGTGGCATCCACAATCTATGTAGACGAGCACTATCCTCAATACAGTCTAGGTCAGAGGTGTCCAACGTAGGTCTTGCAGGCCTGGATCCAAGCCAGATCTTTCGGCTAACCTGCGACACAAAAATGAGTTCCATTTGGATTCAATGTATGGAGTGTATAGAAAGCCCACCATGGATGGGGCCTTCCAAGGCTTTCGTGGTGCACCCCTAGTTTAAGTCCCCAGACACTTTTTATTCCGTGAAACCCTCAATTCTGAAGTTTTTCTCTGTTGAAATGTTGTTGCCAGCCTGGCTGTCCCAGAGACAAATAGAATCCCCCTGCATTACATTGTTCTGTACTTTCCAACTTCGCAGTGATTCAGATATTTTGGGTTCGGGCTTTAAACTAAGTCTTTAGGAGAGGAAACCCCTTTGGGAGTTATCCTTTAACCAGACTGATCGACACGGCCAAGAACAGGACTGAAAAAATAAACAAGCGTAGAGACAGGCCCGCGAGCGCGCGGGGCCTGGGGAATCCTCGCCCTGGGCTGGGGTAACCTCACCTCGCTGTGGTTTATCTGCGCGCGCGGGATCGTCTGTCCTCCCCGTGGCAACACAAAGGGAAAACTTGGCAGAGGGGGCATGACAAAAGCAGACATTTTGTAACTGTCGAGTGCTAGTGTTTCTGCGGATTATTTTGCAAACGTCTCGGGGCCCGGCTCCTGTCAGAAGGCCAAGGTGTAATTTGTTATTTGAAAAGTGACGGGGGGAGTCCGACGCGATTCCAATCCCTTGTCAATCGGGGGTGGAAATATTCATAGACAGAGAGCTTAAAAACAACAAGTTGGGCCCTTCATGCCGATTTCCAGCAGTTGGCGCATTAAGAAATTCGTCTCCCCTTCCAGACTAAACCTAGACAGAAGCACGTTCGGAAAAGTGCTGAAGTTGAGAAGTTACCGGTATCTGGTGTCCTTTTTATTAGGACGAGGTATTGAACTCAGCAACTCCGCATCTTGTCAATCTGTACAGTATTATTTTTTTTACAAATCGACTGAAAAAGGTACTGGTTGGAACAGGTTTGGAACTTTTATCTTTCACCTACAGGTCACAGATTCGACTCATTTCCATTTCCAAATGTAATGATGGTGCTAGAAACAGGTGACTCTTTAGGGACAGTTCTAGTTGTTTTTGTTTTAAAGGACTCAACACCAGGAACTTCCTGTGGTTTTGTTTGCGTTCGAGCTGGGCTCTGGGGTTGAATGTTATTGGCTTGTTTCAGAAAGTGATCCATGTTAGATGCTGTTTGCCACTATGTTAACTGGCTGAGACATGGGCCTGGCTACCAAGTCCCAGTTCATCCACCACTATTCACAGCACATGTAATGTGAAGGTGTGGGCGAGTGTGCTGCCCCGAGTAATTACCAGTGGGCAAGATTAATTCAAGGGAATGTGTCCTACTGGGCAGAGCTGCTGATTTTGGAACTGGGGAACCAGGTCCGAATCTCAGGTTCGGCTCAACATCCTGTGATTCTGGGCAAATCACTAAATCTCCCTGTGCCTGCAAAAATATGAATATGTGCTTGTGTAATCTAACTGGTGCTCATGTAAAGTGCTCCAATACCTTCAGGTCGAGCTCACACTAAATAAAACTGCAAAACAAAAAACATTCCATACATCACTATTTTTTCAAGCTTCAGTGTGATGCCATATGGGTATGTCCAGATGTGTGTCCCGTGTGCATACTGTGCCGCTGCAATCAAGCTATACCTGACGGATGAGCCCTAATAAGGACAAAACTGTCCTAGGGTTGCTTGTGTTCTGATTCAGGGAGGACCTCGTCTAGCAGTTTGGGCTGGACTGCCCCCGCTGGAGCAGAATCACGACTGATTAAATACGGCTGGGTCCAAACTGAGGTGGCATGGTGTGCCAAATAACGATGGATTAGGATGCGGCTCGAGGAATTACCAGTGGTCGAGATTAATTCAAGCATTCCATCCATCACTTTTTGTACACTTTAGTGTGTTGCCCTAAGTGGGACAGGTATGCCCAGAGGTGGGTCCCGTACACACTGTGTCACTGGAACTAAGCTATACCTGGCTGATTAGCCCATAGCAAGGGAGAAACCGGTCTTGAGTTGCTTGTGTTCTAGTTCAGGGAGGATCTGGATTGGAAGTTTGTACTAGGTTGTTCCCATTGGACCAGCGTAAAGACTGATTTGCATATAGCTGGGTCCAAACTGAGGTGGCATGCTGTGCAAAACAACAATAGATTTGGATCCAGCCTGAGTAATTATCAGTGGCTGAGTTTAATTTGAGTATAACATCCATCAATTTTTTGCATGCGTCAGTGTGAAACCATTTATTGAAAGTTACAGTTTAGCCTGCCCTTTCACATCAAGTTAACAAGGTGATGCCACAGCAATTTATTTTATGTAATTTAATGTTGTTATCTTACGTTATTAGATTATGTTATGTTTTCTCATGTTATATTATGTCATATTATATGGCTTATTTGTAGAGCGCTTCATGCCATCATCAGGTTACCCGGTGAATAGGATGAGCACATGGGAGGACTATGGATTACATACTAAACATAGCAGGATTCAGATTAATTAAAATCCTTCCAGTGAATGCATGCATTACTTTGGATGCAAATAACTTCTAGATTTCTTTTTTTGAGTCTTCAACTCTGATACTATATTTCAGCTATGGAGAGCTACAGACTGGAAAATATATAAATACTTTATTAGGGGGTTAGTCTGGGAGCACGTGTGCAGGGTTTTGTTTAATCTTACTTGTGGAATTTGCTTCATTAGTTTGGTGAGCCAATAGTTCCTCTGTGTAAAGAAGTAAGAATGTACCTGGCTTTGCCTGAAGTGTCTGATATTGTGTAAAGTTTTGCCTTGCATTTCTATACTATCATGTTATATGGCATACTGAAACCATTAGTTTACAATACCAATACTGAATAAAAGTAATGTTCTTCCCTAAGTCCAATACTTTCTACTCCTAACTTTAGCCAATGCTCGTCCCAGCCTGCCCTTAGTACACCTCGAAACCATGACATTTCATTTGAATGTTCAACGCAAACAAATGATGGACGGAATGATGAATAAATCATGCATTCACCACAAGTCAAGAGATCTGGGTTAAATCCATCACTCTTTTGCTCACCATGCCACCCCAGTTTAGACCCAGCCATATGCAAATCAGTCTTGACTCTGCTCATCATGGGAAAAGTCCAGCCTGAACTGCCAAGCCAGGTCCTTCCTGGACTAGAAACAAGCATCCTGGGATGATATGAATGTAAATGTGTCCACATTCTGCTAGTATCGGGTGCCAAGTGTTGGTGATTAGGTCATCTGTGTTGAAATTTGCATGAGAGTAACTATAAACATATAACAAGATCAACTAAAACTATGGATTTTTGATGCCACTCTTTTAACACTATCTGGAGTTCTTTAGTCAATCTATGAAATATTTGCATTCAATTTGGAAGCCGGCAAAGCAAATACTGAGTTTTGAAAACAAAGTATAAAACACCTGAAGACCCTAGCGATTGCCTGGCTAGATCTTCCTGACCAGAAGCACCTGGAGACCCAGGTTATTGCCTGGCAAGATCTTCCTAGTCAGAAGCACCCGAAGACCCTAGAGTTTGCCTGTCTAGATCTTCCTGGCCAGAAGCCCCTGAAGAACCTAGCGATTGCCTGGCTAGATCTTCCTGGCCAGAAGCAGCTGAAGACCCTAGCGATTTGCCTGCTAGATCTTCATGTCAAGAAGCACCTGAAACCCCCAGCAATTGCCTCGCTAGATCTATCTGGCCAGAATCACCTGAAGACCCTAGTGGCTGCCTGGCTTGATCTTCATGGAAAGTAGCACCTGAAGACCCTAGTGATTGCCTGGCTAGATCTTCCTGGCCAGACGCACCTTAAGACCCTAGCGATTGCATGGCTAAATCTTCCTGGCCAGAAGCGGATGAAGACTAACGATTGCCTGGCTAGATCTTTATGGCAAG
Organism: Triturus cristatus; assembly: GCF_964204655.1. Classification (NCBI taxonomy): domain Eukaryota; kingdom Metazoa; phylum Chordata; class Amphibia; order Caudata; family Salamandridae; genus Triturus; species Triturus cristatus. Next base: position 864,150,512 of record NC_140580.1, read on the forward strand.
AAGCACCTGAAGACCCTAGTGATTGCCTGGCTAGATCTTCCTCGCCAGAAGGCCACAAGCACCTGAAGACCCTAGCAATTGCCAGCCTAGCTCTTCCTGGCCAGAAGTACCTGAATACCCTAGCAATTGCCTGGCTAGATCTTCCTGGCCAGAAGCACCTGAAGAGCCTAGCGGTTGCCTGGCTAGATCCTCCTGTCCAGAAGCACCTGAAGACCCTAGCGATTGCCTTGCTAGACATTCCTGGCCAGAAGCACCTAAAGATCCTAGCGATTGCCTGTCTAGATCTTCCGGGCTAGATGCTACTGAAGATCCTAGCGACTGCCTGGATAGCCCTTAATGGCAAGAAGCACCTGAAGACCCTAGCGATTATCTAACTAGATCTTCATGGCCAGAAGCACATGAAGACCCTAGAGATTGCCTGGCTAGATCTTCTTGGCCAGAAGCACCCGATGACCCTAGCAATTGCGTAGCTAGACCTTCCTGGCCAGAAACACCTGAAGACCCTAGTGACTGCCTGGCTAGCCCTTAATGGCAAGAAGCACCTGAAGACTCTTGTGATTGCCTAGCTAGACCTTCCTGGCAAGAAGCACATGAAGAACCTAGGGATTGCCAGGTCATAAAGAGAGAATATAACAGGGCGTATTGTGCTGTGGATTTAATGCACCAATCTGACAACTCCAAGCAGTTTACACTGGGGGAGTCTGTATCGCCTCGTTATCGGAAACCACAACATTGAGTGCAATAATTCAATTCTAAATATATAAAACTATTGAACGTGCCTGCTCAAAGCCCCTTTGTTTGTGTCAGATGCTGAAAATGGATTTTAAAATACTACAACCAATATATTTATTCCACTGATTTTCACACGATCATTTCATCTTAATGGACCGAATTTTTTGAATGAATTAAAAAATGTGTATCCTCTTTTCAAGTTGTGCCTACAAATAAATAACTAAAATAAAATAAAAAAAATGTCATGAGAAATCCATAATTGCAACTGTGTTGTCTCTCACTATGTAGCAGATGCACTGTGTTGACTGGAGGATGGACTGAGCCGAATATGGAATATTTATTAGGAACTGTGAATAAATGACTCTTATTTGATATTTTCCTGAGCCATTTTGTGAATGCCCTGCGAGCTACTTATACGCTGCTAACACAGAACTCCTAATAAAAACAATATCAACGCTGCCATCTATCTCAATGTGTCACAGTACATACTTATCTATGTAATGTGAACATATATATCTGTCTCTGCCACTGAGAGGAAATATAAATGTGTTATTCCATCTCCTCTTGTGTATATATTGACCACTGACCTATAATTTGCGAGTGTCAAAGCCCCGAGGGGGAGCAGGATTAAAATATAAATAGCTTTGCGCCCCTCAGGAAAAGGAACAAACATATTATCTCATGGCCCTTTCTCCCACAGTCCATTTGTCATTTCCAAGACATTTCATTATAAATACTGTTTACATTTTTAATAAGGTTGGAAAGAGGGAAGAGCGGTTCTCCCTTTCTCCTTCCTCGCTAAATTTGGTTAGCGTGGTCAAAGCATAACTTCCTATTTTTAAAAAAGCGATAACAAGGAGGAATGGAATTGATTCTAAAATTCAGTGCTGTTTTGCAGTCTGCCAGCTCTCTGCAGTGTGGTCTAGGCCTTGGCAAAATATTTTGTAAAATTCTAAATGTCACACATGTGAAACCTCAAGCTCTTTTAGAAGATAGTTGTTTATTCTAATTTTTTGAACTTTGCAAGTTATTTAACAATGGCCTAAATTTACCAATTAGATTTATCTTGACAGCGCGGCTTTTATCTCATAAATATATTATATACAGAAGTTAATATTCTTTTGTTTTATTTTTTAACTGGAACAATTAAAAAAAATAGTCAGAATGCAAACAAGATTCATTGGATGTGCCATTGCTTGTTTCTGTTTACTGTTTGTAGTCCGATTTGGGAGTTAGTTACTAATATTTTGCAGTGCTGTAGAATTGCTCATTTCTTTTATAAGACCAGAGATGTTGTTAGTGATCCCCTTCCAGCTGAAAGCCCTTGAGAGATGTGAGAATGGATCAACTATGCCGGGGATTGGTTCTGCAAACCCAGGGTCCACATAGGGTCACAGCAGTGGCGTTCTCTGCTTCAAGAGGGAAATAGACACAGATACAAGCGCCCACTTTCATGGAGGGCACTAACAGAGGAAAGGACAACTGGAATGCCCTTGGAGTGCATCTGCTGCAGTGCTGCAAGGCTGCAGCAACCCCTATCGACTCATGAAACGGAATCTAGGGCCACGGTTTCAGAGGCCTTGTCACGTTATTTGGAGAAACGCGCATTGACCTATCATAGCATACTTGATATTAAACATAGCATAGCATCTGTAGTAATTTACTGTTTCTACTCAAGAATGTAGATTGTATGTTTCTTGGTTGCTCAGAGACATAATCTTGGATATCATGCTTTTCTTTGGGGAGCCATCAGGCGTGTGCTCTTGGAAGGCGTTAGTGGCCACTCATGTTCGTTGCAGCCTCGGACAGAACAAGAATATTCACTGGCAAAGGTAAAATGCTCTAGGAATAAAAGTGTTTTCTATCATTTGCTGGCTATGCTGTTTCTTGCTCCAAGCACCGCAAGCGCATCAGGTAAACTGAATGCAGGATATGAGATGTTTCAAGTAATGGCAACCCTCTGATGTATATTAGGGCCTTTCACAATGAGCACAAATATGTAACCAGTCTATTTCCTTTCATGGGCGTACGTTTAAGAGCGTTCCGTTTTGTACCATGGGCAGTGCTTAATTTGAACCGATGATTATTGGTGGGGCCCACCGGCACTCATTCTTAGGGACTGGTACTTATTTTTCCCCCTTAGACATTTACGGGACCACTAGAGGGAAAAACACACAAAGAGGAAAGACAGATTAAGGGAAAGACATAAAACCATCAAAAAGGGAGAAAGCAGCAACCTGTAAGAGTAAGATAAAGGGGCAGGGAGTTTCTGGCAGTGGATTAAAGGGGCGTGATGTGAATTAAGGACAAGGTAGCCTTGGTATTTGGCACGTTGAGACTTAATGTTACCGGCAGGCTTCTAGGCCGAGTCCTGGGCACCGGCACTTTTTCTTTTACAAGTTAAGCATTGAACGTGGGACAGGTTTGGGCAATGCATGTGGTGAAAAGTAAATCATTTAACCAGTGCTTAATCTGTAAATAAAAATATACGACAGGGCGCTCATCAAGAGGCCCCTGAGCTTGCACCATCCATTGCCACTGTCAGCGCTGCCAATGATAGTAACAAGACAACTACTAACCATCACACTCCTACAAGTGTGACAGTTTGGGCTATTCCATACCCCAAAGCTATAAGAATATCATAGGCAGCAGGTGATAGTCATTTTTAATCTATATTGAATTAATAATTGGCTGTTGTTGTGGTGATCTCTAAATTAGCAAGACAGCACCACCTTGTGGCAGACAGTCACAAGCGCCGGTGTTGACAGTTAAGTGCTGATGCCGAGGACCAGAACCCCCCAGTTCAAATTAAGCACTGCATTTAACAGAGCATGAGGTTGCTTTTCAACAGAATCTCACCCTATGATGCCCTGAAGGTTAATTGTTTCAATCGGTTTCGAACTAGTTGAGATGCAAGTGCCTTGGGTCCGAGTTACTGCAAAAAAATACCCTTTTGCAGCAGAAATGCTGCCATTAAGATACCATAGGGTCAGGGAATTCCCACCTCTTGTAAAATGAAAGCAGAACAGAGGCAAGGAAGAGGAGGGGGATAAAGGGGGAGGAAAGAGAAGGAAAATTAAAAAAGAAAAATTAAAAATTAAAATGAAAAGAAAAAACAAAGCAAGGGAAGGGCGATAGATACAGAGAACGACATAGAGAGAGAAGTGATTTCTACAGATACATAAAATTCTCTTTCTGATTAAGCTATTCTGTACTTCCTCCAAGCTTATAGTGTAAGAAAAATATTTATTTACTGCTGTGTACGTTATGTTTATTAGTTCTCTTGGGTATCAGAGCGTAGTCGTTAAATACCCAATAAAATGTACTGATATAGGAAAGGTAAGGTGCTAGACAAGTATTTTCAACTTGATAAAGAGCTCCAGATAGTGCCACACATGGACATTTGTTAGCTGCATTGAGTACATAGCTCCTAGAGGTGGGCAAGCCAACAGATTAACATGGAGAGCCGAGCCATAGGACTGACTCGGATCTTCGAGCCCATGCACAAACCAAGCCTTGAAAATATTTGCTGTGTAAATCATACAACAAACATCACATAAAATATGATAAATTCTTTCTTAAATTGTTTTTAAAAAAGTGTAGTCATCTATCATGTGGCAACATTGACATTAATAGGGAATGTTATAGCAATGCAGTGACAAGTACTTATGGAAAGATTAAGTGATCTGCCCAGAATCACAGAATGTTGATCTGATACCAAGACTCAAACCTGGTTCTCCAGTTGCACAGTCTGCAGCTCTGGCCAACGTCACATCTTAGCAGAGGGAGGAATGCAGCCAGGCAGAAGCCAGATAAAAGCTCGGCCTGTTATGGGCGTGAGCTTCCAATAGAACCACGAGCCAGAGCCAGGCTTCATACCCGAACCTGGCTCATGTTTTCAGTGGCTCGCCCACCTCTAATGGGTCCTATCTTTCGTGATCTGCACTGATCCCTCCAAATGCTGGCCTTCTGACTCATTAATTTCTTCAGATTCTAGGCCCATCATTTTACTAGACTATCTAGTCTTTCAGTGCACGGGCAGTAATGTTCTGCTCTTCTCACAGACTGCCTTGTGAGATCTTTCCTTACGTGGTCGTGAGTCTTCCCTGCCCTTAGAACTGCGCACACTATCCATTGCATCTCTATGCTGTGCAAGGCGTACACCTTCTGTGTCCCATTTTCACAGGTGCATTTCGTATAGTGATTTGTTATTTGCTGAATTGTTTTGTTGGGTTACCTGTGTGGTTGTCATTAATTGCTGGAGTGTAAAGTGTCCCCCTAAGGAGGGTGCAGTTCTTATTACAAAGTTACATTGGTTATAATCAATTGCTTTCTCTTATAGTCAGTAGCACTGCACCATAAACGGAGATGCCATGATTCCCACTTCCATGTGTGAATAGGTCATCCAGTTCATGTTTTACCCGACAGGAAGAGGAAGTGAGGTAGCAATGTTGGCTGCCTCCGTTGCTATCTTTTGATCTCACTACGGTTACATTGCTTGAATGCATGGCTTCTACTCAACAGAAAATGAGGAAAAGGTAGACTGTGTGAAGGGGCTTCTTTTCGGGGAAGGTAGATCTAAAGGAACTGAAAGTGAGAAGCACCCATGGGGAGGGGGCTAAGAGGGGGGATAATCAGAAGCTAACGCGTGAATGATCAGCTGTTCATGTGCAAATGACCTGTGGGACCGATTAAAAGTTGAGCAGAATCCTGCTCTGCTCCTTTCTGCATGTTGGATAGTAGAAAGTTTATTAACACCTGAAGATAATGAGATGTCTCCGGATCAGGTATACAGGTGATGCGCAGCTTGAACCCTGTACCCTGTAACTTGAAATGGTCAATTCAACCTTTCATTTTTACACGGCCAATAAAATAAGTTCAAGTAAACTGGTATATAATAACACCTGCTTATTAAAGCACATAGAATGTGCACGAGCAAGCACTAGGTGAAAAGAAAATATTTGTATTTTGTCTGGGCCTGCTGGTGTGCATGTAACTGTCTGTTCGGCACACTAGTAAAATGCAGGGGCTTCGCTCACCCCAGATTCCTGAGGATTCATATGCGTTCCTTACCACATGGAATCATCCTTGGTCATTTAGGGATCTCCAGAGGTAATGTTTGTGTCCCATGGGATATCTCCAGTACTCAATGCTCCCAAGACCCTCAGCGAGGGAGGAGAGATGGGTATCTTTCTGTAAGAGCCAAAAACTGAAGGCCTTAACTGCAACATTTGAAAGTTTTTTAACTTGTTTAACACTTGTTGCTCTTTTCCTTGACAATGAACTCATCTTCAGCAAAAGTGATGTGATAACCACCAGCTTGATTTCATCAAGGTCCATTAAGACGCAAATTTACACAAATGAATATTAGCTTTTATGCTATATTGCACAGTTTACGAATAACACGCGCTGACGTGTTTCCTGGCTGCTTATCGGCTTGGGCAATAGATGGTAAATATGAAGCGGGGTGTGCCTGCAGGCGGTCAATGGGGATTTTGTGAACCATCTCTGGTCTGAATAAATGCACATTATGTGGTGTAGGGTCTGAAGGTATCCCTTATGGATCTGCTCTTTACAGTGGACTTGTAACTTCTGGCCAAACACGTCCAGGAGTGATGTTAATTATGGGTTTTTTCTAGGGGTAGGGCCACAGTGGGGTTTGAAGCTTGCTACTGTCCACCTAATGCCATTCAGCAGTTGAGACATGATCTGTCAAATTGAGGTCTTTGTGGGTTTGATAATCAACAGCATGCAATGCCTACTGCCTTTTCTGTGAGTGAGTAGTCATGGTGCAGCTCTTGTGACTTGGAGGCTCTGCTGAGGGTGTTATGTAACTAATCAAGCATTAAGAGTCTGACGCTAATTCAGGTAGCATGCTCAGTTCCTTAAATTAGGAAACTTATTTAGTGGTTGTAGGTTATTGCTAGTATATTTGTTCTTGGATCTATTTAATTTGCTTTGATTGGTGCTATGTGCCCCTGAGTCCCCCGTAACCATCTCTTTTCTGGCTGGGGTGTTTCCTTTAGCTGCTTGGGTTGCCTCAGGTCCCAAGCCTTCCCTTTCTCAGGCCACTGACCTTTTGTGGTCTTCTTGTCCAAATGTTCTGTTTGTACTCAGTTCTTACTTCTCCAGTCCATCTCTCTTGGGCCTGGTGGGCTTTATCCAGAAGGTTCACCCATATTCCAGGTAGTCATGATTTATATTTTTACAGCCAAAACGTTTCCCGTTCTTATTTTATTGGAATAGGGTGTGCCTTTTTCAGTGAGCGATTCATTACCTCAAATAGACATTAAAAATAGTATCTAAGAGCTAGTTTTATTATAAACATTTTTTTCTACAGTAAACTTAAACTGTGATTTGTGAAGAAAAAAAGATTTACAGGGAACGCAATAATGATATAATTTCCACATGATATTTAACATAATTTCCATTTCTGCTAATTTTAAGAGCTCGTTGTCATATTATAACTCTAGTTGGTCATGTGAATTTAGTAAATGGAGCACTAATGAAACATGCTTTTTAGAGAGACCCTAAATATGAGTGTTTCAAGTTTAATCATGATGCTCACCCATATGGATCTCACCTGCTCTGGAAGATGATGAGACATTTCAGACTCCCTGCTCATTCGCTCATTGGCCTCTCTACTGATACAAACCACCAGAATGCAATAAATCCCAATTATCTGCAACAATGGCCAGCCACGAACCAGAAATACACAGGCAAAGATGTCTATAATCCAGGGGCAAACCATTGAGCCTTTCAATGAACCAACAGTATAGAATTAAATACTGCTGTTAGTCAGAGATCATGCACTACACCACAGCGACCCATGAACCTTGTACCAACTATGATATGTATGGTGCCACATACCTTTTCTTATTCCATCACTTATGGGTTCTGACTTCTGAATATTAAGTGGCCCACAGAAGCTCTTTCTTTGTCTATGAAGTAACCCTAGGCGTAGGACTACGCTACGCTCGTGTAGTTTGCGGAGTTTGCGCAACTACGCGAATTGCACGTAGCACAGTGCAAAAACGCGTAGCGTAGCGGGAATTTTTTGCTTGCTCGCAGTCCTCAACGTCAAGGTGGCGACCGTGAGCGAGCAAAATTACATCCTGGTGGGACTTTTCCTAGTTCGCGATCAGCAACATCAAGTTGCCGATCGCGAGCGTGGAAAATAAACCTCCCGGGGAGATTTTCAACACGGGGAGGTCAGGTTTCTCATTGCGAGTGGTCGCGTATGCTCGCGTTGAGATATTACCAGTCTGCGTTGAGAAACTGCCGCTCGAGTACAAATCTACTTGAGCTGCAGAAAACGACTGCTTACACTGTGCAAGATGCCGGCCAAGCATCCGGCACTGTACAATCAGTGCGTACAGCATTTTCCCTACCGCACTACGTAGCTCGCGTAGCTACGGGTAGCTTGCGTAGTGCGAAGTGCACTTCGCGTAGCGCTACTACGCAAACTACGCCCAGGGTTACTATGAAGATGTCATCTGACCCTGGATCATGATCTAAGTTGGACTCTTTAATGCCATCAGACTAGAAATTGTATTTATTTTTTAAAGGTAGGCTGTACTTCTGCTTGGAGAAACTAATCTTAGATTTCGTTCAGGAATCCATTCAGTATGGCCGCACGTCATTTAGCTCCATTAAGCAAAGACCAGGAAAGGGCCAAAAGAGAGTGCACCACTGTCTGAAATGTGCTGGTGTAGTATAAAGCATTTGTGATCTACATGGTACCATTCTGACCTTTAGTTGTGTCACTATTTATGCACAGTATCCATTCTCTGCAGCTAGTGATCAACCTCTCACTGTGTCACTTAAATACCTTTCATAGTGACCTGTTTGACCTTGAACCACAGTCCAAGGCCTGACCTTGAATTACCATTTATAACGATTTTAATATATTTGACATTGAGTCCAACTGTAATCCACTTTATATTGTTATGTTATGGCGTGGTGTGGTGTGCTGTGGTATGGTACGTAATGACATGGTATGCTATATCATCAAACATTAGGGCTTTGTTGTGTAACGTTATAGTATGCCATGTTATAATAGATTTAAAACGCTACAGCAAAGCCATAAAAGTCATGTGTCAAGATGATTATTGCTTGCCCAATGAATTATGGTGTGGGAACTTTGATTTTGATGAACGAAATATACCCAAAGGCTGGCTTTGTAAGCATGTTTGGTGTACTTTGTTCCAGAGATTGTCTTACAGAAGCAACGTGCCCTTCTTGGTCACTCATGTTTGTATAATGGGACACATTCTGCTGGCTACGAAGCCGATTCACTGTTAAGTAAGCCTGGGAGTAGTTTGCGAAGTAGCGCTACGCGTAGCTACGCAAAGTGCACTTCGCACTATGCGAGCTACGCGAACTGCGTAGTGCACTGTGCAAAATGCTGTTCACACTGATTGCACAGTGTCGGATGCTTGTCCGCACTGTGCAATCAGTGCAAACTGCATCTTGCACAGTGCAAGCGGTCGTTTTCTGTCGCTCGAGTAGATTTCTACTCGAGCAGGAGCTTTCTCAACACGGACTGGTAATTTCTCATTGCGAGCGGTCGCGAGCATACGCGACCACTCGCAATGAGAAACCTGACCTCCCCGCGTTGAAAATCTCGCTGGGAGGTTTATTTTCCACGCTCGCGATCGGCAACTTGATGTTGCTGATCGCGAACGAGGAAAAAGTCTCGCCGGCATGTCATTTTGCTTGCTCGCGGTCGCCAACTTGACGTTGAGGACTGCGAGCAAGCAAAAAATGACCGCTGCACTATGCTACGCTACGCGTGTTTCCACTGTGCTACGTGCAATTCGAGTAGTGCGAAGTAGCGCAAACTTCGCAAACTACGCGAGCGTAGCGTAGTGCTTTGCCCAGGGTTACTGTTAAGGCCCAGGGGTTCCAGAGATCAGCACAATCAGGCCTTTAGATCAAACCAAGCCAAGACTGAGTGCCTTACAAAATAGCCAATTGGCACTCCTTGTAAGTTTGAGTGAGATTAATGAAACAATCCAGAGAAAGGCTTCACTATAGCATAGATCAAGAACAGGAGAGGCGGAACAGAGTGTGCATGACACATTACTGACTGTGAGCCAGTCCTACTTGCCAGCAAGAGACACTGTTGTAAAATCTCCACATGTGTTTTTCTAAACAGACATTACGACTGTCACAAGTATTGCTCCGTTTTCAAGATGCTTCAAAAAGACACATATTGAATGGGCGTGGACCTTACCTGCCCTCTAAATCTCCATTTATTCTGAAGCTTTGGCTCATGCCAGAGGTCTTTTGGCAGTGTTGGGCGAGGAAGAATACTTTTTGGGTGATACTAGTTTGGTACTTTTACTGTGAACGGATAGAAGTTAAGTTTTCAGTGCTCCAAAGCTGACATCTTTCAAAAGCACTGGATTCAGCCAAGCGCTCTCTGCTGGTTGACTCTTACCAATGGGAGATAAGAAACTGACCAAAAAATAACCAAAATCATAAACGGCTGGTGTGCCAAGAGAAACGTTTGTAAAAGTCTTGCTCCATGCAGCTGTGGTCGCCATTTGTTTCTATGTCACTTAGGCCAATATATAATAAATTAAGAGATTTCTTTTTGGTTTACACTTTTTGATTAAAGTATAGATTAAAAATTCATGAGTGCATTAAGTGGCTAAACCAAATTACAAGTTGGGAACCATAGTGTCGTGGAGGTAGAGGGGTTTACGCTCTTAAACTGAGAATCACAACATACTACAAGTTAGGACAGATTAAATCAAAGTCAATGCTGCATATTTTAAACTCTTTCCTAATTATTTGTATGCCCTTTAAGTACGTTGCACAGCGGTTTCCAATGTATCTGCCGCTTATAGAACCCTCTCACAAGATCCATGCTGAAATACTCAGCTGCTGCCGCATAAAATGCAATATTCATCCATAAGAAACCCCTGTCTTCTGTGGCAAATATATTCATGAATTCGACTAAAGATCACTCTCCAGGGAGCATCAGTGCACGCCCTGGGTACCCTAATCTCTGCATTTCCACACAAAAATACAATAATGGAATTATATGTCGCAACAACATCAAAGTTCACTGCCTCTGATAAGTTTCTGCTCTAAGTCTGCCCCTGGCGATACAAAGCTTCCCATTACTGCTGTGTCCTGGCTCCTAGATGGATGAAGCAGTGCGCGGATGTCAACGGAACCTTTTCCTCCAGATCTGATTATCAAAAGCAGTGTCCATATCGCCTTTAGAGCACTTCATTACATTGCTCTATATAGGTTATGTAGTCAGCTGCATATATTTTGCTGTGCATTACCATAATTTCATATCCGAAGAACCCCAGGATAATTTAAGTCATTATGGTATGGAATGGAGTTGTGTGCAGTCAGGCAGCGGATAAATAAACAGTCACATCGCTGGACTCAGCAGTCATCCCGTAAATAGGAAACAGGTCCCATATTTAAAGACCATGTGCAAAGAAGGCTTAAGTAATCCAGGGATACCAAGATTCTCCGATCGAGGAGAACTGGGGTAGAAGCTGACCTCTCAATTGATGATTCATGACTCCTAAATTCTAACGCCATCTTTCTCAGTTGATCAAAATGTGCCATAACAGGATATTTATGTAATTTTTCTGTGCTTCGCTTCCCTTATTTCCAGTAACTAGAGAGAACCAAGCTACACACCTGAATTAAAGCTCCCTACAAAAAGTTGGAGTTTACTTTGTTGTGGAGTTGATATCTCTCAGAAGCACACAAAGCACAGGTTACTGCCTATCCAAAGATTTCAATACATTTGGCGTTCGCCACATAAAAAATTGAGAATAAAGAGGTTGTGTTATGTTGTGCCCTTGAGCTAAAATAAAATCTCCTATATTGTCTCCTCATCTTCCTTATTCAACTGTAATGTGAACCCCACTGAAGAAGCTGTGGTACTAAATATACCATCGATTAGCCTTGTATGTCGGCATGTATTGTGCGACAAAAATATTGTTGCAAAAATATTGACAACCAATATATCGTGAAGGTAATTGTATACAGGTAAATATAGATGTACTATTATTAACTCCACATCAGGTGTGGCCAGTGCAGGTAAGAGCAAAAGGGTGGGGCGGGGTGGAGGGAAATCGTCGGATCACAGAATAAGGAAAATAAAATGTAAAAATAAATAAAACCACTTACCTTGTGCTCGCCTCCTCTCCAGGACAGACTCAAGGTAAGTGGTTTTCTTTGTTTTCTTTACCCTATTCTGTCATCTGTCGACTTCCCCTGCCCCGCCTCCTGGCTCTAACCTGAACCGGCCATTCATGGTCCACATTATGTATCATGAAGAAATATGTATCTCAGGTTCATATATGCAGAGGTAAGTGTAGTTTAGTTAAGTATAGTTTATCTACACTTACCTATGCATTCTTATATTCATTATGATTTCGTTGTCAATTTGTATTTCTATGATGTTTTTGTAGCACAATATTCTGGTACTATACAATTAAATAAGCATTATTTCGTGTTTTTAATTAGGCCAATACAGTGTCCTGAGCATCCCACAGAATCTGGAAATACTGAGTAGACCTTTGGGTGGGCATTTATGCTTGGAATTGGGTGGGAATGACTGTGTGTGAAAATCTACATTGATTTGCCCCCTTCCCGAGACAAAATATGTTTTTATTTTGTATTCAGTGCTCTCTTGGTACAGGATAAAACCCTGACCTGATTTCCATTTCTGTAAGAGGTGATCTCGTCTGGTGACATTTCTTTGATTCTACTGATTTTCAGTGCAATATCTTAATTTTAATCCAGTGCAAATCCTTCAGCAGAACTTTAGTTTTGAATCTCGGTACGTTTGAATGCGCGTCAGAGGTAGTGTGAGTTAAGCTGGTACTAAATTTACTGCAAAACAAATGGCTGCCAAAAAATCCCAGACGCAGCATGCGCACTTGTACGATGGAGATCTTGCAGTTTCAAACTAAATAAGCAGAATGACAAAATGCATTTGCAAACCTTTGCTGTACTGTGCTAAGTGAATTTTTAATGTATCTTGGACACCTTACCGAGCAATTTCAGATAATTCTGTATAAACAAGCAACCAGTGAGGTTTTGCAGAGCTTTCTAACCTTCTTGGTGGTTACTCACATAATTCTTCGAGTTTGAAAAGATGCTGAGAAACTCCAGATTTGTATTCATGTTGTTTAAGTGAAAAGAGCACAGTTTGAGGTGCACTGTGGCCTATTTCTCCTGGCTACATGGAAAGTTCAGTCTGTGATGAGAGCAGGTCTGTGGTCTCCCAGACAAAATCGGTCCATCTGCACAGAATAGAGTAGCTGAGGTTGCATGGGTGTTTATTGGTGGATGATAGGCCTGTGCTTTGGAGTAGATGTGGCCATAATTGGCTCCAGGACAATGTCAGCAAGGTTTTGTCAGCCATTTTGAGAGGATCGAGATCGCGGGTGAACTTAACCCCTCCCCTGCTCATGACGGAGCCATTCCGTCATGAGCCACGGTTGCCGTGTGCTCATGACGGAGTGGTTCCGTCATGCCGCAACCGTTGGCGGCCGCTCCACCCACGCGGCGCTGTTTCCCCGCCTGTGCGGGGGGATAATGCAACTGGGCGAAGTTATGACGGAACCACTCCGTCATGAGCACAGCGCCACCGCGCTGCCCCCCAACCCCCCCAGCGCTGCGGCGGAATTCCCGCTGCAGCGAAGGGGTTAAACTGAGTGCAGAACATTGTAACAGAAATTGTTTGGTGAACATGGTGGTTTCATACAGTACGAGTAAAGAGGATATTGTCAACACAGGAGTGGAAATAGCATGACCTGAAATCACAAAGAATGGGTTAAATTGCCTTTGCTGACTACCCGCAACATGACTTCAGTCCACCCACCTGTCTGATTTGCTCTGAGATGTGAATCTAATTTTGATGTTTCATAATGAATGGCTATTTGCACAATAAAACGATGGGGTGACAGACAGTTTGTACAATACAAAATGGAGTGGATGCATGGAGTTGCTTTCTTGGGGGCACAGGACTGTTTCCACTTTCCAACAATGACCACTGAAAAATACACTGGCTTTGAGGTGTGGGGCAGCATGCGGCACAAAGTTGGGCACTTTGGCACCTCATCTGGGTGGTGAGTGCTGTACAAATGCAATTACATTGCAATAGAATATATAACCTGTCTGCCTTATACTAACAGTAATACCATATCATTCTGCTTATGGGCAGTCCATTGTAGTTCATACAGACTAAATAATAAATTCCTCATACTATAGCTGTCAACTCACTCGATGCCACCGTGTGACACACAATATCGGCTTCCAACACACAGTTTCCCAGCCAGGAGCTGACATCACACATTGGCAGGGAAAAGGACCTGAAAACCATTGTAAATAGTGTTTTTCAGCTCATTTTCCGAGGCTTTGAACTGCAGGAGTGCATTAAGGGGTGTGAAAACACCCCAGGACATTGGGACCAGCCTCAGTAAGTTTTGGGGAGGAGGGGACTTGGGGGCGTGATGGGGTTCAAACGTACCTCGTAGGTACTTTACTTCTCGGCATGAGGCCCCACCTGCCTTCAAAGCCCTGCCTGCTTATAACATGCTGAGATTGTTCTTCAACTTGGCTGGTATGCTTATATTGCTTGAAACTCTTGGACTCACATAAGACAAAACTGTTACAGTTCTTAGTCATCAACCAGTATTGTACTAGTCCACACCAATAAACAACTCAACAACAACTGAAAATGCATAGAATAACTGAAGGGATTGTCCCAGATGCTGCTGGACAATGGCAGACTTTTCCTAGATCTTCCACTGCAGGTTCCAACAAGCTAAATGTGACCACTTTTGACATCTCACAATGAGGTTCTTATTTTGGATATTACCAAAGTCCATCCCGGCAGATCTCTTCAAATCATCCTCCAACCCATGTCTGCTCAGATCTATAAACTTTAAACAAAATATCTCAGAATGGACATCCGAGTGCCGTAAGCAGCCAAGTGGACTATGGTCATACGAAATACCATAAAGGGAACATGCAGAGCTGTTCAAAGCTGCCAGCTTACTGAAACCATAAACATTTACCCATTCTCTCACTCTTCTTCATCCATCATTCTGGTAAATGCTTAGTCCTATGAAATGAGAGCCTCAGCTTGCTGGTCATAACGCGTGACAAGAAACACTTCCCACATAGGATCAAAACAAAGACATCGCACTTCCAACCACACAAACTACAAGGTGCAGCATGTCACCCATGCAGGCAAGCACCTCAGCCCCCCACAAAGAGCCCTAAGAAGGAATTATGGGCCATGGTGCTTAAGAAAAATACACATGCCACAAGTTACTATTATTTTTTTAATGACATGGAAAACAGGTTTTGGGCTTCTCAATGGCTGACAAGCTGTACTTTACCTGAATATCACAGTGCTCCTGTATTATTTTATATGTTCCTCTAAATTAAGAATTGTGAGCTGTCTATGTAAAATAACAATCAATAGCTCAATATTTAATTTCCACCAAGCCAACACTCACTCGAATTTCTGCCGTTCCTAGTTCAGGACCAGAAAGCATTATCTAATTTTCATTTTCCTAACTTCTTTGAAATCACAGTGGTTTCTCATGCGGTACATATGTCCCCTCCTTTCACAATAAGTCGGATGTCTCCTAAGGTTATTTAATAAGGGTGCAGTCTAGGTAGCCTCTTCCAGTTGTTTGGAGAAAAAAAAAGGTTTCGCTGTCTCTAGACAGTGCACCACAAGGTGAAGGGTAGGTCACACTTACCAAGAAAAGTCCCTTTTCAACACCTAAAGAACACAGTCGAGCAGCAGATAGGGAGCAGCCAAAAAGTTTCCCGCACTTATTCTCAGAGCTTCTCTTAAGGTGGACTGCTTTTGAAACCTAGAATGAATGCTTAATATGGGCTTTGTGGTGTTATTGTTTTTGCTGAAGAAAATTAAAATACTGTTAAAGCTACTGTATTGAATTGTTTCGGTGGGATGGAGGCTCACATCCAGTGGGGAGGGGGTGGATAATGCACATGGCTATTATACGTCTGCTGCTTCAGAGAAAGCAAATGTTTCTGTCATTTGCAAAATGTGTGGCTGGCGAATAGATATGGATGCTCATGAGTCAATTCTTTTAAAGTGTTTCTATTGCATGGCTTTCTCCCCTTTAGGTTCCCTGGTGGGCCTCGTTGCTGTTAGCTACCTGTTCTTACACATCACTCACGATTAACTGAATCACTACCGGGGCAGTCTATTGTGAAGTTGTAGAGTCGTCGGCTTGGAAACTTTGCAAACTTCTTTTTAAAACTGCAGCTTCACGCGTGATGAGGCTGTTCGAAGTTTACAGAGAAAAATAAGCTTGGAAAAAATGTGTGACTGCTGTGCTGGAGTGGGAACTTACCTGCTGCACCACAGCCACTCGCAGCCGCTTTGCTCCTTTTCAGGCACCCACTGCTCTGTTCCTGCTAACTGAGTCCCAGGGCTGGGTTCCCAGAAATGAGGCATAGTAACGACAAGGCCAAGCGGTGGTTCTTGCGTTTCCCCGCTGCGACACAGGTGATAGAGTGGAAAGCCTACTACTCATAGAGGTGCCAGATAGAGGTCTGGGTAAAGTGAGGTGCAAATGTCCCAAGACTGCTAAGGCAGGAGATATAATTCTGAGCCCCTGCTCCTTCAGTCTTTTAACTCACTCCTCTGCCAGCTGGGGCTTAAAGCAGGCCACTGCGGCCACTGCGGTGCAGGGGTATCCCCTACCTTTAAGGTGACCCAACCCATCAAGTGTGCCTCTATTCAGCCAAAGGCCAATCAATTTCTGTGAGATATGGGAGGCTAAGGAGCCCCTCTTTTGCAGGGGGCCCGACCATCTTGTGTTTCACCACTGTCTTCCAGAAGAATAACAGTTTGCTCCAGCTGTGAAATTTGTTTTGTGTCACGTGGCCACAATGGACTTCCATTTACCACAATGCCACAGCAAGCAAAAGTGGATCATTCTCTGCTTGACCCATGATGACATTGCTTTGTTGAACCATTGTACCTGCTGAGCCACTCACAACCCTCCTACCTACTGCTACTAAGGACTAATAGAAGGACGGGGAATGGACACTTCAGAAAGGAAAGCGAACTCTTAGAGGCCGAAGAACTTTATGTTCCTGTCACTGCTTCCATGATCTCTGTGACCAGTGGTAGCAAGATCGGTGTCAGAAGTACTACAGAACATTCCATGGGTAGATGGTTACATCTATTTCAGCGGAGGACACAAAGCTCGTGATGAGTTTAACCATCATGATATTTAATCTTAGGTAGGTAACTGAACATTCTCTTCTTGAACTGAAATTTTACACAGGAGCCGCCTGAGACAAATTGCCAATGGGGATCTAGTTGATGCTGGTAGATTGCAAACTCTGCTAGAGAAGCAGAGATTAGTCTGATTAAATAACACTGCATGGAAATAACAAAAATATACACTTTTCCCCAAAAAGCATGTTTTTAGTAAAAAATTGTGTTTTTTAAAGTTAAGAATTCCCGTTTTCCAACGTTATGACACTCAGAAAGCCACTAATGTTATGCCATTAATGTTATGTAGACTCACATGCTATCTAAGGTTCAAAGCATGACAACCACTATCACTGTATGGCCCACATCCCTCCAGATCTCTGCAGACCTACTCAGACGTTGGTCTGTGATGAAAAGTTCAACACGATGAGGAGAGTCACCCACGGACTAAAGAAGTAAAAAAGCTTCTGATGCATAGAATACTTCTGTAGGAGTCTCGGATCTTCTCAGCGTGTCCAGCATAGTGTGGACCCCATTGGATCTTGAAACTGGTATGCTTAATACTATACTGTTTACGTGTCGCTCCATGCTTATTCCTCTGTGATTGTCATTTGCTTTTCTCCTTTCCTGTTATGTGTGATTCGATTGCCATTTGTACAGCGCTCTGATACCTGGACGGGCCATGTTTGTGCTGTATAAAACTCAGGAAAAAAATAGATAAAATAAACTAGTGTGCTATGATGTTACACTAATTAATGCATGACTGTGCACTCTATAAGTACCAAGTAACTCTACAAATTCTGGTTGATATTGTCATAGGAGGCCCAGCAGTAGCCTTGGTATTTCCATCACATAACTTCTCTCTTTTCCACAAATTTATTGACAGAGTAGCAGAACACCCACAAACCAGAGTTTAACATCCATAATTAAAAGAAGTGAAAAGAAAATGTGTTCTAAATCCAGGTGCTGTGAACCAAACAATGGCTGCTTCCTCCTTTTTATTGTTGAACCATTGCCCGTTTTTAGGGGTGGCTGAAGGTGTGATGGAGGCTTCGATGCAGTAGGATCCTAATGTTAAGAGGGTTAAAAAAAAAACTTGAAAGGCAAAATTTCACATAGCAGAAAGTCCTCTGATGTAAAATGTTGTCCAGTTTGGGCACGCATCTGTGTACTCTAAGTGAATGCTGCAAAAAATACAAAATACAATGTTCACAATTTGGGCGTGCCTTCCTGTGCAATGCTCATGAAGAAATAGTGCAATACTTACGTTCTGACCGTGCAGCTAGAATGTGACACACAAAATGCTATGTTCACCTTCTGAGTTTAGTGTGTTTGTCTGACTGCAACATGCACATGATCCCAATCCTGTTCATGAAAAAAATGTATGAAAACAAAAAACGGAAGTATTTCCGGCTAGTGTCGGACCGGGGCACTAAAATAAAAGTGGCCCCCATTAATGTATCAGATAGCTTAAAAAGTTGCCAATATTTGCAAATCGGGTATTTTTAAACTTGTAAAGACTCGTTGTATATGTGTTTTGCAAGGTTTGGGAGACTGCATGCTTTTGTGCTTGCTACAAGTAATGTGTGTTGTAATATAGGGGAAAGCAGACCACCAGACAACAAAACAGACTCACAAACCTCCCAAAAAATGCTGACCAATCAGACCAGCCCTCGGGCACTGCCAGATTTCCTTATTGGCCAGTCCAACCCAGTATACGGTCCCTCCAAAGCCACTGGTCCAGCCCTCTGCCTCTGTTCAGGCGCTCCACCTTAACATGGCCGCCCCTCTGCTGTCTCCGCTGTAGTTGTTCACAGCTGTGGGCGAAGAAGCCCTCTTCCCGGCTGCTCTGCCAGAAGGGCGGCCGCTGCTAATAACGCTAGCAAGACAGTTAATAAGACCCTCGATGAATGATCACTATGGATTTCTGCACCGCTAATTTCCGTAACTATCACTCTCTGAAAGACAACTCGAGGCATTTTGGGTCCAGGGTGCCCCTGTCAGTAGAATAATACAGGGCTGCTTTATGTGACCGAGCTCAGATTGCTGTATCCCATTTCAGGGATCTAATGGAGACAACATTTCAAAATGATACATAATATTTTAGACTATTTACCCCCTGGTATATTATTATTATTATTAAATGGGCAGGAGAACGAAGTTGAATTATTGTGCATCTCTTTTTATCTGTGAATCCAA
This sequence comes from Triturus cristatus, assembly GCF_964204655.1. Lineage (NCBI taxonomy): Eukaryota > Metazoa > Chordata > Amphibia > Caudata > Salamandridae > Triturus > Triturus cristatus. Next base: position 864,169,704 of record NC_140580.1, read on the forward strand.
AATATCAGAGAAATTATGCATTTTTGTAACTTGATCATCTATCACGCCAGCTATATTTTTTAGTCTGTGATCACTCACCCCTTCTTTGGTGTGGGAGATGGACACAAAGAAAGGCACAGAGAAATACAACCACATATGTAACCTATATTAAGCAATCACACGTTTTGCCCCCTCGCCACAGTAAAATTCAAAACCTATGTAGCGTATGTAGGTATAGGATGTGCCCTATACATTTGGTTAGGATAGTGCCGTGCATGTGTGTATTTCTAGATAGATAGTGATTGTGTAATTATTGTTAGGTGAGAGTTTCCACTGAAAGGGCACTTTTTGTTTTCTTAACTTTGTAAACGTTCAGGTAATCTGCAAGAAATTTTCCCAAAAAAGTCTGCCAGATTGGCGTTCAACATGACATGTTTCATGTAACTCAGTCAAAAGATGGAGAAAGAAAAGGGGCGGCAAAAAAATTGACTTTTCCAAATGTAAACTTCCCAGGGATTCTTTATTCTTCAATGTAGAAAAAAAAAGTGGTGGAGCAGAATTATTGTGAACTGGACATGAAAGTAGGACTTTACTAATGGAAGCATCTTGCTCGGTTTTGTGCAAATCTGTTTAATAGCTTTCAAGCAAATAGTATTTAAAAAATGTTTCAGGGTTAATTTGGTCCCCGTGACCTGAAAAAAATATAATCATAGCCATATGGGATAAGGAGAGCATCCCATGACACCGTGGGTCAGGTGGGAGGCTCAAAGTGACTCCCATTAAGTTAGCATAAAAAAAAGTAAATTTTGGGGAGGGGTTCATGAACCCAACACAGCAGCAACATCTGCAAACCCTGCCTCTGGGTCTGTGAACCCCTGGCAAGGGTGTGTTTATCCTTGTTGGACCTCATCTCGGTTCCATGAACCCAGGGTCTGGGTCCGCGAACCCACACAGAATCATGGGCCCTTGTCCGACTTCAGGCAGGGTTTACGGATACAGTACAGCTAAGTCCAACAATGGCACACACATCGGTGTGAGTTTGTGAACTCAAACTAGGGACCGCAAAGCCGTTTATGAAAAAAAGGAGGCCATTCTGGAGGCCATGCACAGTAGGGTGTGGCTGGTGTGTAAACGCAGGGCCTCATGGAAGGCCAGGAACTGCAGACAACCTTTGCTGCGTTTTTCAAAGTAGGTCAGGTAAGGGTTCAAAAAAATTGGATGTAGTATATAGTAAAAAAATAAATAAAACAAGGCTACAGTGATATGGTTAGCTTTGCTTATAAAACCTTAACTTTGTTTTAAAGAAACACCAGAAATTCACTTATAACAATAATTAAAATACAGTTCACATGTTATGGTTTGTTTTGTCATGCATAACTTACACAACAGACATGGCAACCGTAACACCTATACCAAATACAATCCTAATGACTTCACAATATATATACCAATAAATATCAATACCAAAGGGCTATGCACAGTGCAGGGGCTGGCTGAGGGCCAAGCACTGGAGCTTAACCCATAGTGCATGCCCAAAAGCCATGCACAGCGGTTAGGGTTCCCCACAGGGCCTGGCCTGAGGCCTGCTGCCAGTCTCCACTGCGGACGATCATAAGGCCATGCACCATACCATGGGTTGGGTGCAGGGCCTGGCTGTTCAATCTCTGCTACAGACACTCAAAAGCCATGTGAAGCAGTGAATGGCTGCTCATTCAGAGTTAAGCAGAGTAGCTGGCCTGAGGCTCAGCTGCCAATCCCCGCTGCACACATATAAAGGACATAAACAGCAGGTGTTGCCCACCGCATTGGGTTGGGGGCTGCGCCAAGGCATGCAGATAATCTGTGAAGCTTGTGGCGCCATACAGACACATGGCAGGTGAATGAGGTGGCTTGTCAAAAAACAAAAGTGAAGTCAAATAAAAAAACACAGTCTAGCACCAAGATAAGAAACCAAAGTGTTGTAATCCTAACTATGTAGATGCTCTCATGGCATGGAGTGTGGAGCATTATGTGTAGTGCATTCCACGTTCCACAAAGCATAGCATGAATGACATATCACAGCGTCAATTAACATGTTACATAACATATCATCTCTTTTTTTACAACGATGGTCTTGTTCTTGCTAAGCTGGCCAGCCAGGACTAGATCCGCACCATCTAACGCTAGGTGCAATGCAAAGAAACATGGACACTTCCAAAGGGTCAGGACCGCGGAGCCTGCCTTCCATCCCTAACACATTACTAGACCTTCACTGTTATGACTTTTTAAAGACGTCACTCAGTTCACACCTCTCCGGATGTTAAGCAAGATGTCTGTCCAGTCACTCTCTTGGCTAGCTTGGCAAGATCTTGAGACCCTCCTGCCTGCTACCACTGGACCAAAGAGCAGACGTCAGCAGCCTGCGTCTAACCATCTCTTTACCGCCTGCATCGTCAAGAGCAAGCACCTTGAAGGGAAATGTCTTCATTTGTAAGGTCTCCATGGGTTCATCCTTACCTTTCACCTTAGACAGGAACAAGATCCCCAGGGGATTAAGGATCAAAAACTAACCATTAATTGCTATTTCTACAGCTTTATTGCAATGTAATTGCTCTGCCATGGTAACAGACTGCAAGTGCTCTTACGTGGCTGTAATGGGACATAAAATCCATATAAAACCCCCATATAAAAAGTAACAAAGTGCTTTGATGGACATTATAGCAGAAATAACCAGATTATTATCAACACGAGGAGCACCTTATTTTTTCAGGAGTAAAAAGTGTTGCTGTGAAAAGTAATTCAAGTCAAACAATCCTACAAGACCATATAAAATTTCGAACGAGGTTGTTGGTCACTGTTTAGAAGTATTTCATAGTAACGCATTCTATGCAGGTAAACTGCCCGTGGCATGTTAGAGTGGTATCTAATGGTGTCCGAGATAACTTGGGAACCTGCTAGCACGCAGACAGAGATTTAGGAAGCTAACAACAGTCAACAAAACACATTATATCAGGACCAGTGAGAGAGGGATGCACCATAGAGTAGCCCAGCATCTGCAATGTCTCAGAACCCATGGTGAGGTTACTACAGATGTTCACACACAGAAGGTATTTGATCATATCTTTCCTCTGGTTGCATTTAGGCAGACAGTCACTTCCTTGGACTGCTAAGATATCAGTGGGTTGTAGAGACAAACCTAACCAAAACAACTGCAAATTGCAACTATCTTTGTTCTGCCTGTATTTACCCTCATCTTTGTGGGTTTATTTACCCTCAAGCCCTCAGCAGTTCCTCCTAGGAACCCCAACACCCTGTGTGGAAATCTCACTCCCAGCGACACCATCATATCCTGTCAGGTCAGGCTTGGCTTTAAGAGCCAAGAGAACTCAGTTGGATATAGCACTCAATAAATAGTACATGAAAACATAACATACCATGACAACATAACAGAACAAGTTCAAATACAAAAAGCAGGGAATCAGTACCCACAACTTTGGATTCCTACTTGATGGCACGGATCAACTACCAACAGGAAATACTCAGAGGATGCCTTGTTCAACCATTTTCAACACGGCTATCTTCTCTGACCCCCAGGACGATGGCATCATAGCCACTGTCTGCACAGAAATAATGTGGCATACCGTAGCATAACGCGCCGTAACATAACGCGATGTAACGTAACATAACATAACGTTACATAACATAACATAACATTGTGTTATTAATAAATCTCCCATTAACACACTGGTTGCTTATTGTTTCTAAAACAAAGATGACTCCATTTATTAACCTCAGAAGGATGAAAAGCCAAGTGGCCCCAACAGTAATCAAAGCCGTGTCAACTGGGTCACACAGAGGCCCAGCAAGGGCTGGTCCACAGAGATATCAGACCCAGCCAATGTTACAACATTTTACTGCCCGATTTATTAATGCTGTTTGTGGATAGCGTGCTAGGTGTCACAAAGCACCCGTATGGGGCATCTTAGATTTATTGCTCTCGAAGAAGTCATCGTAGTTCTAGTAGCCTGGAAGGTGGCATACTTGGCACGATTCAAATAAAACGTAGTTAAATGAATAATAACATCATATATAAAACAAAAACAATACATACAAAAGTAAATGCCTATGTATTCATGCGCGGGTATACGTCTGTGCATATACATCGACAACTCCATACCATGTGCACTTTGGCAAATGCGCAGAGCAGAGCATGGTAGAAACTCTGCAAAGCCGCTATCATGTCATCACTGCAGCAAACACCAAGCCCACTCAACACACTGGAACAGGAGAAGGGGAAGTACCTGGAACGCTGCTGCCGTGTCCAAGTTCCTGTCAGTGAGGAATGTAATTAGAGCAAATTAAGCAGCATCCTGAAAAGGGGAGGTCAGACAGAACTGGCAGGGTCGGGCTGGGTCATAACCAGGCATTTTTATTGCAGCGTGGAAGGGGGTGTTTTCCTTACCCCACACCACCGTGAGCCGCACTCGGGTCTGTGTCTGGGAGGCAGGATGGCTGGGTCGGCTCAGCCACGCTGCGAGGGCTGGACTGGGCTATAGAGGCCTGCAGATAGTTCCTGATGACATGTTGAAAGGGCCACTGCAGATCCGGGCCTGTGACTGACGTCGCCCCAGCCCTACCAGTCTCTCAAAAGCACTGGCCTGACTGGAGATCTCGGAATTACATTTACGCCAGTCTCCAGCCGTTCATAGTCAGCTTTGCTGGTGGATGCAATGCTGAATTACAAGCACTTCTGAACAAACATTTCTAGGGCATATCATTTTTTTTATTGCCAAATGATTATAATGATTAAGGTATCTTAATCAAAACAGTGGTTTAATGTACATGAGACCTCACAAATTTGCTAAACGTCGTCCAAAGATGTCCAGGAAACTTCTAATGGGGTCAGGAAAATACAATATACCTTACTGCAAAAATGGGGCTGATCTTCCGGTAAAAATAACTCAATCTGGCAAGGAAACATTTCAAGATGGAGGTAAATGGAGGTCAGAGTTCACTTGCAATCCTGTATCGGGCTCCAAACTACAGTCATTGCAAAGCAAAACTCGTGTAGGCGTGGCTCTGGAGAACTGTCAGTCTGGATCCACAAAGAAACCAGCCTTCTCAAAATTAAACAAAATAACACAATCCCAAATACACCCTCTTTTCCTGCACACAAACAAAATGGAGCCACCACACAGCCACGTCCCGCGCAGGTAAGAGCGGTGGGGCCGGGTTGAGGGGGGATTCGACAGACGGCCACGAGGTAAAAGTAAATAAATAATCAATTTTCCTTCGTCATCGTCTGTCAAACACCCCCCCACCAACCCGGCTCCACCACTCCACCACTCTTACCCGCACGGGCTGCGGCTGCCACCACACCTTTCATAATAGGAAAATACACGTCTAAACATGCATCTTTGTGTCCTTTACTTCTAGGACATCTCAGCAATGTCCAATAAGGTCTTGAGGGCTTTTGCCTGACTACAAATTGTGTGTGCAGCCACAGTGTTTCGTCATTTGGGAAGATATTGTCACCCTCATACCAACATCCATTTCTCTTATTGTTTGCATGTTGTAAAGCAACCCCTTGCTGCTGCAATTAGGTTATAGCATAAGTTCTGTGACATCATGCTGATATCATTTATGTATCATATTTCTATCATTGTAAGATGGGTCTTACCCTGCACCTGTTCTGATCACCTGTCTACAGGCTATGTTATTGAGTCAAGTGGCAATGTAGTATTTAATTCCATCCAGTTATTTCTCACAAATCCAAGCACACAATGTTAAGGTCTGACCTAGCAGCAGCAGGAGCTTCCTCTACAGCACGGGTACTCATAGTACGGCCCGCGGGCCGCCAGCGGCCCGGCAAGCCTTCCTTGGCGGCCCGCGGACCTTGCAGGCAACATACCTCTGTTTTTTTATATCGCCGGTTGCAGCAGCGCCGAGCTATGGGGGCCGGGCGATTCTTTAAAAACCATTCACTTATAAGGCTTTGTTGTATTTCACCTCTTCCTAGCGCCCCTGCATCTCCACTCTGATTGAGTGGAGATGCAGGGGCGCTTTTGAGTGGAGATGCAGTGGCGCTAAGAAGAGGTGAAATTCTACAAAGCCTCATTAACAAGTGAATGGTCTTTAAAAGACCTGTGAAGTACTTGGGTGTGGCGGCTGTGTGTGTTCCAGGGAAGCTGTCTCAGCGCAGGGTGAGGTGACAGGGACAGCAGGGTGAGGTGAGGGGAGGGCAGCAGCTAGTGAGAGCAGCGGGTGAGTTTACAGCGGAAGGAAGACAGAGTGCGACGGAGGGAGAGAGAGAGGGAGAGGGGGAAGACAGAGCGGGAGACAGAGAGGGAGAGACAGAGAGAGAGAGAGGGAGACAGACAAGGAGACAGAGGGAGAGGAAGGGAGAGGGAGGGAGACAGAGGGTGAGGGAGACACAGAGTGAGGCAGACACAGAGTGAGGGAGACACAGAGGGAGGGAGACAGAGACAGAGGGAGGGAGACAGGGAGGGAGAGAGAGAGAGAGAGAGGGAGGGAGACAGAGAAAGGGAGAGAGAGAGAGAGGGAGGGAGATGGAGAGAGGGAGAGGGAAGGAGAGGGAAGGAGAGAGAGGGAGAGGGAGGGAGACAGAGAGAGGGAGACAGAGAGAGAGGGAGACAAACAGAGTGAGTGAGACAAACAGAGTGAGTGAGACAGAGGGAGGGAGGGAGACAGGGAGGGAGGGAGGGAGGGAGACAGAGAGAGAGGGAGGGAGACAAGAGGGAGGGAGACAAGAGGGAGGGAGGGAGACAAGAGAGAGAGAGGGAGACACAGAGTGAGTGAGACAGGGAGACGGAGACAGAGGAAGGGAGACAGGGAGGGAGACAGAGAGAGAGGGAGGGAGACAGAGAGAAAGGGAGCGAGAGAGCGAGGGAGGGAGACAGGGAGAGGGAAGGAGAGAGAGGGAGAGGGAGGGAGACAACGGGAGGGAGGCAAACAGAGAGGGAGGGACACAGGGAGGGAGACGGAGGGAGACAAGGGGGAGGGAGACAAGAGGGAGGGAGAGGGAGGGAGGGAGGAACTGAGACAGAGAGAGGGAGGGAGACACAGAGTGAGTTAGACAGAGGGAGACAGAGACAGAGGGAGGGAGACAGGGAGGGAGACAGAGAGAGAGGGAGGGAGAGAGAAAGGGAGACCGAGTGAGGGAGACAGAGAGAGAGAGAGAGAGAGGGAGAGAGATAGATAGAGAGAGAGGGAGACAGAGAGAGGGAGAGTGTTAGAGAGAGAGAGAGAGTGATAGAAGGAGGGAGGGAGACAGAGCGAGAGAGATAGATAGATAGATAGATAGATAGATAGATAGATAGATAGATAGATAGATAGATAGATAGATAGATAGATAGATAGATAGATAGATAGATAGATAGATAGATAGATAGATAGATAGATAGATAGATAGATAGAGATGTGTGAATGCCGGGTCTGGTGGCTCAGTGGACGAAGGCGTCCGTTGCAGGGGCCTGTGTTCAACCTCATAGTCACAGGTTTTTTTTTTGCTCTAGCCCCGCCCCCTCCCCCACTGGCCCCGTCCCCAACGGTGCAGCCCTCGGCCACAAACCACACTGTAAATTTGGCCCCCGAGAGAAAGTTTGTGAGTACCCCTGCTCTACAGCCTCATGTTTTCCCAAAAAAAGAATAAAAGTGCATACATATATACGCATAGCAGGGCTTTCGGTGAACCTGCTTCATCCATTGCTTTCTTCAAGTAACAGTCACGTTTTGTTTTTGCCCACCACAGCCTACAGCATGGGGCAATAGGCTCTCTTCACTATGATTAGTGGCATTTTCTCGTGCACATCTGCACATCCACCTAAAAAAAGACCACGTCAGTGCCATGGCTAGTAGACAAATGTTTGCTTTCATTTAATGTTTTTTAATTTACTCTTCCAATGGTTGTGCTTTTTATAGGGGTAGGGCGGAATTTGCGTAGTCGCATTATGCAAAGTTCCGCGAAATGGTAAAAAATCTCAGCGAGCTTCGCAGAATTCCGAGTGCATGAGGAATTGCTTGTTCCGCCCGTTCTTGATGGGTTTTTCCTGTTCGGGGACGCTGTTTGCGTGCTCGGGGGGAAATATCTCACGAACGTACCCATCGGGTCACCAATTGGTGTGGCCATCTTGTTTCACTTGTCCCGCCTGCTCGCGGTGCGTGTTTCCTGTTCGCGAACACGAATGTCCAGTGGCGTATCCGAATGACATGTTCACGATCGCACACTCTCACGGCGCACGCAAATGGATAGGAAAACTCGACGGCGAACGCAGGGATCCCGGTAAGTCGCTATCATGCACGCGAACACGCATTTTGAAAGCGCAAGCAAGGAAAAAATTCTGCTACGCAGCGGAACGCGGAATTGCGAGCGGAACAGAATTTACCGCCCAGGCCTAGCTTTTTACTTACTATTTAATATGAACATGCACAACATTTTAGATGGGAGCATTTTAAATTTGTTAATGCTTTTAATATGTATTTCATATGTTTGCAAAATAGATAAATGAAAAAAATTGCGATTTGCCATGCCTAGACCTAATGGATTTGCCAATGATTTGTTTCAGTATTTGGGTAGTGATGCTTCTTTGTTTGTCTTTTTAGTCATATGTATTTATAATTTGCACTCATAGTGATAATTCTCGCTGTTGAAGATTGAAACACAAAATCTTAAAGGCCCAATACCTTTAGTGAGTGTTTGTGCATATTCATTCTTCCACTTTTGACATCTGTAAGGGATCCATTCATCCCATGATACCCCTTTGATGACATGAGCCTCTTCTAATTTATAGACGTTTTTGACAATGGCAGGGCAAGAGAATGCTGGCACCCAGCATCTGTTATTGATCTAAACAAAGGAACAGTGAACGAGTGTTAGGTATTTTGCACTGTGAGAAAGTCCAATCCCTAACGCACAACGGATGTGATAACAGAAATGATAAAAAAAGTCATATTTAGAATGGAAGAGATAGCCATGCAAACATTGTAGTGGCATGCTTCCTCACAGACTGACTCATCCCCCAATCCAATCCCATCCAGTAGGAACAATAGGAGCACGGTTGAAATCGTTGCATGCCTTTTTATTCACGAGCGTGTGCAGTATATTGTTGTGTGCCCCATTATAAAATTGACTTTAATAATATACCTGGGTCCATTGAGCCATACATGAATTAGTGAATGGTTAGTGAACACAGACATGTTTATCAATTATTGCATAATTTGCTTTGATCCCTGTCTTCTTAGGTATTAAGACATTATAAAGCAAACACAAGGAGATGATGGACAAAGAGCTGAAACCTTTCAGACACTCACACCCAGTCACAGATCTGGGTTGAATCCATCATCATTCTGTAGCTCACTTTGCCAGCCCAGTTCAGACCCATCCATATGCAAATCAGTCTTGAGCCTGTGTCTCATGGGAACAGTCCAGCCAAAACCACCAAGCCAGGTCTTCCCTGGACCGGAAATAAGCCTCCTGGGACCGGTTTCAGGGTAACACTCCTCATCAGCCAGGCTAGCTTGAATCCAGTGGCAAAGTGAGCAAGAGACCCACGCCTGGGCATACCCTTCCAACTTAGGACGAACAAAGCAAACACAAAGAGATGATAGACGGAGCGCTGAAACTTTTCAGACACTCACCCCCAGTCATAGATCTGGGTTGAATCCATCATAGTTCTTTAGCTCCCTTTGCCACTTTCATTATCATTAATTTAAAGAAATTTAATTAGATGTTAATAAAAGGTAATATTTGTTCAATTTACAAAAGCAAAAAAGGTTGTTAAAATATTTGATAATTACATATTTCATATGGTTTGGATATTCAACATTGAATTTTATTTGTTTATATTTTAACAACTTTAAATAATTTAATTACATTTTTTATGATTTCATGTGAGGTTCTACCCTAAGTCCTGCACTCATTATTTTTTTGAGAAGGTGTTGCAGTACCTGTGGCTGGCCATGTGTGATGCTGGACTTACTTCAGTTGTGAGCTGGAGTAATTGCTATTATTTGGGTCCCGTTTTGGCTGTAGTAACTTTAGAAGTGTAGTTTGTAAATAGCAATGGGCTTACTCTTTTGTGGGTGGGTGCATGGTTCTTCCTAACCCACTCTTTAATATTCCTTAAACCCCTCCTTACTTCTCCCTAAACCCTTTCCATTTAATAGTATGCCCCTTTTTCCCAGCCATTTCATCGGTCACTTCCACATTTACTACTTAGGGCCTCATCAGGGTTTTACTTTCGACTGCTGCATTATGATGCAGGTGGTTGAAAGTGAAACCGGCCGGTCATGCGGACGGGCTCAAGGAGAACGTCGGCCAGTCGGAGACCGGCTTGTAATCCCTATGGATGGCGTTTCGGCTGTAGGGATTACGATGTCGGTCCTCAAGAGGTTTTCTATCCCGGGCTTTCCGACATGGAAAGCCTGTCGGAGAGCGACTTTAGGGGCCACTAGCAAGGCCCCCTTCTCCCCGCGGCCTCAGGTTGGGGCTGAGGGGATGGTGCCCCCTGTTAATCCCTGCACCATGTGGCAGGCACCCTGAGGTGCCTACCACGTGTTGCAGGGATTAACAGAAACCCATTTGTCTATGGGAGCTTGTGCTTCAGCCAGTTTACAGCCATAGCACAAGCTCCCATAGAGAAAAGGGACAATGCGACCGCTCCATGTGCGGTCGCATTATAATTGCGGCAACTCCGACCGACATCATAATCGAGTGCTAAGTAGTAAACTTACATGTGTGCAGCTCTCCCCATAGAAAAGGTAGAAAAAGTGTAAGTATTTATTTACACTCATAGATAGGTTTGTGAATAACATTTTGTAGTGCTTTAGGAATACTATTGTGGGACTATTCAACACACTACAAAATGCAATTTGTGAATAGACCCCTGATTTTGCAAATTAATATGAGATAAGACTTCTTTATCTTAAAATATTATGTTTTTCTCTCACATCCTGTGTGCTTCTTCCTCCAAAAACGAAACACCCAGCTCCATCACCACATGCTTCTGTTACCTGCAGGATGTACTACAATGTTATAACAACGGGATTCAATTACTGCCACCATTCTGTGAGGGAACGTTTCCCCCAGGAAAAAGTGGGTGAGTGCATGGCCCAGTGCACGTGGATAGAGTGCGGGGAGTGGAGCAGTGCAGCAGATTTACATTAAGTCTGCTGACTCCATCACTTCACAAACTCCTGTAATTGACTTTCTTAAAAAATGACATTAGCATTTAAATGGTGCTATCGTTACAAGGGTGAGGGTTCAGCGAAATATGATCAATTTATTGAGCTCCTCAAATGCTCTTTTGGTATTTGTTCTTTGTCAGGCTGCAGGGCTTTTTCTGTCAGAACTCAGTGCAAAAAAAATCTATTCGGGCGACACGTTTTGTAATATGCTCCTGTTAAAAGTGTATTCATATCAGACAAAAACCTACTGGTCGTGGACTGGTTTACGAGCTCCTATGGGCGGTTGTGCAAACTCGCCCTGAGAACAATACAAGAATCGCACACAGAGTTATTGTTTTTCCCAATCCTTCGGGGAGCTCCAAAGACAGTTCATCCGTTCTCATGGGAAAGTGACCGAGTTACCAAAATGTCAGAAATGGCGTCACAAGATGGCAGCTGATAGGGGCGGTCGCTGCTTGGGATATTTTTCCATGCTGTTAGGCACTGTAAACCAAAGACTATTCTTTAGCGAGTGCAAATTAATTCCTATTTCACTTTGAGAGGAATGGAGTGAAAATGAAAGTAGGAACTTTTTCCAAGGAAAGTCATAGGAAATAAATAATTTCTTGAGAGTATGTAATATTCTTACCAGTCTTATTATAAGGCTACCACTTTTGGCTGGTAAGGAAACTGACATATTGTGAGTCAAGGTGTTTTGCCCAATAATGTGCATCTTGGAGAGGTATGGAAGCACAGATTGAAACAATGTCCAACATTTAAAAGAGCGTCACACCAAAGACCATCTCCTTCAATCTTTAGAATCGTGCGACTGTATCCTACATCGCACAGTTCTTCCCACTTTCCACCATCTCATATGAGACAGTTTGCCAAGACTTATTATGGCTCCTCTATGTAAACCTGAACTGATATTGCTTTGGTCTGAGAGAACCACAAAACTGCCCTTCTAATGGCATAGACATAAACACATAAAACTCATCCCCACCAAGACTTCGTCTATGGCCCAACATTTGATATCACCAATCATCCGCACGAGTGACATAATTTATAACAAAAGTATACAATTATTGTGCCATGGTGCAAAATCTCGTGTCAAAGTTGCAGGTGCTTGATATCCGAGCTCATGTTTTGCAAACTTGTCTTGGGTATGCTTCACTAGACATGTTGGCATTGCAGTTCAGATCTGGCCTGCGACCCCCTTCTTGAACACACTGGTATGTGCTCATCCTGTATTGTTGCAGTACACTGAATCTGGTAATGAGATGACAATTGGTTTGGGGGAGGATCTCTGGAAGGTTGGAGTAAGTGTGTGGACATTTAAGAAATAAATATATGTTTGAGGAGACATAAGTGTAACCGGTATGCACATGGCACTCACAGCTATCTAGTCTATGTATCTATGAGTGCATGTATATATATATGGCTATTTCTAGAACACTGCCCAGCTTGTGAGCAGTAGATCCCTAGTGGTGGCAGCCTCTAGGTATGATTCAAGGTCATTTACAGTTAGGTAGAGTGCTGGTGAGAAGAGATTACTGTTATCCAAACTGAAGAGGGGCGCCTTTAGGAAACCTCTAAATTACAGCAGGGTTGAGGCCGTTCTGACATTGATGGGCATGTTGTTTCTGATCCTGGGAGAATAAATGAAGACTGACCTTCTGGGGTTCTCTCTTTTTTTTTTTTCCCACACTACTGGTGTGCTGCTCTCGTGTGTTTGTGTTCAATGCAGATGGTTACATAGAAAATGCAGTAATGGGAAGCAAGTGGCCATGCCTGTTATGGTTTTTGATAAGATGTGATGCAGCATGTAAGATGCCTGTTAGGGGTGCCAAGATGATGGCAGGTAGTGTATTTAGAGCATGGATTTGTCTACCTCCAGATGGAAGAGGTTAATTCCAAAGATGGCCTCCAGGAGGCAGAGTTTCATCTTCTTTAAGAGAGACAGTTGGTACCATGATGTCTGAGTTTTCCTGTTAACATCTTGTTTGAAGGAGAAACATCTTTGTTGAGGATCAATTCAAGACATTTAGCATTGGCTGTGATATTGAGTGAGAAGCCATCCAGGCTAATTCGGAGAGCTAGATTTGAATTTTGGGTTGTTTTTTGGATTGAGTTTCTGTTGCCTCATAAGAGATCTTCTGTCAGGATGAGGTTTGGATAAATGCTGGACATACAGTTTTGTATGAGGTTGAAGCATGTCTTGTGTTGCTAAAGGCAGCAGGGAGTGGAGACTTTCAGTTAGAGGTACATGCAGTCAGTATTGATGTGTTTTGATAAAGCATTTGTTCTTGCTGAGCTATTAGGAGAAACAAGAAACTGTGGGTATAGGACAGAAGAGCCTTCAACTAATGAGGCGATGATGTCCATATGATTGTTGAGGGTGATTTAGTATGCATTGGGTGTTGGAATCTGTTTGCTTCCTGCTGGTGTTTCATTACTTCATCAGTTGAACTTGAAATGAGTCCATGGGTAAGATGAATATGTTTTCCATTTAGTTTGGCTAATTAACCCTGGGCGTAGTTGCGCTACGCGTAGCTACGCGAAGTGCACTTTGCACTATGCACACTACGCAAACTGCGGTAGGGAAATGCTGTTCGCAATGATTGCACAGTGCCGGATGCTTGTCCGCACTGTGCAATCATTGCGAACGGCATCATGCACAGTGCAAGTGGTCGTTTTCTGCCGCTCGAGTAGATTTGTACTCGAGTGGCAGCTTTCTCAACACAGACTGGTAGTTTCTCATCGCGAGCGGTCGCGAGCATACGCAACCACTCGCAATGAGAAACCTGACCTCCCCGCGTTGAGAATCTCGCCAGGAGGTTTATTTTCCACACTAGCGATCGGCAACTTCATGTTGCCGATCGTGAACGAGGAAAAAGTCTCACCGGGATGCTGATTTTGCTCGCTCGCGGTCGCCAACTTGACGTTGAGGACCGCGAGCGAGCAAAAAATGCCTGCTACGCGTTTTTGCACTGTGCTACGTGCAATTCGCGTAGTGCGTAGTTGCGCAAACTACGCACACTCTGCGAGCGTAGCATAGTTTTCCGCCCAGGCCTAGTTGGCTTTAGCATTTCGGTGTGGTGTGGCATGGAATGGGTAGATGATTGGTTCAGTCCAGGGGTATTGATTTTTGCACTGGATTGATGGAGAGCGCATTATGATTAAGCCAACTCTGCTGTTTTTTTAAATGAGTGGGCTTAGCAATACGTTTATGTTGAGTGTGTGTCTAGCAAGGTATGTGCAAAGAATGTGCACATACATAAATGTAGTGATGATGTCTGAAAGTTCTTCCCTGAGGTTCTTGTGGGTGTGATTGGTGGGTAAAAATCACATCGTTCTTAGGTAAATGTGTAGTCAGCAACTTCTGTATTTCTAACTATCCAATCTATCCTTGAGTCGGCTGGCATTGCTTTTGTCTTGTGCGAAGTCATGAACACTGCATTTGGGAGAGCTATGGCTTTATGAAGTATTAAAAAGTCTTGATTTTTAACTTTGCATGTTTTGAGTTTTGATAGATGAACAATAAAGTTACTTTGTATTGAGTGAAAATGTGGAAAATGCTGAAATGAAATTTTTTCCACTATGAAACCAGCACTATTTAGATATTGACAATATCCATACCCCTTCCACATACAAGCATGCCTGTCTGCATGAGTGTGCATGCACGCACACACACACACACACACACACACACACACACACAAACACAGCATGGGTTTTACATAGTCGTTTTTTAGTTTACATTCTTTTTCGTGCCGTTGAGGGTTAAAGTGATGCATAAAAGCCAGAAAACATGATTCAGTGAGCTTCAAGTTAACCACAAATTTAGAACAATAATAAAAGACAGTGTCTATGCTGCAGAAGAACATGATATATGAGAAGGAACAACCCCAAACCAGCACCTGGGCACTAAAAGTGGGATGAACAACCTTTATCTGGGAAATTAGTATAAAACTGAGACCCAAACTACCCCATTTTGTTCAAGTCCCAAGATCTTCAAGGTCGCTGAAAGGAATGCTCTGCGGTCTTCTCAAACGGCCACAATCCACGGCTGTTGGCAGCCATTCACCCATGGTTGTATGTGATATCATAGAAAAACATTTCATGGAATACCATTACTGAGAAACCATTTGACCTCAACTGTTTAATACCAATTTGCTGGATGAAATGCATTTACCATTACATAGAAATCAATCCATTGGATGCCTGCTTTTTCTTTATTGGATTTTGTATGCTTTTTTTGTAAGGTGCAATGGTTGCAGGTCTTACTATCAGAAATATTGTTGTTGGACGGTATTTATTTCAGTACTTTACTTAAGGAGACATTATTTTGAATTCATATTTTTATTATCAATCAATTGTTTTTATATGCTTTTAATTTATTGACCACCACCCACCCTTAAACACCATCTACCGCTGATCCTCCCACAACCCCCAAAATGCATTCACCCCATCCTCTAAAAACCCTTCACCGTGCCAAACTACACCCGTCTCTGACCCCTAAACTCCATCCATCCCCAAACCCTAAGAACCCTTTCTACCCACAAAACCCACCTTTCCCTGAACCCTAAAACCCCTCTTTTCCCTAAAGTCTACCCACTTCTGCACACTAAAAACCCCTTTCTACACCTAAACCCTACCTATCCTGAAACCCTGAAAACACTGCACCACACCTAAATTCCACCCATTCTGGAACCCTATAAAATCCTGATCACCCCTAAACACCACCAATGAGTGACCCAAAAATATCCCATACTGCCCTAAACTCCACCAATTCATCATCCATAAAACTCTTTCTGTCCATAAACTCCACCCATCCCTAACCCCTAAAACACCTCACAACTCCTATACTCCAACGATTCCAAAACCCCTAAAAGCTCTTCACCATCACTAAACTCTACCCATTTCTGATCCCTAAAAAGCCTCACCATGCCTAAACTCCACCCATCCATGAACTCTAAAAACCCTGCTAATGCAGAATTCCAGCCATCCCTGACCACTAAACCTCCTTCTCACCCCTAAACATCACCCATCCCTGAACCCCAATACTCCTCACTACCCCTAAATTCTCCCAAGTTGAATGTCATTTTGGACTTTTCCTTACAGTTATCTTTCCTTTAAAATGTTTCCTTTCATTATTGACTTTTGTGAACTTCTTTAAAATTGCATTTCCTGTACCCCTGGTGAGCCTACATCTGTAACTTAATGTAGCCTACTAATGTCTACGCAGATAACCCCCAAACCACTCACAAAATGCAACCATGTGGTGATTACCATTTCCTGTGTGTAGTATATAATTTGATTTAAGTTCTCCTCTTTTTATTGAAGGAAAAGTTCTGATTTGGCAATAAACTATGTTTCTGTTATTTGAATATTTGAGCTCTGAGTCTCTACCCCCACATTTCCTTCCTGAGAAGCCTTTGACGACTACTCCTTGCTACCCTTAAAGCCAAGCTTTCCGAAGTCATTGTATGGACATTGATGCGGTCCATTAGCCTCTCCTTTTCCTGTGGCCCCAGATGAGGTCTGGCACCACTCCTTGACCTGTCCAGTGGTGTAGACCAGTTTCTGGCTGCAGTGGCGTTTCTTTTTGGGCCCCCTTCACACTCAGATGTGTTTTAGTACTGCCTCAGCAGCCCATTTTCTCTAGGGCTATTTAAAACATGTTGGCATGTTTCTGACGACAAACATATTTTTTAACAAGCTAATGTAGTTTCACTTCAGATATTGACTACGGTGTGTTTGTCCATCCTTGTCATTGTGTAGGCAGGCATGATTTGGGTTTGTTTATGGTGGCCTTTGCGGTTGTTTAGAGTCTAGCAATGCCTCTGAAGTCCAACGTTCCCCTCAGTCAGTCTATGTGCACCATTTATAACTATTTGAGTTTCTATAACAAGGAAGCTATCTATAAGAGGTTATAATAAAATTTAATTATATTACATATATAGTGGCATATTTCATATGTAGCCTCCCATTGCTTAATTGTTCCTCTACTTCATGAACAAAATAAGATGAAAATCGGATGCCTACCTGGTTCTGCATCAAAAATAGACCACACACACGAACCAAAAAATATATTTTAATAAGATTCCCAAAAAGATGTAACGGCTACTCAAGAAAATGACCCTGTATAAAATCGTTTGACCCACAGAAGAAAAAGCAACTTCACAATATTCACCCACAGAAAAAGTCTTGAGAGATTGGGAACGATTTGCAGAATGACTGATGAAAGACAGATCGGTTTTGGATTGCCCAGGGCTTACAATTTCACAACATTCCAATCACTGCCCCCATATCGGAAGGGATGGAGCGGTCCCTATTTTTTTTTTTTTAAGTTACTTGAGCAACTGCTATCCATTGCTAAATGCCTGCAGCAAGTAAAAGCAGAAAAAAGACCTGGGACGTGAGATCTATATTGAAGCCTACAGTTCTCGAACACACAAATTCATCTTACCATGACCTCCCGCCGCCCTTCCTTGAACTTATGTGATAGGACTCTGATGTGGGTCAGAAAGCATGTGGGGGCGGAGGGCAGAAAAGAATGACTGACGTTATTGTTGAAGTGCGTTGGCTTCCAGGACCTTAGTCTTATAAACGTTTCTGGGCCATCAAAGTGTCCACAATCAAATATTGTGAACTGTTGAGAAGAGTAACTCAATGCACAATGTGTATTTTTAAATAATGAGCTAAAATTCCTGCCAACATTCGAAAAAACAAACAGTGTGTTTCTGAAAACACAAAATAATTTCCTCTTTCTCGGTTTTTCTTCCATATACATGTCGCACAGCTGCTCTGTGACCCACAGCAAGGCCCAATCAGAGAACAGTGGAGGGAGGGCAGCGGGTCAAGCAGGGATGAATAGACATGTGGCAGAGCCCTTTTTTCCATTGCTGGATCTTGCTCAAGGTGATCAATCTTTGTAAAGCTTCGGCTCCTTTTAAAGGGCCCTTCTGATGAGGCTGATTAATGCAGATAAACTGCTCTGCGATAATACTGTGCAAAAGGACTGGCCATCAGTATAATATTGCAGAACAAGGCACATCTTTCCTGACCAGATGGCTATAAGATCCATACAGTACCAAACATAAGGGCCACCGGTTGAACATCATAAAAAGGTGATTTGTTTTTTTTTCTCAAATTTTTCTCATGCTAAATGAAAACGGAAATGTATATATATTTCAGATCCGATCTTCAGTGGGCCCAATCTACTGAAAACTACCAAGTCTCAAGGGCAGATTTACAAGAAAGTGACGCATCTATAGAGATGCATCACTTTCCTTGCGCCAGCCTAAAAAATGCTTGCGCCACCATGGATACCATGGCGGAAGGATTAACAGATGTGTCAGAAATTCTGACGCATCTGTTGGGGCAAAAGTCACGCATTGCTGGAGTCGTATCGCAAACATGACACAACTCCAGCAATGCATTTTGTGGCCTATTCCCACTACATGCGTCACTCCTTACGCCTGCTTCATGCAGGCGTAAGGTTTTGACGCAGTGGCGTCCTAATAGTGACCCAGTGAAATCTTGTAGATTTCACTGCGTCACTTTTACAAGGCTTTCCTGCGTAGGAATGTCCCACTGCATACATTATACCTGACGCAGGTATAATGTGACGCAGGGCTCTACAACGTGACGTATCTCCCTAGATGAGTCACGTTGTAAATGGGGCGCATTGTTTGCGCCGCGTTGAGTCAAAAAATGTGACGCAATGGCGGAGCAAAGAGGCGCAAGGGGCTTGTAACTCTGCCCCTCAGTGTTTAGTGGTGGGATGAGGAAAACAACTCTCTTCAGAGGATGGTCTTCAGATGTTTGTTGACAGGAATGTTTTATATCTTCTTTAGAAAAAAGGAGAACTGGAGTGGATGGACATTCCCTTTTAATCCTTGTTCATAACATTTTACAAGCAAGGAATGCGCATAAAGGTTAAGGGTTTTGGAATATGTGCGGCCCCCTTGACTCATTGTTCTCATGCATGGATATCAGTGCCATTAGAGTGGGCTCCTCTCTGATATTGCTGGTCAGTTACCATGCTGATTCTGCTAGGGCAGCGTGATCTGCATGACCAGCGGCACCTCTTCACCCACACAGAGTAGAAGGCTCTACCATAAGCTGTGTTCTCTCTCGCCAAGTAAAAAAGCGAACCACCAAGATATGGAATTGACCAGGATCCGACCAGATAAGGGAAGCCATCATTTTCCCAAAAATTGGCTCTTTTGTTAATTTTAGTGTAGTGGCAGTGAGAAAATCCGAGGAGGCGGTCATGAGGTGTGGGGGGGCGCCAAAAATTATTGTCGCACCAGGCGCTACCAGCGCTAAGGCCGGCCCTGCACATAGTATATCAAACACTTAGAAAAATGGCGGCAGTGAATTTATATTTTTAGCTAGACGCCGTGCCACCTGCTGAAAACATGGTATCGAAGTAAATGGTTTAAATGTACAAGGCTCACTGAATGCCCCCCAGCCCCACCACAAACATACTCTCAAGATTTCTGAACCATGCAGGAAAACCTTTAACAAGTTAGGTTTGCCGGCTTGCCGCTTATTATTTTGTTTTTGAAAACAACTCCTTTGCTAAGTCGAAAAGCATGACCCGTTCGAGATTCATATCTCCTGCGAGCAACAGAGGGCGCCTACAGTCACTGTGTCCGGAGCACACGTTGAACCCTTCCTGCTGCAAGAAGAACAACACCTTTCAAGAGTGAACGTCAGCGTAGCCAAGGTTCCCTTAAGCGGCCACATGTTTTGATGTATGACACGCTTATTCTCTAGATACACTTTTACTATACATTTGGGTGCCAAACTCTCATATTCTGACACAAAATATTAATAACGAGTATTGAAAATAACAACAGCAAATATGAAATTAGGATTATTTGCTTGTCACACTCACATCTGAATTAGAAATAGGATACTAGATCCCTCGACATATCAGTCTAATCCACTCTCAAAAACCTGAATGTATATTAACATTTTTTTTTCTTGCTTCACAAAGAGGTGTAATAATTCCACTGAAAAGCCATGTCAGGATTATGTTTTCAGGCATACCTGTCACGTGATTTTTTTTAAAGTCACGTGACAGCTATAATTGGACATAGGATACGGTTAGGTCTTGTTACTAGCAGAGGAAGGTTGTGATCAAGTGATGCAATGTTCCAGTAGTTGAAGGTTATGGGGGGGTGAACTGAACGTGAGCAGTTGTAGGTTGATCGTGGTCCTGTAGGGCTGGTTATATGTAGTGCTCCTTGAATAAAGTCAACCCTATATATTCAAGTGGTGACTACCAGATTATTGACCTTAACAGGAGCTGTACAGCAGGTACTGTACTGTACAGCAAAGTGGGAAGGACAGGTGAATGTTTAAAAGCACATAGTTTTTCCTGTAAATGAATTACACTCATAATGATATGAGTCCCGTTTCTGTTGTTTCCAGCCATGAAGAAGTTGAAACACGTGTTGGCTGGACTTTGTGGTGTTTTCTTTAATAAAGATTAAGAAAATACGTCAAGAGACAGTACTTGCTTACTTACCTACATTTGATCAACTTTCACTCCACACGAAAGCGCGTGCACAGGAACTGACTTTACTTGATATATTAAGTGTTTCAGTATAACTATCTTTTAACTATTTTTAAATTGTAGTTTGTTACTTTATACAGAGGTGAAACAAAAACATGATCTCTGCACTCTCTTCCATAAAGAAAGTCCCACTTGTAAGAAACATGATTTATGCCTAAAAACGTAACATAGTTGAAGGATATTACCACCAGAGGTAGGTATCTTCCTTGCGCACCACAGTATAATCTTATGTCACGGGGGAATTTAATGCCTCCCTCCTTCAGGGCAAAGCATAGACATGTACATAGGAAACTAATTACAGGTCTTCAGAACTTTACATACTATTGGTAATCTCTAACTTTCTATTCAGTAAAGGCAACTTGGAAAAACAAGAAATGGATTTGTTCTTGGAAACCTATTCCACAGTCATTAACATGAGTTAGGGTGAGATACAGAACCGGATTTAGCAATCATGGACATTTTCAGGTATCCCCTATCTCTCCTCGATGAGAAAAGATAGGTACATTTAGCCTTATGGTCCTATTGATTGTCTATGTAATAAAAGACCACAG
This sequence comes from Triturus cristatus, assembly GCF_964204655.1. Classification (NCBI taxonomy): domain Eukaryota; kingdom Metazoa; phylum Chordata; class Amphibia; order Caudata; family Salamandridae; genus Triturus; species Triturus cristatus. The sequence continues at coordinate 864,190,992 of NC_140580.1, forward strand.
TAAAATGTCTGCTCTTTTCTGGTCCATGTGTCAGTTGTATTAAACTGACAAAAAGCAGGTAGTATGGAATGGCTTATTAAAAAAGTAGCCCACATTGAGTACCTGTAGTTTATCCCAGGTCTCCTTGCATCCTTTGATGTTCAACACATGCACTCAATCCATTGCAGAAAATTATGAGCAGCAAAGCCTCTGAATAGCAGATCTAGAAGCTTCAGACTGCTCGGAACAATTATGGCAAATTATGCGTCAAACTTGAGAAGCAAGACCAAGTAATTGAGACTCACAGACGAGGTACTGGGGACACAATCACAAATTGCCTGGAAATTAAATTCAAGTTACTCACCCAACTGAACAGAAATGGAACAGTTCACTTCAGCCACTTCGGAACCAAACAAACTACCAGCAGCTCACGAAAGAGCTGGGAATCTTGCTCTTCACGCAAAGCTTGTCCTGCCTAATTTTACATGAAGTCAACATCCCTTTTAAATGTGGGATTTGTAGGCCATACAGACATGAATGAACAGCTACTTCCTCAAACTCAATCCTGCCCCCTACTGCAAGAACTGCTGGTGAAGCAGTTATCAGCCAGGCCGGACAACAAGATACTCCAAATAATCCATATTTACATCGTCAGAGTTAGGGTCTGAACCTAAAACAACTATCAACTTTTACCATGTCCGAGCTCACCTGGTTTAAGTGTAGGAAAACTCACAGTGAACCTGTGACCCAAAGAAACTGAACTGGACGAAAACTACACATAAATGTGACTAAAGACCCTTAAATAAATAAACCCATAGATCGCTGCTCCATTATGTAGAGAGCAAATCTTGTTCTAATCGATATCTTTTCCCTATAGACAACAATTTCCCCCATCCTAACTATTCATACTCCAAGTCAATCATCCTCCAAATCAATTCTCCTGAGGCCACATATCGTTTAGAATAACCTCCTTCAAGCCATAGCTCTGCAAGGTCGACCCTATTCTGGCCAGCCACCCTCATTGCAAACTCTCCGCCACATCAACGCTCTTACAGTTTGCATCCGTTATCATACATCCTCAGACCATTGTTCCTTCAGGCTGTACAGAGAAAGATGAGGCAATGTTACATTTCTACAGCTTACACCTCAAATAGAATATACATAACTTCTCTAGTCTTTGCCATCAGCAGATTACAAAACTACCAGACCGGCCTCCTCTAGACCATATCTCCTCCACACCATTTGACCTTCAGATAAACCCTTTTCTAGACTAAAACTCATCAGGACCATGCAAAAACTAAACCATCCTAGATATGTTTTGAATAGTTTGTGGACTATATAAATGTTATCCATCCATCCACCCACCCATCCCACACCCATCCATCCATCCATCTATTTATCTATCTATCTATCTATTGATCTAACTATCTATCTGATCTGTCGGCATGTCTGATCGGCCATACTCACTCACCATCCAATATTTTAGTCCACACTGGTTTGGACGGTAGTCAACCAAGCGAAAGCATTGTTTCAGAAGTTTGTGCGAAGAACTTGCCAATGTGCAAGCGACTTCACTTCATTTTGCACAACTACAAACACTAACTCGCAGGTCAAGTATCATGGTTGTGTTTATGCGTTGCACGTGACACTATTTTTGTTTGAATCGGGATATACAATAGCAGTACAAGTGGTAGGTCGGATTAATTATTAACTGAAGAGAAGGGTTTTTAGAGATAGCTTTAACTTTTCTTCATGTTAGGTTTGCACAGGTGTTAGCCATATATATTGCATCACATATCAACAAAATGCCAGATAAGGGCATTGAGTTTTCTGCAAAAATAAACTATATTTGAAGAGAGAAAAGTTTGTCATTTTTACCAAGTGATGACATATTTAATGGAAAGATATTCTATCATCACAAGTAAAGGAAATTCCAACAGATGTTTGAAATCTTGATAGTAACAAACCCTAGCTCCACAATAATGGAACCCCAATTTTACAGATATTTTCAGTTCATACTTCAAATATGGCATCCTTTATTGTCTGCAATTGAACAATAGACTTCAGACTGGGAGCCCCCACTTACCCAGCTGCCCCTCACTTAGGTAGCTGGTGCTAGCTGGCCACTTTGCCAAAAGCACAAAGATTTCCTGTGTTTCAGAGACAGTCAACATGGCCATTGCCCTCCTCTCCTCCAAGGTCATGATCAGCCCTCCTCGAATGAGAAGGTCGTCTTTCAAACCAGCTGCAGCGTCCGACCTGAACAGTAGCATCCCTTATTCTGTGCCTGCATTTGCCGTCTTGTACCCTGAACATCTTCTTTCATTGAGCGCTCTATTGTGACCAATTTGCTCTCTCTCCTCTTTTTAGCCAGTTTCATCTGGGATAACTTTTTTATTGGTCTTCCGAAATGCTGTAAAATTGTGGGTCCTGGATAGCCTGCGTAGGCTTTCTGGAAGCCGAACCACTTACAAAAGGTGTTCCTGTGGTGTCCATCGCTGAGCGCGGAAATAACTCGGTTGCCACCATCCCTTTAATAGGACTCTCCAGTAGCAAAGTGTCAAAAGCGCGTGGTATGTTTTTTTTTACAACACTACAAACCATGGGCAAATATACAGAAAAGTAAGTTGCCCATTGATGGAGGACACTAGTGTTTATTGACAGACACTACTGTATATGGCTTCAGCAGGCCTTTTCCTGATGGGCCCGAGACTGCTCTGAAAAAAACCTCTGTTCTGGACACTAGAGTACTATTTAATTCATTTGCATGGAGTGCCACAGTATATTTATTTTCAAGGGGCTTTCGTGCATGTGAGAGTTTCAATAAATCCTCTGCTGTCACAACTGAAAGGGTATTAAATCTCCATTTTTCGTCATATGAAGGAATCTAACTGTTGGCTTTCAAGACTTTTAGTTAAAACAACCCTTTTGGTGCTGGACTATTCATTCTGTTAATAATCACCTTTTGAATTCAGACTTTGTTATCAAGTTTTCGGAGGCACGCATATGATGAAATATATAAAAAATGATTTGTTCTCACAGTCTTACAATTTTATAATCCTGCAAATAGCAGGTGTAAGTGGTAAGGTTCTCGCAGTAGAGGGTTTAAGCACTAAGTTAAGCCACCTTAATTGAAACTTGTGACGTTTAGTTAACACATACATCTTTTCCAAACGTATATTGAGCTATTACAGTGCCTTTGAGGCAGACTACTAAAATGATAGCTGCAACGATAATTGGTAAAGCTTTTTTAACCTATTGGCTTTGCCAATGCCTATTAGAAATGCTATACAGTTTTGGCAAGGCTCTATGTAGCATAGCAAAACATAAATCAAAAGCATAATGATGTGTGCATGCTCTATTATGCACGGGCGTCTCCAGTATGGCTGGGTAGCATTTTCTTTTTATTTAGGAAAATGAAGTAGTCCAATACTGATTTTAAGGTGGACGAGCTGACAACAATTTGCTGCCTGGTCCTCTGCTGCAAAAAAATAAAATAAAATAAAAAAAGACTGCGTTTTGGGGGTACAGCAAAGGGGGTGGATGGTAGCAACAGGGAGTGAGCGGTTGGGAGCGGGAAACACCATTTGAGGGAGAAACACAAGAGTGAAACAAGAAAGTGAAATGGAAAAGCACTGGAGGATGAGTGCAACATGAAGGGGGTGTGGAGAAGGATATAGGCGCAAAAGAGCAACAAGGAGAGTGGCAGAGTGGGGAAGAGATGTAGAAGAAGGAGACAGATGGAAAACACATGCACTTTCACGAAGTGCTCAACCAAAAAGAAAAAAGTAGTGCCTGAACAGTAAGCAGTGGAAAGACACAATTGGACAGAAGTAATAAGGCAATGGAAAAAAAACCACGAGAACAGAAAGGAATGCTTGCACAAGCTAACGAATAGAAAGTAGGCATATGAGTATGATAATAAAGCCAACCAATGACAAGCAATGGGTGAGCTCTAAGACCACTGTACCCGGACGATATGTCTTTTCATAAAAAGATAGCTTGTGCAATCTGGTAGGCGAGACCTAAAAATGCCACTCTCATCATGATTCCTATGTATGAGAACTTGAAACCTCTCGAGGCCAACATATGCACATAATGGTAGACCTCTTAAGAGGGATATTAATGTATGAAGAAAGGGCCGAATGGTTCCTTCCAAGGTATAGAGCTGCGTGGTAATGCAATAGTCAGACGTACTCAACAATCAGGATAATATTGATGTGAGTCCTGTCGGTGGCAGAAATCACTCTCCCACAATGGACAGTATGGAAATAATCTTGTCCTCAACAAGCATTGGTAAAGCCAATAGGTATGGATTTAGCAAGCCCGCATATTTGTGTTAATTATTTTTTTGCAAACATGCAGTATGCAAAAAAAAACAATATAGACATAAAAAAATATAACAATAAAGGAGCAGCCCAGCAGTCCAGACACCAACTCTGGTACTCTAGTGCACTCCTTACAGGAGACTATGCTTATGTGTACAAGCACTGTGCAAGCGAGCCAATGAATAAAGTGGGCTGACCCACTGCTGCATGCTGTGTGCTGTGGTGGGCAGAAGCAAAATGTGAATGATGCTTGGATAGACCAAAGGATATAGAAAGCTGAATGAAACTCCCATGTATGTATCTTTGTATGTATTTTTATTCTGATGTTTTTGGAAAACGTGAGGCTGTGAGATAGCTATAGCTGTTTCTGGATCAGACCTGAAAAATGGCCTCTTAGCACAATAAATGGTGAAGCACTAGACACAGGTCTGTAGTGAGCAGTATTGCAATCATGAAATGTCCTCAGTATAAAGCAAAAGGATCACAAACGTACAATGGATGATATGTCAAAATTCCTACATCTATAACGGACTGTAAAGCAATAGTCAGATGCCCCATTTGAGGGTATAACAATAGTAACATTTCCACAGTGGATTAAATAGTCAACTCTAGTCACAGCTGGACCGGGAACCAAAAGCAGCCCTGGCAATAATGTTCAAACCAGCCTCTCTCCCTTCATCTTCTCGATAACTCTCTTTACATCCATCCAGTCATTATTTCTCCTACTTTCCTCTCTTTCTTCATCCTCTTGTATCACTTTCTCTCTTTCTTCCTCTTCACTATCTCTCTTTTTCTCTCTCTTGAAGCCATCCTGTGCCAGCTGTAATTAACCTCGGGGAGCTATGGAAAGTTACAGAGCACAAGAACTGGTGCTGGCCCTTTAAAACCGGCCTCCAGCCTAATGAGGAAATGCCTGGTGGAATAAAAGGTATATCCGGCCTTGGCTCCAGTACAAGGATTTCCAGAGCCTCAGGAAAATGGCATTTTGCTATTTTGGTGCTCCCCCTTCCTAATTATGGAGCCATATTTGAGGCTTTTTGCTGCAATCTTGTGCACATTTAGAATATCACCACAAGGTGGCTTCCATTTATCAATGTAAAATAATGCTGGTCCCAAGTAAAGCAATAATTAAGGGGCCAGATACCGGATACAGATGCAGCCATACAGCCACAATTGACTAAAAAGCAATTCTCATAAGCACTGAATGCCACATAAACACCCCCATGCCTGCTTTAGATAGAATAACAAGAGATACTTGCTATACTGGGTGATACTCCCAGGCCTATGGAGGAGTAGCAGTAATGACACACTCACAATGGACTGTCTAGCAATATTCCTATGCCCACAATGGATGCTGTGATAATATCTTGCGCTTATCAACATTGGAAAAACACCCATACTTGCATGCCTACAAGACAAGACATAAAAAAGCGAGGTAAAGAAAAAAGAAGGGGAGAAAGTAAACTTAAATAGCAAGAGAAAGGGGTTTAACACGGGTGGGATGTGCCACTCGGTGTTCTGTTCTGAGTGGTGAGCAGTGATGGAAACATCTGGAAAAGAAAGAGTAGAACCTGCTCAAAATTCTTCCAAGATTATATTATATTTACTCTTCTTCCATGTAATGACTGTACCAGAGATTACCTAGGTTTCCCCACTTATAGCTTTTATTTTTTTGCAGTTTTATATAGTGCGAACTTGACCCGAATCCAATCAGGTATCAGAGCGCTTTACATAGCGCCAGTTATGTTACATAAGGACATTATTATTTTTTTTTTGTTAGGCACGGGGAGATTAAGGGCCATATGTAGGTAAATTACATTTACCGATTCTTAAATACCGAATTTTACCGATTCGGTATTTATGAATCGGTAAATGTAATGTAGGTAAATAATTACCGATTCGGTATATGTCGGTATTTTAGAATCGGTATTTACCGATTCGGTAATGGCAACTGGCTTCCCATTCATTCCTATGGGCCTGGAGGCCCATAGGAATGAATGGGAAGCCAGTTGCCATTACCGAATCGGTAAATACCGAATTGGTAATGGGGGAGGCATCATCATGGGTGGCAGGGTGTCACATTGACACCCTGTTGCACCCCTGATTCGTCCATGTGTGCACATGTGGCGCACATACATGCCCTAAGGGCATGTATGTCTGCCACATTGCACACTTCAAATGGAAAAAAAAATGCTTTTTTACAGGTATTCGTCATTTACCATCAACTTTTAGTTGGTGGTAAATAACGAATCCCCACACCAACGACACACTCCCCTACATATCATTTCAGGATTCGGTATTTACCGAACCGGTAAAATTACCGATTCGGTAATTTTACCGATTCGGTAAATTACCGAATCCTGAAATATGCCCCCTACATACCAAAAGCCTAAATACCGGTCGGTAACGGGATATTTACCGAAAATCGGCCGTTACCGACCGGTATTTGGCTTCCTACATATGGCCCTAAGTGATTTGCCCAGAATCACAGGATGTTTAGCGCCGTTACCGAGACTCAAGCCTAGTTCCCCCAGGTCCGAGGTCAAGCGCCCTAACCATTAGGCCAACTCCTCTCCCCATAAACTTTGGTAAACAAGAAATCGTCTTTGAATGTGAAAGAATAAATATACCTGCCCATTATACAGTGGGCCGTGCATGAGCTGGTTCATTGCTTGATTTGCAAAAATAAATACAGACATACATAAATAAATAAAGGAAATAAATAAGTAAGTGCAGGGGCCCAAAGTTTTTCTTAGGATCCCGCAGCTGGCGCTACAGAATGCTTGGGCGGAAGAGTGCCAGGGCTGCCTAGTCTTGATTCCAGCTCATGTCTCTTTCTTCCACCACCTTCACTTCTTGCATCTTTTATCTCACTCATACGTTCTCCCTTTGTCACTGTTTTCCCATCTTTTTCTTTCTCCTTATCATCCCCTATTCTTTTTATCTCTTTTGCTCTAGGTCCAAGTCTGAAGAAAAATAATTTCCAGTGCTCAAAGAAACGAACGAGTCCTGGTGCCCACCACCGGCAACCCCCGGCACAAATTAAGCTGTAACTCGCTCCAATCTAATACAATACTGGAGCGAAATGTGCACAGCGGGCAATCAAAGAACAGGTATTCAGCCGATCTCAGCACAAAAAAATAACTTCACTATCAAAATATGTTTGTCTTGCTCGGTTTTACTTCGATTATGTGCTCTTACTTCAGCTGGGATGTCCAATCGTTATGAATCCATGACACAGCAATCTGCCCGGCCGCCCAGGCGTGCTCGGGGCTGCTCCAGCGAGCTGGGAGGCCGGCCTGCCTAGCAATGCTCAGACCATGACCGGCGGGAACAGCTTGATAAATGGCCAGTTTATAATGCTGTCATGCCCGTTTTGCCCTATGGGAAATGTGGGAGTCTCTCAAACCAGCTTATTACCAACCTGTGGCTGGAGCAATGATCAATCACGCTGATCAGATATGGCAAACACAGTAACTGATATAACGAAGATGTCTTACACCGCGCAGTTGAGGTGAACATGACAAATGGTTGGGGCGGGAGGAAATGACTGAACAGGAGGAGACGAACGAGATAGCGTATCTACTGGCGAATACAAAGATCACCGGGGACCGTAGGGCTGCGTTTAACACCCTTGAACAAACACACGCTCTGCAGATCTAATTTACGCGCTGCGCCCTCCTGACGTGACCAATCAGCGCGAGCCCTCTGCTCCTACTTTCTCAACGCCTGTCGCTAACTCTGATGCCAAGTGGACGGAGGAGATGCACATTTAGGGCTTCCATTTATATTCTGGCTAGGGTGACAAGAATTTTAAAGCCAAAAACCGGAACATTTCACGAAAATAGAAGAAGGACTACAGTTTTACTTCAAGCGAGCGCACAGAATGACAGCGCTCCTCAGCAGAGAATTACAGAACAAGCAGTCAGAACATACATAAAAATGCAAATTTTGATCCCAGAAGATTGCCTGTTAATTAAATTGCTTTCTTGAAACAACTGATAACTATCCCTGCTTTGTAACACATAAAAAAGCACTTCCTGCCGTTTTCAGTCGACCCTCTCTAAAAACCGGGACAGGAGCAAAATTTCCCGAAATCTGCCAGGACAGCCGGTGAAAAACCGTGACCGTCCGGGGAAATCCGGGACGCCTGGTCACCCTAATTCTGGCGATGTGCGAATTACGCTTGCTCCTCGCTTCCATGTGCAGCTTTAAATGCCCCTATGGCTACTCCTGTTACTGTACATCAGCCGCGGCCCGTGGAGCGAGTTCCATGGGGCGGTAAGGCGGGGCGGGGGAGGGGCAGGGTGGGGGGTTCTAAAAACCGGAATATGGATAATTACAGGTAAGTAAACAATTACATAAATGAAACGAATTTCGTAGCGCACGCTGCATCGCATTTTGCGATGCAGCGCGTGCTACGAAATTCGTTTTATTTATTTAATTGTTTACTTACCTGCAATTATCCATATTCCGGTTTTTAGAACCCCCCACCCTGCCCCTCCCCCGCCCCGCCTTACCGCCCCACGGAACTCCCTCCACGGGCCGCGGCTGCTGTACATATCGGAATTCTGAGATATGCAGTCAGTAGTGCATCCCCCTGAGGTTTTTCCGGGGGTACATTTTGGCAGGTCAGACATGCCGAACCTCCAAATGCCTTTTACTTACTGATTGAGACATGCAGAACTGAGAACAGTAAGTGGTGAATTTCACGTTATGCCCCATTTTTCAGAGGAAAAAGTCAGAATATGAGATGTTCCCAACTGATAAATAGCTGATCTTTCACTATTGATATTTCTTTAATAGTGTGGTAAATACTTCACATCCACGTCACCTCCAATCAGAATCAGGGCCTAAGTATGTTAGTATAATTGCCCATCTTCTTGAGTTTTGTTGTTGTTTGTGTGTGTGTGTGTGTGTGTGTGACGTTTGCAAGGTTTACAAGCGGACATTGGAACTGTCTTGTTATTCAGACGTGTGGTACAGTCGAAAAGGTTCTCACACCTTATTGCCAATTTGCCTCACAATTAATTTTCTCAAAATACATTTTTAGTAAAGTTCCTCCAGCAAGCATGCACGGCCAATTGTGAGTGTGTTTCTGTTTTTTAGCAAAGTCGACAAATGTCCCATTGAAAGTGGAATCCTAGATTATTCTATCTAGTAAGTGTATATGGCGCACCAGCCACTAGTATGGCACTCTAGTGCACAACAGTGCTTAATTTTATCTGGTGGTTTCCAGTACTCTGCACGGGCACTTAATTGTCAAAACTGGCACTTATAACAGCTGCCGCATGGTGGAACTGGTTGTCACATTTAGCGATGAGCATAATTATGCATGCATATTAACTCTATGTACATTTAAAATGACTAATACCTGCCACCAAAGCCATTCCTAGAGCTTTGGAAGCTGAAATAGTCTGAACTGTCGAACGTTTAGGAATCTGGTGATTTGTAGTTGTTTTGGCACAGTCATTGGTAGCGATGGCAGGGTCAATGGCAGTAGCGGTCCGTGGAGGGAGTTCGGTGGGGCGGTGAGGCGGGGCGGGGGAGGGGCAGGGTGGGGAAATGTAAACACCAGAATATGGATGAACGGAGGTAAGTACACATTTAAATAAATAAAATGAATTTCGTTGCGCGCGCTGCATTGCATTTAGAGATGCAGCCCGCGCAAAGGAATTTGTTTTATTTATTTAAATGTGTACTTACCTCCGTTCATCCATATTCCGGTGTTTACATTTCCCCGCCCCGCCTCACTGCCCCCACCGAACTCCCTCCACAGACCGCTACTGGTCAATGGGTGGTGAAAGCTGCAGTAGCCTCCTAGCGAGGGCCCTGGTACTTATTTTATTACAAATCAAGCACTGGTGCACAAACTGCTAGAGGAGATTACTGGGAGACATACATGTTTGTTATGGGGCTCGCAAGGTTGTAGTATGTCCAATGAGAGAAATATTTTCTAAGGCAATGGCATGTGATCATGGTTATGTGGTGGTGAATTTGTTCGAATAAATTCTGGCTCCACATTAAAGGTAGCTGTAACTTTAGTGGGGAGTGGCTTTTCACAAGTCTCCTTGATCATTGCATTGGTACATCATCTGGAGTTGGAGGGAAGCACTTTGCAACACTCCGAGGAGTCTGTGCAAGGGATATGTCTCTCTTTGTTGATGCTTCACCATCAATGTCAGGTTCAGGCCTAGCAAATGAAGGAAGCCATTGTACTGTGACCTTAAACATGAAGGAACCTGTAGTGCCTAGCGTGTAAAGCAGCAGTCTGCTGCAAGGAAGATGTAGAAGCAAGCCCATTGAGTTGAAGCCTTGTTGGAGGTTGTCCTACAGAAGTGAGCTTGAAAGGAACCATGATGACTTTTAGTCCTGGAGAACCCGACCGGCTGGAAAACCTGGGCAGTCAAGCACTGCCGACTGTCATTTCTGACTGTGAGAGTGGTGAGCTTAACTTGCTTCTGTCCCATCCCGTAACATCCATGACCCAGTAGTAGTGTCAGTACTAGCTGTAGGAATTGAAGCACTTCTAATGGTACTACTCTTGGTAGCTATTACAAATGAAAGGGACTTCCTGCTTAGATATGGTTCCACGGCAAAAAAACAGCTAATATTGCAAAAAAAGAGAACCCCAGCAACCTTAATATTTCAGTTCACACATACTGGCAATCATCAAAAAAAAAGTATGACCCAGAGAGGAAAACAATTATTTTACATGTGTCTTTTTATTCATAAACCTGTTATTATTATTAATTTAATTTACATTTATAGTCTTTCTTCACTGTACGTAGATAATATCCTATGAATCCTGATTGCATATCAGTAGTAAAAATACAAATATTCATTCAATTGTAACCTCCTTTTAATTCTCTTCATTAACCTGATTCATACGTATTACATGCCCATATCCGACATTTTAAAATCCATTAATACATTTCTTAATCGTTCTTGGGTGTTTGTGATCTCTCCTATATATTCAGCTTACTTGGCCCTTCTTGGGGGTCAATTACACTTTGTATTGCAGGGTATCATTTTGCAGTTAATCCCACACTTTATCATTCTTTGTTATACATCTGTGATCAAAGTGTTTGTACAAAATAACACATCCAAATATTCTGTATTTTTATTGATACTGTGGCTACTGTTAATTTAGTTCTCAGCGATCTGCAATCAAATTTGAAACTTCCTGAGCCAAAAATTGCCCAAAAAAACTTTTATAAAATGCAATCCTAGTTCTCAAAGGTGTGGCATAGTGGAACCTGTTGTATTAATAATTGCAGCTATAGTAGCAACATCAGAAGTATTTATTTATTTACATAAAACAGGGGCCGATAATAATTGTAGTACTAATAGTTGTACAACTACTAGCAGCTGTAGTGATACTGGTAGCAGTAGTTGCTATTTGAATGGTACTAAAAGAAATGTAGTGCTAGTAATGCATGCAATACCAGCAGATACAGTTAGTAATCAAGCAGTAAAATTGGTAGAGGCAGTAGTAATAGCTCTTGTACTAGTTGCAGTAGTGGTAGTGTAACTAGTAGGGCCAAAGGCAGTACTGCTCATATTAGTGGAGGGTTTCTTTGTCACGATAACACATTTCTTCCCTGCTTAATGGCTATATAAGACATACAAGCTGACTTGCTCCATTGTTGCACAATTAAGATAATCCCATGAATTAAATATTGTGAATACAGCCATGATAGTGGTCCAGGCCATTTAAGAAGTGTTCCCACATAAAATCGCTCTGCCATCTGCTTTAGCATTAAATACATGCTGAATTTCGAACTGGGCGTAGGTGTGGTGAAACTCTGAAGTCAAGTGAAATTGGTGATCTATGCTCTTTGCACAGAAGAATAATATTTACCACCTTCGTCCGAGGCATAGTTTCACTTCATCAAACCTATTCCCCAGCTGCTGTGGGAACCGTTTTTGCTCGCAGCCACTCAACTTGCCATTTTGGGCGTGGCAGCAGGGAGACACAATGGCCGCCACTCTGCTGCCGCAAAACCGTCATAAGTCCTGCCCTGGCATTTCTGGCAGCGGGGAAATGAGAGCTGTGCTGTACCACTGAAAACTAAAGTAAACCCCATAGAGGTATGATCAAAACCCTGACCACGTTTTTTTCAAATTTCCAAACTAAAGAGGTTTCGAAATTCGCATTTTTGCACACCCTTAATTTTATGACCATTGGAGTATATGAAACCTTTATTGGCCAGCTTGGGTAGCAGATTTCATGCTACTTTTGCTGGACCTTGAGTTCCCTAGCATCAAGTAAACTGACTAATCTGAAATAATGGATGGATCGAACTGAAAGATTCCTTTAAAAAGTTTCATTTACCTTCTGCAGCGCAAATAATTACGGGCAACAACAAGATGTATTTGTATTTTGCAAAAAAATTACATATTGGTGGTACTGAGTCTTCAACGATGATCTAAATAGAATACAAATGATCACAAAATATTTAATTTCTTTCGACAAAGCTTTTTAATTGCATTGTGGTTGAATTATGAGACCGCAATGAATATACAGACTCCAAATATGAAACAAACTATACGGGAATCCCGCATGTGTGCTATTTTACAAACATCACATTTGATGCAATGAGTACACATGCAAATCAATTGCTGTTGTTGCTGCGGCCTGGGGGGCGGGAGCGACTTAGTGCAAAAGACTTGCCGAAAATGGACCAACCATTGTAATATAATTCACACCCTTGGAGTGGAAGTGACTTACTCCCCAGGACACTGGTGTCTCTGTGGTTAGCAGTACATAATTATAGAGCAAATGCAATGTTTTTTCTTCAAATGCTTTTATGTAAAGAATGTTTGAGAAATGTACATGACTCCCCACGGAAAAGAAATAAGCAAATTGCTAAGCTGGGATAAAATAACAAGTGAAAAACACGTAGAGTAAGTGCATGCACACTCATAAAAATATACTAGTTCTTTGGGTTGAGAAATATATTTTTCATGTTCAGAAATTCTATTTTTCTTTATTGTGACCGCTTGAAAAATGATGTTCACAATTCTCACTAAATTAGTAATGGACTAATTTGAAACTGTTGTGCCTTTTCAATTGTCTCCAATCTATTATTGTCAATGTATCAATACTTTGACTAGGCCAAGTTGATCCACAGATATCGCCTTGATTAATAAGTGTCAGGTGAAGGTAAGATACCTCCATGATCTGCTACCGCTTTTGTCAATTTATTAGACCAATTATTACCCGGAGATTTCTTTACCATTTAGTCAAAGTTGTCCTTTCCGAACCGTTAAATGGATAAATACAACCACCACTGAACATCGTGGCAATCGAAATCTCGATTTGATAGTCAACCACATATTAGCAAATCATAGAAGCAGCATGTTAAGAAGAAGTTTATGTTAACCCATAAAGAGACCTATTTTGGAATGTTAAATGAAGAGTTGCAATTAGAAAATTAAAAAACTACACCTTTGAAATAGTGTACTCAGTATATGTCCTGCCTCTCACAATCAAATGGATTTGTAGGCTTATTGACAAATTGGGTGCACCTTTTTGTATATGCATGGAAATTCCAATTTTTCAAGTTGTGCTGAGGTAAGTATAAGCCACACCATACAGGGGCTATCCAGACCGTATTTGTTTCTATTCACTCTTTTTTCATTCAAATTTGTCATTCATTCACATGAGAGCAATCTTAAATGACACAGAGCTGAATATTGCACGAATATATGGAGTGAACTGCCAACAATTAAACAACCAAACAACTATGTGATATTGTCTATCATATTCCTGCTTCACATGCTTGACTTGTGTTATCCCTCACTGTTGCTACCACTTACTGTCTATATCTATATCTGTATTCACTGAAAAAACCATAGGTTTCACACATGTTATAGTTAGCGGAAATTTTACTGATAAAAAACCAATGAAATTCCCCCGTTATAGTTAGTGCAGGCAACTATAACTCACGCGACCGCAATCCTCTGCTGATGCTAATACTGTATTTAGACACTTATTTGCCCATGTCTTCTTCCATACATTTTTAGCTCTTCATATATTACAAATATTTTTTTTTTCATAAAGACACATATGTCATCAGCAGAAGATTGCGGTCGCGTGAGTTATAGTTGCCTGCACTAACTATATCGGGGGAATTTCATTGGTTTTTTATCAGTAAAATTTCCGCTAACTATAACATGTGTGAAACCTATGGTTTTTTCAGTGAATTTGCAAGGTTTTTTAAATGCTAATTCCTAACTATAACGTGTGTGAAACCTATGGTTTTTTCAGTGAATTTGTACGGTTTTTTAAATGCTAAGTTACTTTACGCCATTCGTGGCGTGCGCACCCACTTAACGCAGTTCGTTCCGTGCGCGCACCGTGCGCGCACAGTAAGCACGCGGTGCGCTTCGCGCACCGCGCGCCCACTTTACGCAGTTAGTGCCGTGCACGCACGGTGGGCACGCGGTGCGCTACGCGCACCACGTGCCCACGTTACGCTAGATGGGCCATGTACGCACGATGCGCTTCGCGCACCGTGCGCCCATGGAGGACATATGATGCACTTCGTTTTGAAAGGTAATATTTTAATTTTTTGTAATTTTTATAAGCCATGCACAAATGGTGGAGAGTGTGGATAATTTTTTTTTTTATTATTTTTTTTTTTAAATATTATAGTTTATCTCATGTGTAATAAGCCGTGCACAATTGGTGGCCATCGGCCACCAATTGCACACGGGGTGGGGAGAGTGTGGATACTTTTGTTTTTTTTATAATTTTTTACCGTACGCGTACGGTAAGCGTAATCGGCAAAATTAGCGAAAAAATTAAAATTCCGTTTTTGGCCTTGGGGGATCTTTGGGGACTCCCTCAACATGGCTATGTGTGTGGGAGCTGTCTAAACAGCCCCTTTACATGTTTTTGTGCTTTATATTTCAACATCACTCTCAGTGCGAGAGAGAAAATGGCGGCCGCCGCTTCCTGGTTTCGGCCGATTCGAATGTTTACTAAGATCTAAGAGCCAATCAGAATTGCGCTCGCGCACGCCACCGTACGCGTACGGTAAGCGTACCGTAAGCGCACCGTAAGCTGGCTCAGATATATATATTGATTTAAAGGCTATTTTCTCAGAATCTACTGAACAGATTTACACCAAACCTACAAAAGGCACTTCCTTGACCTGAGGACTACCTCTCTGCCAAATTTCTAGTAATTCTGTTCAGCCGTTCGGGCTGTAGCCCTGTCTAAAGGTCCTATGGAAAAATGCATGGGAAAAACGCGTTTTGGGACCCCCCTTTTATCTCAGCCCCCGCTTGACGAATCCCCCCGAGACTTTCGGGGTAGGAGCGGAGCGTAGCGCCCCACCTATTTTGAAAAATTCGCGAGGATTCGTCGACCGGCGCCAAAGTTATTCAAAATAGAATGTTGCGGATTTCCTATGGAAACGTGGTCCTAACTATAACTACCTACTGGCGACGGCCAGTAGGTAATAAATCTATATCCATGCCTATATCTATATGTCTATAAATCTCTCTCTCTCTCTCTCTCTCGCTCTCATTCTCTCTCTCTCTCTCTACCTGTCACCTGAGAGCGCGTCATGTGATCAAGGGCCTTGGGGCTCGAAACGCGTCATGATGGCTGGTGTTGGAGGAGTCTGAAAAAACACTTCTATGCACTGATAACGTGGTCTGTGCTCCGTCACTCAAATCGGTGGCAGTCAAATGCAAGCGGAGTCTGTCAATATATATATATATATATATATATATATATGTGTGTATATATATATATATATATTCACTGAAAAAACCATAGGTTTCACACATGTTATAGTTAGCGGAAATTTTACTGATAAAAAACCAATGAAATTCCCCCGTTATAGTTAGTGCAGGCAACTATAACTCACGCGACCGCAATCCTCTGCTGATGCTAATACTGTATTTAGACACTTATTTGCCCATGTCTTCTTCCATACATTTTTAGCTCTTCATATATTACAAATATTTTTTTTTTCATAAAGACACATATGTCATCAGCAGAAGATTGCGGTCGCGTGAGTTATAGTTGCCTGCACTAACTATATCGGGGGAATTTCATTGGTTTTTTATCAGTAAAATTTCCGCTAACTATAACATGTGTGAAACCTATGGTTTTTTCAGTGAATTTGCAAGGTTTTTTAAATGCTAATTCCTAACTATAACGTGTGTGAAACCTATGGTTTTTTCAGTGAATTTGTACGGTTTTTTAAATGCTAAGTTACTTTACGCCATTCGTGGCGTGCGCACCCACTTAACGCAGTTCGTTCCGTGCGCGCACCGTGCGCGCACAGTAAGCACGCGGTGCGCTTCGCGCACCGCGCGCCCACTTTACGTAGTTAGTGCCGTGCACGCACGGTGGGCACGCGGTGCGCTACGCGCACCACGTGCCCACGTTACGCTAGATGGGCCATGTACGCACGATGCGCTTCGCGCACCGTGCGCCCATGGAGGACATATGATGCACTTCGTTTTGAAAGGTAATATTTTAATTTTTTGTAATTTTTATAAGCCATGCACAAATGGTGGAGAGAGTGGATAATTTTTTTTTTTATTATTTTTTTTAAAAATATTATAGTTTATCTCATGTGTAATAAGCCGTGCACAATTGGTGGCCATCGGCCACCAATTGCACACGGGGTGGGGAGAGTGTGGATACTTTTGTTTTTTTTATAATTTTTTACCGTACGCGTACGGTAAGCGTAATTGGCAAAATTAGCGAAAAAATTAAAATTCCGTTTTTGGCCTTGGGGGATCTTTGGGGACTCCCTCAACATGGCTATGTGTGTGGGAGCTGTCTAAACAGCCCCTTTACATGTTTTTGTGCTTTATATTTCAACATCACTCTCAGTGCGAGAGAGAAAATGGCGGCCGCCGCTTCCTGGTTTCGGCCGATTCGAATGTTTACTAAGATCTAAGAGCCAATCAGAATTGCGCTCGCGCACGCCACCGTACGCGTACGGTAAGCGTACCGTAAGCGCACCGTAAGCTGGCTCAGATATATATATTGATTTAAAGGCTATTTTCTCAGAATCTACTGAACAGATTTACACCAAACCTACAAAAGGCACTTCCTTGACCTGAGGACTACCTCTCTGCCAAATTTCTAGTAATTCTGTTCAGCCGTTCGGGCTGTAGCCCTGTCTAAAGGTCCTATGGAAAAATGCATGGGAAAAACGCGTTTTGGGACCCCCCTTTTATCTCAGCCCCCGCTTGACGAATCCCCCCGAGACTTTCAGGGTAGGAGCGGAGCGTAGCGCCCCACCTATTTTGAAAAATTCGCGAGGATTCGTCGACCGGCGCCAAAGTTATTCAAAATAGAATGTTGCGGATTTCCTATGGAAACGTGGTCCTAACTATAACTACCTACTGGCGACTGCCAGTAGGTAATAAATCTATATCCATGCCTATATCTATATGTCTATACATCTCTCTCTCTCTCTCTCGCTCTCATTCTCTCTCTCTCTCTCTACCTGTCACCTGAGAGCGCGTCATGTGATCAAGGGCCTTGGGGCTCGAAACGCGTCATGATGGCTGGTGTTGGAGGAGTCTGAAAAAACACTTCTATGCACTGATAACGTGGTCTGTGCTCCGTCACTCAAATCGGTGGCAGTCAAATGCAAGCGGAGTCTGTCAATATATATATATATATATATGTGTGTATATATATTACCTACTGGCGGTCGCCAGTAGGTAGTTATAGTTAGGACCACGTTTCCATAGGAAAACCTCAACATTCTATTTTGAATAACTTTGGCGCCGGTCGACGAATCCTCGCGAATTTCTCAAAATAGGTGGGGCGCTACGCTCCGCTCCTACCCTGAAAGTCTCGGGGGGATTCGTCAAGCGGGGGCTGAGATAAAAGGGGGGTCCCAAAACGCGTTTTTCCCATGCATTTTTCCATAGGACCTTTAGAACGAGCTACAGCCCGAACGGCTGAACAGAATTACTTGAAATTTGGCAGAGAGGTAGTCCTCAGGTCAAGGAAGTGCCTTTTGTAGGTTTGGTGTAAATCTGTTCAGTAGATTCTGAGAAAATAGCGTTTAAATCAATATATATATCTGAGCCAGCTTACGGTGCGCTTACCGTACGCTTACGGTAAGCGTACGGCGGCGTGCGCGAGCGCGATTCTGATTGGCTCTTAGATCTTAGTAAACATTCGAATCGGTCGAAACCAGGAAGCGGCGGCCGCCATTTTGTGTATTTCACTCTGAAAAAAAAGAGTGAAAACAAGGAAAGGGGGCAATGAGGAGAGTTACAGACCCCCTAACATTTGTAAGGGGGTCAAAGAAGGACAGAAAAGTACAAAAAAAACATTTATTGATTTAAAAAAAAATCACGGGGTACGCGTACGGTAAGCTTACGGTAAGCGTACGGTAAAAAAAAAAAAAGATAAATGAAAAGCACATGACCTACCGTACGCTTACGGTACGCTTACGGTGCGCTTACGGTGCGCTTACGGCAAAAAGTACGCATGCGCGTAAAAAAGACACGCGCTTGCGCGCATGCGCATAACAGTCACTCCCCGGCACTTCCGCGTAACGTGCGCGTGTGGCGTAAGCGCGCACGCGACCCACGCGCAGTACGCGCGGCTACGCAAAGTACGTAACTATACGCAAGCAGCGTAGATAGATTACGGGCGTTGCGTAAACCGTACGCTTACCGTGAGCGTACTATAAAAAAAAAAAAAAAAAACTGGAAATAAATTTTACATGTTTATTTTAAAAAATTTATATAAAATAAATATTTAATGATTTTAAAAATTTAAGCATAGTCTTTATAAAAGGTAAGAAAATTAAATTAAAAATATGTTTGAAAAAAATGAAGAATAAAAAAAAAATAGCATTTAAAAAACCTTGCAAATTCACTGAAAAAACCATGGGTTTCACACACGTTATAGTTAGGAATTAGCATTTAAAAAACCTTAGAAATTCACTGAAAAAACCATAGGTTTCACACACGTTATAGTTAGGAATTAGCATTTAAAAAACCTTAGAAATTCAGTGAAAAAACCATAGGTTTCACACATGTTATAGTTAGCTGGACATTTTACTCGTAAAAAACCAATGAAATTGCCCCGTTATAGTTAGTTCAGCTAACTATAACTCGCGCGCCCGCAATGCACTGCTGATGACGTCACATATTACATCACTCATGACATGGTCAGTGACATCACTCATGACATCACTGATGACATCTCAAATGACATCACTGATGACATCACTGATGACATCATCCTTGTGATAGAGTGGCAGACCTCCTCTCACCTTAATATAAGCTTTGATACACACATTCAAAAATAGAGACTAAAATTTTCAAAACAATGGACATACCAATACCAGTTACAACAACCTCTTCAGTAATTCTAAGATCAACATACACATCCACTCATTCACCAACAGTCCTATACAGTCACTCATACATGTACTCACTCATCATATGTACTCATACACCTATACATCCTGTTACATAATGCCACTCATCCATAGAGTTACTCACACACATAGTCACTCATGCTAGTAAAGAATCAAACATACATTCACCTGCATATACACATACTTAGTCTTTTAAACAATCACTTATAGAAACACATACTTATTCATACAGGAACTCTTTCAATCTCTCCCTCTCACATATACTCACATATATACACCAATAGTCACATATACTAGTTTAAAACATATGTAGTTACTCATAAAGACACTATTGAGACAGTCATTCACTCACTAACACACCAATACACACACACATCCACCCATGCAGTCCTGCACACATGCTCTGTTCAACACATACAAACAGTGAGTCACTCATTCATGCACCTATGCACTACGTCATACCCCCCACCGAACCATGCAGACACTCAGACTAATACTCAAAAAAACCAACTAATAACCTATATAGACACCCATGTAGCTACTCACCAACCCATGCAGCCACTTATACACAAAGTGAAAAAATGATACAGATATTTACATATTTAAATATTACTCACTAAGCCATGTATTCACTATGATACACTTAATCAGTCAGTTACACAATCAATTTTTCAAAAAGAAATCATCCATTTAGACAGTAATATACCCATTTATTCTTCTATCAACCTTGAGATATACATATATAAAACATATTTAATTATCAGAAAAACACACATTCACTGGATGATGTCATCAGTGAGGTCATCAGTGATGTCATTTGAGATGTCACTGACCATGTCATGAGTGATGTCACTGACCATGTCATGAGTGATGTAATATGTGACGTCATCAGCAGTGCATTGCGGGCGCGCGAGTTATAGTTAGCTGAACTAACTATAACGGGGCAATTTCATTGGTTTTTTACGAGTAAAATGTCCAGCTAACTATAACATGTGTGAAACCTATGGTTTTTTCACTGAATTTCTAAGGTTTTTTAAATGCTAATTCCTAACTATAACGTGTGTGAAACCTATGGTTTTTTCAGTGAATATATATATATTCACTGAAAAAACCATAGGTTTCACACACGTTATAGTTAGGAATTAGCATTTAAAAAACCTTGCAAATTCACTGAAAAAACCATAGGTTTCACACATGTTATAGTTAGCGGAAATTTTACTGATAAAAAACCAATGAAATTCCCCCGTTATAGTTAGTGCAGGCAACTATAACTCACGCGACCGCAATCCTCTGCTGATGCTAATACTGTATTTAGACACTTATTTGCCCATGTCTTCCATACATTTTTAGCTATACATATATTACAAATATTTTTTTTTCATAAAGACACATATGTCATCAGCAGAAGATTGCGGTCGCGTGAGTTATAGTTGCCTGCACTAACTATAACGGGGGAATTTCATTGGTTTTTTATCAGTAAAATTTCCGCTAACTATAACATGTGTGAAACCTATGGTTTTTTCAGTGAATTTGCAAGGTTTTTTAAATGCTAATTCCTAACTATAACGTGTGTGAAACCTATGGTTTTTTCAGTGAATTTGTACGGTTTTTTAAATGCTAAGTTACTTTACGCCATTCGTGGCGTGCGCGCCCACTTAACGCAGTTCGTTCCGTGCGCGCACGGTGCGCTTCGCGCACCGTGCGCGCACAGTGAGCACGCGGTGCGCTTCGCGCACCGCGCGCCCACTTTACGCAGTTAGTGCCGTGCACGCACGGTGGGCACGCGGTGCGATGACAAAGCAAGAAAGCACGTCAACAAATCTGTTTCTGCTTTCCTCCGTGACTATGGTATGGGTGCCATTTACCACAACAACTTGCGTTATGACATGCAAGACATTTATAGAGGAGATGGTGTGCACTTCAATGATGAAGGGAACAGAGTCTTCCTCTTGAACCTTAGACTCTCCATCGGTACTTACTTGTAGGTACCACTAAAAAATCATTTCATAAACACAACGGCTCTTTTTAGAGCCCCCTAATATCTAAACACTTAAATCTGATTTTCATTTTTTTTTTTTCTTTTCTACCGTACGCTTACCGTAAGCTTACCGTACGCGTACCCCGTGATTTTTTTTAAAATCAATAAATGTTTTCTTTGTACTTTACAGTCCTTCTTTGACCCCCTCACAAATGTAAGGGGGTCTGTAACTCTCCTCATTGCCCCCTTTTCTTGTTTTCACTCTTTTTTTTCTGAGTGAAATACACAAAATGGCGGCCGCCGCTTCCTGGTTTCGGCCGATTCGAATGTTTACTAAGATCTAAGAGCCAATCAGAATCGCGCTCGCGCACGCCACCGTACGCTTACGGTAAGCGTACGGTAAGCGTACCGTAAGCGGGCTCAGATATATATATTGATTTAAAGGCTATTTTCTCAGAATCTACTGAACAGATTTACACCAAACCTACAAAAGGCACTTCCTTGACCTAGGGACTACCTCTCTGCCAAATTTCGAGTAATTCTGTTCAGCCGTTCGGGCTGTAGCTCGTTCTAAAGGTCCTATGGAAAAATGCATGGGGAAAACGCGTTTTGGGACCCCCCTTTTATCTCAGCCCCCGCTTGACGGATCCCCCCGAGACTTTCATGGTAGGAGCGTAGCGTAGCGCCCCACCTATTTTGAGAAATTCGCGAGGATTCATCGACCGGCGCCAAAGTTATTCAAAATAGAATGTTGAGGTTTTCCTATGGAAAAGGGGTCCTAACTATAACTACCTACTGGCGACCGCCAGTAGGTAATATATATATATATATATATCTAACAAAATCTTTTCTCTTGCGCGGAAAGAAAGCCATTGAGCCTGATTCCATGGAGTTCAAATGCTTTATTTTCATAAGTTGCATGCAAATATTCTCTGTCCCAACGCGTTTCAACTCTGTTCTTGAGTCTTGTTCACGGGAAAATTATATATATATATATATATATATATATATATATATATATATATATATATATATATATATATATATATATATATATATATATATATATATATATCTTGGTGTGGATGGCACTCTGCTAATCCTTTGCTTAAAGACTTTGATAGAAAAGCAGACATTTGAGATGAGCAAATTTAGAGTGTCGCTGGTGTTGGGAGTGCTCTATACAGGAGCTGATTTCCACCTAAAACTTGAGAACTAACCAGATTTCTCTGCTTCTTTGTTTTGCCTAATTTATGTGTCACTCTATGCCCGAAAGGGTTTTGTTTTGACTTATACTGGGTGCTCCCTTGTGTCTGGACAAAGCTATACATTTCTGAAGAGCTCTAATGAGAGCGAAACACGTGTCAGGGTTTGCTTTAATTCATTTCAGGTTGGCTTGGATGGTAATTTACCAATCCAAAGCTGTAATACTGTTCCTGGAATGGGAAAAGGCTTTGGTCATTTTACAGCTCGACATGGATAGCACTGTGCTAATCCTATGCTTAAAGACTTTGATGTAGAAATGGCAAAAGACTTAGTCCCTTTCTATCTCGGCATGGATGGCACTGTGCTGATCCTATGCTTAAAGACTTTGATAGAAAAGCAGACATTTGAGGTGAGCAAATTTAGAGTGTTGCTGGTGTTAAGACTGCTGTATATAGGAGCTGCTTTTCACCTAAACTTGAAAACTACTCAGAGTTCCCTGCATCTTTTTTTGCACAATGTATGCATCACTCTATACCTGAAAGGGTTTTGTTTTGACTTATACTCGGTGCTCCCTTGTGTCTGGACAAAGCTATAACTCTATGAAGAGCTCTAATGAGAGCAAAACACTTGTCAGAGGTTGCTTTTGTTTATTTTAGGTTGGCTTGGATGGTATTTTACCAATTCACAGCACTAATGATAAAAGGCTTTGGTCATTTTACAGCTTGGCATGGATAGCACTGTGCTAATCCTTGGTCACCCTATCCATATGATAACTCCCTGAAATCCACCCAAGACACTTCACACAAATGTTACTGCTGCCAAGCGTAATTGCTGTGCTCCCCATGCTGCAGAGTGTGCCGTGCATTCAAACCAGAATTAAAAATTGAATGGCTGAGATCATTGAGATTTTCAAATCACTAATATTGATTCAAAACCCACAATCCCCCACATTGTCACTGGAGAAATTAGGTTATCATTTGCAAATATCGTTACTAAGTTCTGAGTCTGAATAAGGAGATTACTAAATTGCATACTTAACTTTATGCTACAAGAAAAATGTTGTAGGGAAATGTAGAGGCAAGGGTTGCAAATGCAGGCCCAGGAGAGAGCAGCTGAGGGATAATCATTTTGGGTTGGAGGATGCCTTCTTTCCCCAGAGAAAATGCATGGAAAATATTACAGGATTCTCAAGCACGGAGGTCCAGGTTAGTGAAGCTCCAACTTTGGTGTTGAAGGAGTCAAAAAGATGTTTAGAAACTGTTTAGTGAAGTACGGTTTATACCCAAAAGGCCAATATCGTTATATATATATATATATATATATATATATATATATATATATATATATATATATATATATATATATATATATATATATATATATATATATATATATATATATATATATAACACCTACTGGCAGTCGCCAGTAGGTAGTTATAGTTAGGACCTATTATCCATAGGAAATCCGCAACATTCTGTTTCGAATAACTTTGGCGCCGGTTGACGAATCTTTGCGAAATTTTCAAAACTGGTAGGGCGCTCCGGTCCGCTCCTATACTGAAAGTCTCGAGGCGATTCGTCAAGTGGGGGCCGAGAAAAAAGGGGGGTCCCAAAACGTGTTTTCCCCATGCAATTTTCCATAGGAACCTTTAATCGCAGCTACAACCCGAACTGCTGAACGGAATTACACCAAATTTGAAAAAGAGGTAGCCCTTGGTTACACGCGTGCCTTTTGGTTAAATGGTGTAAATCCGTTCAGTAGTTGCTGAGAAAATCAAAAGTAAAATCACATATATATCTGGGCGGAGCCTAACCACACATCTCATCATGAGATCTGATTGGCTGTCAGCACTTCATCCAAAAAGTGTTGGTAGCCATCTTGGGACCAATATACATGATAGCACCTCATTAAAAAGCATTGCAGTTAATAGAAGGTTTTAAGACTTTAGTTACTTTATAAATCATTTCTTGATGGTACCATACTCATTTTAGGAATTGTGGTGTGTTCTAAGGTGATTTTACCATGTGAAAAAGCCTTCTGCTGGGATATCATGAATCATGTTTGAGAGAAAACTATTTTCTCATGCTTTTCCCACAGACGTTTGGAAGGTGATCTATAAGCTAAACTGAGAGCATATTTTCTGTAAATTCACATTATCTTTCTCAATCATGTGAGAATGAAGTCTGACATTCTCAGTAAAACATGTACATCCAACAAGGGCAGAGACTGTCAGTTGATTCCCTTGTGTTCTACTGCAGCTTCCCAGAGTGTTCTAAAGAACAACTAGAGCGCTAACAGTCCTACTTATAGCAAACGTATTGCACACCTGAAGCCACCTTGATTGGAATAAAGTGGTAACTCTGAAAACATTTAATTTAAAAAGGAACAAAATGAGGGGGTTCATTTTGCCATAGAAAGTATGATTAGTGCTGCAGAAAGAAAAATTAGGGCACGTTTTGAGTGATTTCTCAAATTCTCTTCTATTTCATTAAAACATTCTGACATGCAGACTGAAACATGCACTTTTAATACCAGCAGCAGACTTCCGTGGTGAGCAGTAGCTTTACTACAGTGATCTAATGAGCAACTAGAGTGCTAACATTCAGAATTTATGGCAAATGTGTGACTTCCCTGGTGAGCAGTAGCTTTACTACAGTGATCTAATGAGCAACTAGAGTGCTAACATTCTGAATTTATGGCAAATGTGTGACACATCTGAATTCCTTCTTGATGGAATCAAAGTAAAAAACTGAAAGTATTTCCTACTAAGGAGACTGTAGTAAATGAGTAAATTAGGAAACTTCATAACAAATAAGTCTCCCAAGATGGCCACCAGAGATAAAAGAGCCCAAATGTAGCACAAATATCACCCACATGTAGCCCAAGCATAGCCCAATGACAGAATGTCCCAGAGTGTTCTAAAGAACAACTAGAGCGCTAACAGTCTTACTTATGACAAAAGTATGGCACACCTGAAGCCATCTTGATTGGAATAAAGTGGTAACACTTAAAACATTTAATTTGCAAAGGAACAAAATGAGGGGGTTCATTTTGCTATAGAAATTATGATTAGTGCTGCAGAAAGAAAAACTAGGGCACATTTTGAGTGACTTCTCAAATCCTCTTCTATTTCATTAAAAAATTCTGACATGCAGACTGAAACATGCACTTTTAATACCAGCAGCAGACTTCCCTGGTGAGCAGTAGCTTTACTACAGTGATCTAATGAGCAACTAGAGTGCTTACATTCTGAATTTATGGAAAATGTGTGACACATCTGAATGCCTTCATGATGGAACCAAAGTAAAAAACTTAAAGTATTTCCTACTGAGGAGACTGCAGTAAATAAGGAAATTAGGAAACTTCATAACAAATAAGTCTCCCAAGATGGCCACCAGAGACAAAAGAGCCCAAATGTAGCACAAATATCACCCAGATGTAGCCCAATGACAGAATGTCCCAGAGTGTTCTTAAGAACTACTAGAGCGTTTACTGTCTTACTTATGACAAAAGTATGGCACACACACCTGAAGCCATCTTGATTGGAATAAACTGGTAACACTTAAAACATTTAATTTAAAAAGGAACACAATGAGGGGTTCATTTTGCCATAGAAATTATGATTAGTGCTGAAGAAAGAAAAATTAGGGCACATTTTGAGTGACTTCTCAAATCCTCTTCTATTTCATTAAAAAATTCTGACATGCAGATTGAAACATGCACTTTTAATACCAGCAGTAGACTTCTGTGGTGAGCAGTAGCTTTACTACAGAGATCTGATGAGAAACTAGAGTGCTAACATTCAGAATTTATGGCAAATGTGTGACATATCTGAATACCTTCTTGATTGAATCAAAGTAAAAAACTGAAAGCATTTCCTACTGAGGAGACTGCAGTAAATGAGGAAATTAGGAAATTTCATAACAAATAAATCTCCCAAGATGGCCACCAGAGGCAAAAGAGCCCAAATGCAGCACAAATATCACCCAGATGTAGCCCACATGCAGCCCAATGACAGAAGTGTGCAAAACACTTTTTATTTTTTGTGTTTTTGCAGTTTTATATAGTGCAGACTTGTCAGGTATTGGAGTGCTTTACATGAGCATTGGTTACATCACACAAGAACAAATTCATTTTGGTTGTAGACATAGGGAGATGAAGTGATTTGACCAGAATCACAGAATGTCGAGCTGAAGCAGACACTCCAACCTGTTTCCCCAGTTGCAAAGTCTACAGCTCTGGAAGTAACACCACGTCCTCTCCCCTAAGTGCAACATTTAATCAAGTGGTCAACTGGATAAAAAAACATAAAGATAACAAATAATTTAAAAATGCTTTGTCGCTATTTGAAAACTCAGAAAATATGTCCTCATTTTAGTTTTTTAGAGCACTAACCATAATTTTGATGCAAATAAGACCCTCTCATATATGTAATTTCTAAAGGAAATGCTCTAGGTATTACAGTTTTGATTACATCAAGATGACGTCAGGTGTTCCGCACTTTTGTAATAAACATAGAATGTTAGCAATCTATTTGTTCATTGGGATACTGTTGAGAGGTAGAGGCCAGGGGCACAGACTCTGAAAATTGAAGGCAGGTAGGAGGGTGCAGAAGCAACAATTTGACCACACTGGGCAGGCAGGAAGGGCAGTGGCAGCACAACAGACTATGGAGGGCAGCGGAAAGGGGGGCAGGGGCAACAAACCAACAATACAGGACTGGCAAGAGAGGCTGTGGCAATATAATAGACCAATGTGGGCAGAAGGAAGAGGCAGTGGTAGTACAAGCATAAATGCCAACAGACCCGATTCAGCCAGGAAACGTCCAATGTTGTTAAGCTCAAAGGGGCTTTATTTGATCTGTCTCCTGTCTACAAACTCCTCTTTTTCAATGTAACTCAAAGGGGAAAATCAATACCCCAATACGCGGATCCTTCACAACGTTTCTAAAATGGCAGCTAGAATCCGCGCACCCACCGTGATGTGTACGCTTTGGGTGCGCTACTCCGAAAAAAATTGGAAAAAATATTTAAAAAAGAAAATATTATAAATATATTAAAATAAACAAATAAAACATAAAAATAAACAATATTTCAGTTTTAATGTTTTAAAATTTTGTTTTTGCAATTTTCAGAAAAATATATAATGTTATTTAATGAATAAAATATTTATAAATAAACAGTTAAAAAACTGTAGAAAATCAGTACAAAAAAATAGGTATAACTACTATTACTCTTAAAAATTAGCATTTAAAAAACCTTTGAAATTTACTGAAAAAAACATAGGTTTCAGAGACGTTATAGTTAGAAATTAGCATTTAAAAAACCTTTGAAATTCACTGAAAAAACCATAGGTTTCAGAGACGTTATAGTTAGAAATTAGCATTTAAAAAACCTTATAGTGTTATAGTTAGCTGGAAATTTTACTCGTACAAAACCATAGAAATTCCTCCGTTATAGTTAGTTCTGCTAACTATAACTCGCGTGCCCGCAATGCACTGCTGTTGATGTCACATATTACATCATTCATGACATGGTCAGGGAAATCACTGATGACATCACTGATGACATCTCAAATGACATCACTGATGACATCACTGATGACATCATCCAGTGAATGTGGTTTAGTTTGAAATTTAAATATGTGGCAGGTTCCAGAAATGTATTTGTGAACCACGGGCACAACAGACGCGTTTCGGCAACATCCTTTGTCTTCTTGGGATGTTGTCCGGGAGGAGTGTGGAGCTTTATGGATTTGCGGGAGCACCCCCGCATGAATGGCACCCATCTGCGAGTGCATTGAGCTGGTGCACAGCGGAGCAGTAATATATATATATATATATAGATATATATTAAGTGGCAGCGATTTTTAACTAGCAGGATTGGCATATTGGGGAATAACGGAGGAGAGAAAGAGGAAAGGTACCTACCTTTTGAACTTTCCGTGTCCTCTTTCTATGCTAATAACGCTGCTCCAATGAGATTCCTCCGTGATGGACAAATGCAAACCCCCGCGAAATTTGCAACTATTGACAGTCGAGCGCAGCACTGGCAGAAAGAAGGCAATCGCCGAAACGCGTCCCAGGCGCGACACTGATGCTTCACATGCTGTTATTCATATGCTGTATGGCGGATATTAAAGCCCTGCTGAAACGAAACCCCAGCTGTGTCAGACCTGTTTTCTGAAGTGGAAGCAGGATTGGTGGTGATGTTTGTGCGGAGGTCGGCTCCGTAATTCTGGCACGCCTCTCGGTCAGCAGCTCCGTGGTTTGCCGACACTTTGTTGGTTGGATGCTGGGAAGCATAACGCGGCGTGCCCCCGGTCTGAACTTGCTTTGGCATTGGGGAGAGAGTAGCGGATCACTGCTGAAGGGGTCAGCAGATAGCAGGACACTTCCGCCTTGAATCCTGCATGGAAAGGAGAGCTGGTACTTCACAGTGACGACGAAGTCGCAGCTTCATCGGGAGCTTGGGCGAGGTACTTACTTAAGCCTACACACGTTAAGTGGCAGCGATTTTTAACTAGCAGGATCGGCATATTGGGGAATAACAGAGGAGAGAAAGAGGAAAGCTAATAACGCTGCTCCAATGAGATTCCTCCGTGATGGACAAATGCAAACCCCCGCGAAATTTGCAACTATTGACAGTCGAGCGCAGCACTGGCAGGAAGAAGGCAATCGCCGAAACGCGTCCCAGGCGATGCTTCACATGCTGTTATTCATATGCTGTATGGCGGATATTAAAGCCCTGCTGAAACGAAACCCCAGCTGTGTCAGACCTGTTTTCTGAAGTGGAAGCAGGATTGGTGGTGATATATATATATATATATATACATATATATATATATATTCACTTAAAAAACCATAGGTTTCACACATGTTATAGTTAGCTGTACATTTCACTCGTAAAAAACCAATGAAATTCCACGTTATAGTTACATCAGGTAACTATAACTTGCGCGCCCACAATAAACTGCTGATGACGTCACATAGTACATCACTCATGACATGGTCAGTGACATCACTCATGACATCAATGATGACATCTGAAATTACACATTGTGGATTGCGGTCGCGCAAGTTATAGTTACCTGATCTAACTATAACGTGGAATTTCATTGGTTTTTTACGAGTGAAATGTACAGCTAACTATAACATGTGTGAAACCTATGGTTTTTTAAGTGAATTTGCAAGGTTTTGTAAATGATAATTCCTAACTATAACGTATGTGAAACCTATGGTTTTTTCAGTGAATTTGTACGGTTTTTTAAATGCTAAGTTATGTATTTTTTTCTTTTTTTTTCTGGTTTTTCACTATCCGCACACCCTGCGCGCACGGTGCGCTTCGTGCACCGTGCACGTTGCGCAGTCCATGCCGTGCGCGCCTCGCCTTTTTTTACGCATTAACATTTGTTTTTTTCTCCCTTGTGGGTCCTTTAATTTATTTAATAAATGTGATTGTTACTTCTTTATTTTTATTTTTTTTCCGTGCGCGTACGGTAAGCTTACCGTATGCGTACCCCGCGATTTTTAAAAAAAATTATTACATTTATTTTTCGTACTTTTGGGTCCTTCTTGGACCCCCTGACAAACACTAGGGGGTCTGCAACTCTCTTCGTTGCCCCCGTTTCACGTTCCCCACCTTTGTTTCTCAGTGCGAGAGACAGAAAATGGCGGCCGACACTTCCTGATTTCGACCGATTTGAATGTTTACAGTCATGTAACCACCAGAATTGAGCTCGCGCACGGCACCGTACGCGTATGGTAAGCTTACGGTAAGCGCACGCAGCGCGCTTACAGATATATATATTGATTTAAATGCTGTTTTCTCAGGACCTACTGAACAGATTTACACCAGACCTACAAAAGGCACATCCTTGACCTGAGGACTACCTCTCTGCCAAATTTCAAGTAATTCTGTTCAGCCGTTCGGGCTGTAGCTGTGTCTAAAGGTCCTATGGAAAAATGCATGGGGAAAACGAGTTTTGGGACCCCCTTTTTCTCAGCCCCCGCTTGACGAATCTCCCCGAGACTTTCAGGGTAGGAGCGGAGCATAGCGCCCCATTAGTTTTGAAAATTTCGCGAGGATTCGTCGACCGGCGCCAAAGTTATTCCAAATAGAATGTTGCGGATTTCCTATGGAAACACGGTCCTAACTATAACTATCTACTGGCGACCGCCAGTAGATTATATATATATATATATATATATATATATATATATATATATATATATATATATATATATATATATATATATATATATATATATATATATATATACACACACACACACACACCCATTAATCATGTCAGAGTGTGTATTTACTATTCTAATACACACACACACAGCCATTGATCATACCATGGTGTATATTTACTATTCTAACTCCATAGACACTTTTATACTGGTGTAGGTTGTGGAACAGACTAAAGCAAATGTAACTGCACTTTTACTGTTTGATACACTCACTCAACAGAACATAAAAACACTACGGGTAAAGGTTCTCATAGTGCACCGATCCTAATAAAGATTGGGCTTGTGTGGTTCTGCCCCGGTGCTCAAAGCATGAGACTCATTCACACACATACATGAACGCACAAGGTGCTTGCCCACACACACACTCTCTCTCTCTAGCTCTTTAGTTAAAATGTCAAGGCTACTTAGCAATGCTTGTTACTATTCAGTGTCATAAAAAACAAATACTCCCTGAAAACTTCAGTTGAAAAGGCTTCATGTTTCCATGAAATCCAAATCATAAAAGCAACTGACATGTCCTAATACGAGCCTTATGACCTCACACAAGACATCAGAGATCACATCACAATTTGCACCACCAATGACATCATTGAAGAGATAACTGACTGCACGTTTTCACATTTTGTGCTGCCAGTGGAAATACAGCCACACTTCTCTATTGAAGTTCCACACACATATCTCATGTTGTTGGTGCTTTTACTATTCCATGCAAATATGTACCCAGAATCCAACAGTGCAACGCTATAAAATGCTTGTAACACAAAGTAATATATTATTATAAAAAACACACCTTTAAGGATCTTATGATGTGATTTTCCATATGGTTGAATGCAGTCAATTTTAGAAACTGCCTATAGAGGAATTCTAACTTTATGCATATTTCCCATTTTTTAAAACATTTTCTGACCACTCTTTCTGGTGCCACCTCTGTTCAGTTCTATCACTGAATTGTGAATTCTTAAATGACTGAACTGAACGTTTGTTGACAAAACTTTCTAGAAGTTCTTACCGCTTGCACATTTGTCAGTGATACTTTGGTAAGGACTGGAAAGCTTTGCTTGTTCCTTTCTGCTCCTGAGGATAATATCGTGACTCCAACCACTAAAAAATCAAATGTTGCAATGGTGATGTCTGTAAACAAACGGCCTGGGATGCGACACATCTCTTTCCTACAGAGTTTCGTTTCTCTCTATGCTCAAGTTTCCCTGTTTTGTTATCTAGAATGCAGGCTTCTCTCAAATTCTGAAGAAACTGACACAAACTGGGCAGTGCCTTAGTCAAAAACAAATGCTGCTCGCTTGATAAGAACCTGCGAAATGTAGTTCCTTGAAAAACAATTATTGATTAAAAAACCAACTAAACGGGACTATTAGTTATGACTTCCAAGATGATCTCTAATCAAAGCAGTATTCATGTGAATATGCTTTTCAAAACACCAGTAATAGCAGTCTCTAAAATATTCATACTTTTCTTCCGTTTGATTTTTTAATTAATTTTATTTTTTTGCGGGCGGTAACCACCAATGGAAGGTTTATGGGTTTAGGGTTTATGCTGTCTCGGCACTGAGAAGATGCAAATAGAGGAAATCATCATAGACAAAGATTCAGTCATGCTCTGCATGCATTTTTTTAATTTTTAAATCAGGTGTTGTGTTGTCTGTAACAGACTACCTACTACCTAACTAGTAAACCATGTTAAGAGCTACATGAGCAGACATTGTTTACTTGAGCCCCCCTCACCTTCCCCCCCCCCCGAGATTTTTTAAGTCCCATGTGGCTGTAGTTCCCTAATGTGATCACATACGATGTGAAATATTGATGGTTTTGCTTTCAAAGGCTGAAAGAGAGTGATGGAGAGAGAGAGATGGGGAGAGCAGCAGCTAATGTTCTAAAGAATGTAATGGGAAAGCAAGTAATGCAGCAGAAAAATAATGCCCTGATAATGGCTACCAAACTTGCAGAGTGTCAGTTATGGTTACTTTGAGAGTCTATAATAGTCACGCAGCTAAGATACAAGGTCTCTCGTTTGCAATAACCTACATGACATGACTTGGAAGGCAGGTGTTACTGTAATTAGCTATTGTTTGACTATCAAAAGTCAGAGCTGATTAAAGCCACTAAGTACCAGCGCACTATTTTATTCCAAAGAATATTATGAAATGCATGCTGGGGCTCTTTCACCGCGGACCTTCCTTCCGGAGTCTGCTAAGAGCCCATGCCAGCAGTAATCAAAACGGAAATCTGCATAAACCTTCGGGGTTTTTAATTCAAGCAGAGTCCTTTCATTAGAAATATGTTACTTTATGAAATCTGGTCGCCGGCACAGGGAGAAAAATATGTCTTCTTAAGAAAAATGAATGGCATCTCTTTAGTGATTAACCCAAGATTAATGGGAGCTCCCACTGGTAGACCTAAGTCCATTTTATTGCTAATTCATTTAGGTACCATTTCATACGTACTTGTCGCTAGTCACCTGCTAAGAAGTCATGTTTTGGCAAGCGAGGATAGCCATTATGGTCAAATCCTAAACACAAGCTTTTTTTTATTAAAGGATCTTTGATAAGACCAATGTATTTGTCAGTCTTTTTCGGCACATATTATTTAATGTGTTCAGCATGTTAAAGATTTTTAGGGCTGATTTAATAAGGCAACGTTTTCCTTGACTGTTCTGAGATATTTGCTAAGAATTTGAAGTGTGAAATGGTGGCGATGTCACAGAGTTATAGAGAAGAAAAGAAAAGCACAAAAGGAAGCCTGGACTGAAATAGCTGACTAAACCTCTACAAAATTATTCTTGGATGTTTTTTTAAACTCCTATGAACAATGAAAGGGGTGGTGGTGATCACAATAGCATCACCTCAGTTGAACTATTCTAATATTTCGTTTTTTCTTGAAAAAAAAAATTCTGCACTTCAAAACGCCATGTTCATAATTTACATTTGTATTCAGTTGTTAAATCTACAACCCACCGTAAAACCTCCGTACCATTTATTGCACATGGAGTCAAATACTCTAAGTACATCCTGTGAATTCTATGTGGCCCTGTTGAAGGGTATGGTTTACCGAGAGTGAATTTCAAATGTGAATTTGTGAAGAAAAAACATTGACGTTTATCTGGAGAAGCTCTTCAACTCTAATTTATTCTTAAAAGTTGCTGTTCTGTATTTGCGGTATGAAAATCCGAAATCACAAATACTTTGGTGTTAAAAATTCATTTTTCTTACCTAGATCATATAATACTTATATGTAGCAGAGGAACAGCCCCATAGTACCTGGTTGCCCTAATAAGTTTCCAGTTTGTCCCAAAGGCTAGTCTGATTATGGTTCCACTTAGGGTTCAGCAATTGCATGCATTATTTTTAGAATTCTAAACTATTGACATATATTTGGGCTTAATCATCATTTTGGTATCATGTACAAAAATTCTCACAAATAATTTGCAAAGGTGCACTACATTGAGTAAAGAAAATCTAGAATGTAGTAGTATAGTTTTGGAAATGTGGTTAAGTGGTTATAGCCTGAGTCTTAAATCTCAATTTGTTAATCATTAAAAAAAGGAAATATTCTGCCAAGTACATGTAAGGTCACGCTTACTTCCCAGTTCCTGTCAGAGATTCAGATTTTAAGGAGGGACATGTCCAGGTTAGATGGAATCAACCCAATAAAATAGCCAGACACTTTCCTTACATATGCTTCTGCTATGCAATGTGAAACCAAAATGGCTTCACGTTTTGTAATCATATACCCCTTCTGCTGGAATACCTGTTAAGTAGATAGGGGTGCCTCAGTAAGATGCCCTGTGCTAAATGCACATGCATTTTACACTGACGTTTACAGCAAGGAGTATCCACAGTATGTTTTTTAGGATACTGCCTAAAGGGTAACAATATTTGCCATGAAATGCCAAGCAGAGTCTGCAGGGCACTTCTTATGCAGAACCTGTTTAAATCAGCCATTTTATTTTTACTGTGTGCAGTACAGGCACACTGATTTAATTCACAGGCCGTTAGCTTCTTAACTGTAAAGAGGTATCGCCCTAGTCCATGACCTCCTGATAATATTTTAAGAGATGTCTAGAGTAAATTGATATCTA
This sequence comes from Triturus cristatus, assembly GCF_964204655.1. Taxonomy (NCBI): domain Eukaryota; kingdom Metazoa; phylum Chordata; class Amphibia; order Caudata; family Salamandridae; genus Triturus; species Triturus cristatus. The sequence goes on from NC_140580.1 coordinate 864,226,227, forward strand.
AGAATCATGATGGAGACTACTTTTAGCGAACTGTTCTCATGCAATAACATGTGAGAACATAAGGCTCACAAAATACTAAGCCAACATGGGTAAGTCTTTCCTTATTCTTATAGGAAGAAATTCATTAGGATAATTTGCCTTATTTCAATTGGGATGGTAGGAGGAGACAGTAATTGTGTGATGTGAAAAGCTGATCAGTTCCTGATCAGTTTTTGTCCGTGAGGCTAAACACTGTTAAAACCTCAAATCCCCACATAATGTGCTAACATTCTAACTTGAGTAAACACTAATCTTAATGTCGTTATTTTTGACGTAATTGTCAGTTGAAGATTTAACCATTTTAATTTCCCCCATAAAATAGTCTTCCGTTAATATGTTAGTACATGTTTGAGTATATGTAAATCCCAGGACAAATGTAAGAGACATTTAAGACCATTCTGTAAAATGAAAAAAAGAAGTAAAAAATCATAGTAGTGAGCGAACCACAGTCTTCTTCTTCCCCTCTTGTTTTTGCTGAGGGGAGCTTGCAGAAGAGTAGTGAAGGAAGTGAGTGAGATAGATCAATTTCAACACCTGGAAAAGATATCACAAATTCAGGACGTTCGTGCTTATCGGTACATTCTATAACTTAAGATCATCTTTCGCAAGGTGAAGAGAGGGATAGAGTTGGATCCACATATTTTGATCTGTTAATGTCTTTCTGTCTTGTTATAACATATTCAACCTTTCTTCTCCATTGTCAGTGTGCCCAACGATAAGCATAAGCATATGAGATATAATATTGTACTGGATGATATTGTTTATGAAATAATGTGCCACCTGCCAAATATTATAAGCCTATTGTCATTCAACAATGGTTTTTCTGATGAAAAGTATAGAGGGAGAAGGGCACATTTCTTTATAAGATCACAGAACTCTAAGCTGAACAGCAATATCCTTTTTACAGCACATTTGCCATATTTTATTACCTAAAGTTTATTTTGATTAGGAAAACAATCCATAAAACACATTTATAACAATAAAAAGCACAGAATATAAATGTAATTATGTATATAAGAAAGATCTAAATTCTTATTTCAGAAATAAATTAAAATACTGTGCAGCTTATCAGTACACCTTAAGTATATATACATTAATAGATCTATTTCAAGTGCAAAGTTTCAAAATATGTAACTTCCTAGTAGATTTACTAGTTGATTCAACATAAATATATTTTCCCCTTTGATACCATTTCTTTGGAGGTGGATGCAAGACAAATAAATAGAATATAAAGGATTTTGGCTGTTTTGTATGTGGTCAAAAAAGAGCTAGGGTGTCTTGGAAGAAACTCCAAAGACCACTGAAGACAAGCAGACTGTTTTACTATTTAGCATTACAACTGAGGCATTTAAGAGATCTAGCTCTACCCCTGATTGAGTTAAAATGGAGTCTGTTTTTAAGTGTGGTGACAAATATTCACTGGGGAAGGTTCAGAATCAACATGTTATGCGTCTAAAATATTTAAAAAAGGATATAGACAAAGCATTAGAAAATTGATTTGATGCTCTTCAAAAATAGTTGGGTATTCGCTCTTATGGAAATGGTAACCAATCTGGAACTCCCCAGGTGCATTTGGAATGTTTAAAGTACAATTAATCCCCTCCACTACTTTCATTTGGATGTGACTTCTGAGGCAATCTGATTGACAATGGTTAACTTAAGCCATGTGGCCATTTATATATAGATCTTATAAGAAAATTGTTGAGATTTATATAGCTGTAGTTAACTTTCCAGTATTCTTCGGAGCATGCAATGTTGGATTTTCAATCTGCAACCAGTTTTGAAGAAGAGGTTAGGTATTCAGTACTTCCACGTCAAAACAAGAAGTTGCCAGATTGTATGTAAACCTATGCGTGGCTGCAGTAGAAAGGATGAAACTATTTGAGCAAGAATGGTCCAATTCCTTGTCAACACTAGTTGTACAGAAAAATGAACCGAAACAATCAACATTGTTTATAAAATTGATCAACCAGTTACATTTAAGATAAATCAATTGTTTACACTTTCATGACATGCTGAATGCTAGAGAAGCTTTCCAAATGTCAATGTACCACTACTGTCAGTTGTCTGAAATGAGATCTCCTCAAGGCAAACAATGTAGACATGCTCATATCCTGCCCAGTTTAAGACCAGTGCTGGTCAGATGTGAGTATGCTTATTTCTAACATTATCAGTCAAGAAATCAAGGTAAGCAAAACCCTTGTTTATTTTGGTATTGTAACTGATGATGTACAATAACAACTATTCTTCCTCATGCTTTTAGCAAGAACAAAGTTACATAAGAAATTGAAATCTCCAGGTCCTCCTCTTGAAGGATCAGAATGGCTCAGATCATTCAAATACATTTATTGCGTGAAATTTAACAGCCATAGGCAAGGGGAGCCAGAGCTCTTGACCCCTCTTAAACAATGGTTGAGTGTGAAGAATAAATGATCTGTCCTAGAATTATACTTAAGCCCGGTTGGTGAACTCCGCTCCACCAGCGCTGTTTGCCGAGTTTTGCCAACTCCGCGCTCTATTAGGAACGTTGAGTTCAGGCAAAACTCTGACTTCGCATGCACAGTCCTCCAAAGACGTACAACGTAATGGTTTTGCGACCGGCGAGGATGAGGACGGCGAGGAGGAGGGCAGCCTGGAGAAAGCAGAGCAGGTGAGTGATTTTTTTTCTGTTTTTATTTTTATTGTTAGCCCATAAAAGGAGGGTGGAGCGGAGTTCCACCGAGTATTTTTTAACTCCATGGAACTCTGTGGAATGCCATTCTGTGTACTCCACCCAGGGTTAATTATACTCCCACCGATTGCTGGATAGTTGGTGTGCTGTGTGTGCTCCACAACTGGGTTGCAGGTAAGCCTTTTCAATTACATGACTGGCTAGATGTGGGGGTGTCGCGAGATTTCCACCTGAGGGTGATAGTAGGACAAAAATATTTCAGTGTCTTATTTATTTCTAGTTTTTAAGTCTTGTTTTTGTAAGAAAGCAAATGATTAACATTATTTTAGATCTAGCTACATTGTTAAAATAGATTCGAAACCGGAATGCTAAGAAAAAACATGTGAGGTTCATACAAGGGAAATATCTGAAATTGTCACAAGAAGGGGGTAACAATTTCTAAATGAAAACCTTTTGTTTTTATCAAACGACTTATATGAATAGTTTGTGATCGTCCACTTATGCACTTTAATAAATTAGCAGAGAAATAAGAGGATTGAATGGGTTAATATTTGACATTCAAATGTAAAACTCTATTGATAGCCAAAGTGTATATGAGAGACTATGTAAACACATTTTGCATACATAACTGAACAATTGCATATGATAAACGTGTTTTCAATTGATTATTTGGTCATACCCTCACTTTTCATAAGGAAAGCAGAGATGATTATCAGGGTCTGATGCCCAACAGCGGTTCTCAGCCCGTTTGGAGCCCCTTCTGTAATATGGGTTACACAGGTGCCCTTTTTTAACTTGCAGGATCTCTGCGTGTGTTCCCCTTATTTACTTGGGACATGACTACATGCAAATGAGGGAACTCCTTTATTCCTGCAAGCCCACCACCTTGCTGATGCAAGGGCAGAGGCAAAGACACTGTTGGGTGTTTCACTCAATGTGCACCACAGAGGAAGTGGATCCCCTTCTATAATACGGGTGACACTGTGCACATTTTCCATTCACAGGATCTCTGTGTGTGATCCCCTTATTTATGTGAAGCCATGGCCACATATAAATGAGGGAAGTCCATTGTCACTGCAAACCCATCATCTTACCGACACAAGCACAGCGGCAAAGACACTGTTGGATGTTTCACTCACTGTGCACCACAGTGGAAGTGGTACACCGTTTGTACATTTCCCGAGTGGGCCAGTTGGGTGACAGTACCAAGGTCATAGTGATCTGGAGGCACTGTCTACTAGGCGGGTGCTTTCTAACTACACCTGCCAGCGTGGAGAGTCCAGTGAGGAGAGGCTTATCCTCTTTTACATCTCAGGCTGGTTACACTGCATTGCAAGCCAGACTAGCTGGTTATCTTTGGCATTACAGTCCCTTTTAATTCATTTGACCTCATCATAAAAGAAGTAATGCAAGAAATTAATCATATATGCCGCTCTTGTGGTCGGGGCTACTGGATGGAGAATTTGCAAATCTAGATTCAGGCCTACCACTCAAGGATCATTAAACATGGACCATGTTGTGAGATGATTTAATAAATACTTAACTTTTGTCTCCATAATGTCTTTTGTGATGTCATCTTTTTCCTTGTTTATGGGCCCACAAAAGTAGGCTGGAGACACTGAGTCATGTTGCATCACACAATTCTGTGATTGCATCATGATATAACATGCAAGTCACTTGCGCCTCGTGACATCAGTGGGAAACAATTTATGTTGTGCTACTCTGCAGGGTAATGCCCAGGTCAGATAATTATAGTCTACCACTCTATTATTATATAAAACAATTGTCTTCTTTAAAAAGGAGAGCTGTGTTTATTTTATCATGTATCATTTATTATTATCAGGTATTCTTTTTCTTTATATTCATTATTATGCATTTTTGTAAAAAAAATGAAATCTCTTTCTGGCTCTAAATGTTATTTGCCCTTTTTCTACCCTTATGATTATGATAATGATTATGATAGTGGATGGGGCAACTAGAATGAACGCTGGGGATACAAAGGTTTTGTATTAACCAATCAAGGTGAATAACATTTTCCAATATTTAAAGATGCAATAAAAGCATGATGCACTTAAGAAGGCAGTCATTTGATATAGGCACCTAATTCATTTGCAGGCACTCATTTTCAGACATTGGAACAACGCATAGCACTTTCACTGAACTCCAGAAATCATGCTTTCGTTGTACGAGAAATCTTTGACTAGGCGAGGATCTTTAAATTATCATTCGATTACAAGGATAAATTTACTTGCAGTTTTACGAGATCAACCAGGAATAAGAGTGCTTTACATAGAATTAGGGAGTAATAATTATTTTATTTCTTTTGGCGACAATGGCGAAAGTTCCACCTTCCCTGAGATGTCTTTTAATTGACTAACTGGTGGCATGAAGCGACCATTATTGTGTGCTCACGCACTAACCTAATCAGACTCATGCGTTCGCCTAAGCAAGCCCCTCGTCTCGTTGAGCAATGTGGGTTCACCTTCCTAGACCTTTGGTGAATCAGTGCTTTATCCTAACATCCCTTGTGGACCAGCCCTTTAAAAGAGTCTCTTAATTATCTTGCCTCAGATCTAATTTCTCCCCGTAGTCCTTTAATTAAGAGGTCACCATCTGAGAGCTTGTTTACCCAATAAGCTTTCTTTTTTTTAACTATCCTAATTGCTTGGAGCCCAAGAAAAACCCTGGCCTCCTTTCATCCCTCACTGGATTAGCAAGCTTGGTGCAAAGAAGACATGAGTTTTCTTTAGGACCCTAAAACAGTTATGTGTTATTTCATTATTGATTTATTTAATGACTGACAGTTGAAAAATAATATGAAATAAACTACAGCATCTTTTCACCTCTCTTTTCAGGTTATCTAGAGGCTTTAACCTGGTGCTCAGAAATCTTCTAGTCAGAGGTACATGGGAGATGACAAATCAGCTCTAAATAAATATGGACAAATGTTAATTGGGTTTAATGAACCCGGAAGCAAAACCCTAAATGCTAACCTCAGATAATATTATGTGCGAGAATTTAGTTCATGCTCCTGGCAAAAATATTGTGTTGTAAGATATTTATAATTAGGAAAGAACAAGAATTGGAACTTTTAGGTCAAGGTCAATTTTCATGCAGGTGCTCATTTTTCTAATTGTAAGATACATTTGCAACCAACACAAAGAGAAATCATTACTTCAATTATTGGGTGACATTTGTAAATCACAGTTTGAAAAGATTTCCTTCAATTACTGTTTGCTTATTGAAAGTCAGCTGTTGATGGACTTGGTTTTGGAGAGGTTCACTTCAAAGGATCTACTGAACACTCATGACTGTGAAAGAGTGAGGCAGGTCTTCAGTCGGTTGTGGATGCTTGTTTCTGTGCTTAGTTTGTAAAAGAATAAGTGCTGGTAACCAAAGGTTTCCTCAGAAGCGCACCGCTGAATGTTGGCATGCTGAGTACCAAGGCTGTGTAGTCGTGATTCCACCTCATGACTATTTTAATCCCCCACTAGACTCTTCCGGACCAATTCTCTGACTCTTGTGGGTTCCTGCTGTCTCCCTTTCTTACAGTTGTTTCAGTTTTTCTCTTACTTTGCCATTTTCCCTTCTGTGTTTTTTTCCCTCTCAGACTGGTCAAAGTCTGATGAGGAGGAAAATTAGTTCTGGTCGCAAAAATGCATGCCAGTGGCCCCACCCGCAACCACCAGCTCAAATTAAACACTACTTGTTCCTAGGTAGACTTTTAATGTCTAGTATTGTGACGGCTGTATAAGGAGACCTTGTATTTCTATAATGTGTATACTATTTGAAGAAAAAGATGTTGTTTATTCTTCTTGACTGACATATGAAAGTTATGTGACCATCATAGAAGGACAAGCACTATCAAACCCTGTTGTTAAACTGCTGAAGCTTACTGATTGTTAGGAAAGTTCCTTGCTAGATTTGAACGTTTTTTTATTATATAATGAATGGAAAATGCAGTGAACATCTTGTCGGCAGACCTGGTGGAGGCAGAAACAGTAAATGAACATAATAAGCCCTGGGACAAATGCAAGGAAACACCAGTTGTGTAAAGGTAGTGGTAATGCTGGATAGCATGTATGATCAATGTGTCAAGAGATGGCAGCCAATATACTGGCAGGGTGTACTGGATGATTCTTACCACTAGTTAAGTTCAACCAATTTCATTTACAAAGGATAGGTAAAGCAGTTGTAATGTACATATTACATAGGTTAGTCTTATGCATGTGCACAAATGATGATCTCTTTCTGAATACTGCAAAAGGACAAAGGAATCGTGTAACGTGCACTTTGCTTATATTACGTGTGTGTGTATAGTTCTCAAATACATTGGTAACTTACGCCTACCTGGCTCACTCTAAATATATCTAAGGTACAGGAGTTCTACATTATTCACGAGCAGAGATATCAAAGTGCTGCAATAGCATAATTATTTGTAATTTCTTCCTCCTAATCTGTAATTTCTATTTTCAAAATAATATTACTTTTACAAAACTTTCCACAACTCAGGTCCTGCCTACACCGTGACTAATTTGGTGAGTTAGACTCATGCTTGTTTCTGTTTAATCTTGTTAAGTTATATAATGCACGTCGTATTATGTTACATTATGCTATGTTATATTTAATTTTGTTATGTGATATATTCGCTTTTCCTAAAGTGCAGTGGATGTGGCACTCGTCACACAAACTAGTTAACAATCTGTATGTTTTAAATTGTACACGCCTAATAACAAAAATGCACTATTCTTCAGACTAGACTCGTGTCTTTGCTATTAGATCATTGCAATATATGTAAAGTTGAGCTACTTCAACCTAAACAACTAAAACGAATTATAAACTGAAAAGCGCGTATGATTGATGCAGGGTGAATGGATGTCCCTGGTGCATGCTGATTTCTCCCCCCGGATTAGGGCGAGGGGTTTAATGGCTCATTTGATCAGTCTCTCTGCTGGTGCTTCGCAGGTCTGTCGGTGCCAGTCTGCACCAGTACTTTCTAGGTAATTCAAGTCTCTTTAATGAAGATTAAGACATCAGAGGTTCAAGCACAGCACCAAATCCCAACTTTATTAACTTCTACTTATAAGCTTTAAAAACAATGAGGCGTGCTACGTTTAACCGAAGGTGGTGGTGGTGCAGAAAAACAAGCGCGGTATGTGGGCCATGGCCTGAACAGCTTTAGCGAGCCTTATGGGTTTACCTGCATGTGAAGTTCTGCTGAGCTGCAGTTTGCTCACCTCGTGTTACAGTAAGCATTGCTCCCAGCGGGCACGTAGGAGCCCGCACTCACTGGCAGTTCATGACTTCGAGTACCCCAATACCCAAGTTCTTTCTCCACCTTGTACTACTTTTTCAATGTCTTCATTTTACTGTGGGCCGATGCATGTCCTAGTGTGGCGAACAATGCAATGCCATAGATAGCCGGGAGATGCAGTCTAGTAGCTAAACCCATGATTTTGGAACAAGGGGTGGCCTTGATCAAACCCAGTGCTCCCCACATGACAAAAATATCATGATCCTTGCCAGACGATTTCAATTGAATCCACTTCATATTGGCATTCCAGCATATAAAATTTGGATAAACAATGAAATTGGGCGAAATATACAGCTCTTAGATGAAGTACTTCGACGTAGTTTCATTCAGGGTGCTGCATTTTAAAGTGGAGGTACCAGTTCACGATTACTTCAAGCCTGAATATATCAAACTATTTTACCCTCTTGCAAACAATTATTTGACCTACATAAACTTCGGTGGTAGCTGTAAGTAAAGTTGTATTCACTACTAACCGCTGTTAGGACATGTTAACATTCTTGCTGGACAACGCAGCAGAGGGGCTGGAGATTGAATGGGCATGTGAGATGACCTAGAGTCTAAGCTGGCAAATATACTACCGTACCATATTCCTCAGACACATCCTTTGTGCACGGTGATGGCTCTCACAGTAGGTAGTAAGGGGCTGGCTCCAAGCAAGAGTATCCAAAAACAGGGCACACTTGTGAATGAGATATTTGCACCTGGCTCTCTTTGGTGTTCCTGAAGTAGTAATCGGGGACAGACAAGAGGGGAGGCCCTGCATAGAAACCTCCTCATACTGATCCGTAGAAGCTGCAGTCCTACTACTCACCCCTGCAATCCACAAAATGGCAGTCCTCAGGAATAACTGATCCGCAACCATTACTAGCAAGGTTATCAATGAATTTCTACAGGTAGGTCTTACCTCCATCCTCCTCAGTTCAGTGTTTGTATCTCCACACTACAGCCATAGGAATGCATGGAATATACTTCCCCCGTCTGGCCAAGCTATGTACTCCATTTTATGCTATGAAAAAGCAAGGGCTTCCAAAATGGATCCCACTAGCCCTAGAAATCAAACTCTCACAACACACAGACTCAAAGTACCATACATGTGCTACATACCCAATGCACAAATACACATTCCACATGCACGCGGAATGTCTGATCAAGGTTCTAGGTTAAACATACCAGTGGAATTTTACATCATAGGGGCCAGTAGGCTTTACAAAATAGAGTACTGTTTCACCACTTCTTTATGTGATAATCCAAGGTCCTAACACTTTGCACTTCTGAATGGAAAACTGCAGGTTGAAAACAAATATGTGCTAGCAACTGACTGCATGCAAGTGTATGTAGTTCCAGAACATCTGTACAAAATATATAAGCAACAGAAAGTGGCCCCACCAGTTTCTCTGCGCTCAATCTTATTTAATATTTAAAATCTTTGATGCTACAGGAAGAGAGCCCAGGTGTTACTTCTGTCATTTGCAAATCTCAAAGGTGTGTGTGTGCTTGTAGACCTGATAGGCGGTCAGCGAATGCTTGGGAGGGGCGTTATCAGTCCTCCCTATCACTAGAGTCGCTCAACTTCTCACAAGCACAGGGTTCCAAGTGCTGTGTTTACTTGACGTGTTAAAATAGACGCTTAATGCAGGGTAAATATGACTTACCAAAGGACTTTGCTTTCTCACCTATTCTTAGGCTTTTCAAGTCAAGATAATTAATTAGCCGGCTTATCCTGAGTGCTATCTGGCGGTTGCGATGTTTCCACCCCTAAGACAAAACATAGAAACCAAGCAATGCCAACCGCAAGGACAAAGCAATGAAGTGGGAAATTATTTTCAATGATCAGTTATTCATGATCACCGTGATAGGTGTGAGGTATCTGGGAAGAGCTTCAAAGCGAGTGCACTACAATGTAACGATTTTTGCTTGGTTTAGTAATCCATATGTCAATGATGCATGCATACCCTCTCAATGCTCGCGCCATAGTCGCAGATGCTAAGGATTCTTAAACGTTTTTTGTTGCCTCCAGCTTCAGTGCAAGTGGAGACTACTGCTTATGGCAAAGCCATTGACTCAGCACACACTGAGCCCTGGACAACCATGGCATCTCCATCTCTCTTCATTAGGTTCCAGACTTTCCTGGCTTTCAGACCAGTGCAGTAAACTGTCTAAAGAGACATAAGGCGGCTTGGTTCTTGTGCCTACCAATGAAAAAAAAATGCATATTACTGCCTGAATATTATTTTGTTAGGATCAGTATTTCAATTAACGTCTGCCAGAATTAAGCATTAACAGTCATTTAGATTAACTAAATGCATTAGGATCTGTCTAATACGGTGACAAGCATCTTTACATATTACTTAATTTTCTACTGGTTGTTTTTAAACTTGTTCTTCAAAATAACATTGCAAATGCATATTTTTGTTTTCTGTTCCATCCCATGCAGTACAATTTTATTTTTGATCTTTTTTTTCAAATCTTCCTGTTTAACTTAAAATGTTCTTCAGCGTCATTCTGCAAAATATATCACAAAGTCCCCATCAGCACAGTATGTCAAACATGTTTTAGTTGCTATGTGTCTCAATTTTCACCTGGGCATTGAGTTACTCCCGTCAATTTTCAGGCGATTCACGGTTCTGGAAGCCAGACAAACTATTTTAAACTTTGGGGGTTTGAGCTCCTTGGCACTTTCTTAGCTATATCTTTAATGTATCTGCCTTCAGGGGAGGCAGTTCCCTTCAGGACAGTGCAAACTTTATTTTCTTTAAATATCCCTGGGGGAGGGCAAGCCCAAATAGGACAGTGTGACATTCCCTTCATCTCACGCTGACATAATTATATTTCTATCATTTCTTTAAAGAAGGTGGTTCAAGATAACTGTCTGCCAGATGGTCAAGACGTGCCTCTTGATACCCATTATAGCTAGACTGCTGTGTGTATAGTGGGACTCTATTAGCATAAGTGTATTTGTACAGCCGGCAGCATCCTCTTATGCCACAGACAACACAGAACCCTTGACTTCTACTAATGGGTGGGCTATCTTTTAGGCGCACACCGCCATGCGGGAGCCTAGGGTCCATTGGAGGGCTTTTATAAAGAAAAATGTAATCCATGCAAGGGGCAGCTTTCTCCTGGAGGGCACTGACAATGGAAAAATGCCTGGAATTTGGCAGTTGGTTTGAGAGCCCTGCAGAAATTTGTGGCTGGATTTGCAAGCACAGTAGAACCACAAATATGTGTGGGTTTCACAGATTTCTCCAGAAAACTTTGCAAGTATTCACAGGCCATGTTAAAAATATTGTTTATGCCTACTCCTCACTCCGATACATTCCACGGTAGACCACTATAATGATTGACATGAAATCGGTACTCCAGTTTGCAGTCTGGCTTCAAGATCATGGCTGAGTTGAATTCTCACCCTCTGAATCAGCCTTGATGTGCTCTTTCAGGCATTGTGAAGAAGATTTAATCTGCTGCAGAGGACAGGTGCATCCATAGATGTCAGTCTGTCACATCCTACTTATAATAAACCAACATCTTAAATAGTCCCAAGCATGTAAAAGGGACTCACTTGGTAGTATACACTTTCCACAATGAAATCAAATGCACACCTAACTCACATCACATATGTTTGACATTTTTAAATATTTGGTCAATCTCTACAAGTTTTTCCTCAAAATGTGATATGCAGCACAACATGTAATGGGATAGACTGTAAATAATCCTTTCAATTCCTCATTACTTCCTGTTACTTATACCAGTGACAGACTTGGGGGGATATTCTCAAGAATGTGTAATAACTACCACAAAAGTAGCTTAACGCAACCCTTCACATTGCAGTCTGTCGCGTGAAAATAACTACGTGTTAACGTGGTATTCACAAGCCAGCGGTACCATGCAATAGGCTCACGAGAACATGTCAAATGTCCGCAATAAAGTCAATGCGACGCTACAAAAATGCGGAACACGATTGCAAAAAAAGCTGCGATGAGTTCAATCACGATACAAAAATCAGCGAAAACCAGCGACAAGCCGGCAATTCCCACGCGTCATGCTGGAAAATGCACAATAAAAGCAACAAAAAAAACACACCAAAACCAAAAGAAACTGAGTAGCACCATGGATGCCCCCGGACCGTGTGCAGAGGGCAACGCGAAGCCGCAAGCCCCACAGACCACCAGCAAGGAACAACGGTGTCGGGGAAGGCCAAGGAGAAGAGGGAGAGGAAGATGGGGTGCAGTCCGCAGGAAAACCAGATCAGCGCCATGGAGGTAACAGAACACTACCATCAACTGAACGTCAATATGACAAACATGAATGCAGTCAGAGTGTCAAGGAGGTCTATGGAGGAGGACAAGAGGCGCTGGCATGAAGCGAAAAGCCAAACCAAGCACAAACCCGCTGCCAACAGGAATGCAGCAACGTCTACTGGAGGTGGGAGTCGTGCGCCACAGGAGGAGCTGGAGCAAATGGAGGCCACAGTCATCAGGGTGGAGATGGTGCAAGGAGTTTGGAGTACAAACACAGCTCGATAGGACCTGGCACAACATCAACAGGGTGAATAACGGCCAGGGACTGGGGGGACGGGAAGGGACAGACACAATGGCACACATGCACAGCGATGTGTAGTACACCGCACACCCAAAATGACCCTGGATCATGTCCCCATCTCCGTGGCACACTGCAGCATACACACATAGCAATCACAGCACATCCCACGACAATGTGGTACAAAGTGCAACACCGACACTACAGAACAGAGGACACAACTGGGTCCGCCCATGCGCAGAAACAGGCCAATCACATCTAACATAGCAGGAAACTGTGAGATGGAAATGTACGTGTACAAAGTCACATCTGTCATGTAGTCCATATGTCCACTGTCCCGTCTCAAATCGCAGCACCTCCCATACAGTCTGCATGTAAACAAGAACAATGCGCCAACATATATGTCAACACAATTTCAACATGCATCTCCCCTTCACATTGCAGAGGGCCAAACAACACCTCCAGCAGAGCAGACCAGACAACTCATCAGTGATGCTGGGGAGGACCATCATACCTCCGACACCGACACACTACAACAGCCCATGAACATCTTAGGCAACCCACCCCAGGAGCAGGGCAGTCAAGCTACATAGAGGAGACCCCATTCCCTGCACTGACCACACAGCAGGAAGCTCCCGCCACCACAGCTGGCTCCCAACACTCCACCGAGGCACACATCGCATTCCAATGCCAGGTGTCAGACTGCAAAAAGTAGGTGGCCGAACAGGTGCGGGTGGGGTCAGAGCTCATGGAAGCTGAACTAGATCACATACGTGGGTGTCTCAGTCCCATCAGGGACCACCTACATCCCACAAAGGAGACCCACACTGCGACAGAGACGCATGCATTTGCACATGTCCTGTAATGAACCATGCCCAGAGCCCCGGTATTATCATTCACGCACCCATGCCGGACCTCCGTACGAAGGCCCGGTCCATCCCCCTTACATATAGAGTGGGTGACGACAAAGCTATACATCCAAGTCCTACCCGCTGCCAGCAGGGACATGGTTGCAGCCACTGTACACAGCACAATGTAATGTTGTAGGGCCCGGGACCCTCATGCATACATTATGACCACACAGACAGTTTTTGGGACTGGCTACAGGCACGTGCACCCGGCCCCTTTATTGGCAGGGTCACATGTACAGTGACGCCTGTGCTGGATATGTGTGGGGTGAGTGTAAGCCAGCCTGCAATGTTTTGCTTGTGCTGGCAACAACTACAACAGTGAACACCATCAAAACGGAAACAGAAAACACCAGACACCTGCCAAGCATCATGGTGGTAGCCGGAGCAAGTTCAGAGGTCACCCAATAAGAAAACAGAAGTGTCCATGAGCTGTGGTGCACGGAGTCAGTGGCACCTGTAGTGCTGATCAGGGTATCAGGCAGATGATCGCATCCACGACAGGTGTGAGCAACTCTGATAGTCTGGCAGTAAGACATTTCTGAATCTGGCAGATGGCGTTTGGAGGTGGTCCCGGCGGGGGTGGCATCTGCCTCCGGCGGTGATGCGATGTCCGGGCTGGTCAGGACTCGATTTGACGTGTGATACCTGTTGGACCGCAGTTGAGGCCGGAGGCAGCAGACAGCACATGGCCACAGACACATGGCGGCGATGACCAAAGGCCATCGTCTCAGAGGCCATCCAATATCTCAGCATACAGGTAGACTTGAGCTGCACAGAGTTAGTGGCCCCGGATGCATGGCGGGCGGCACAGGCACACTGCCATGGGACAGCGACTTGTGGTGCAGTGAGATAGGGCCACACGAGCTGAACAGGTCCTCATCAAAGTCCGAGGTGAATGTGGCGGAGGGTTGAGGGGGACAGTGGAAGGTGTCCTCCAGGGCATGATGCAGAGGGTAGAAGCCATGCGGAAGTGGCAAATGGAGGAGTGGAATGCTACTGCCTCATTTTTTCCACCAAGTCAATATCACCAACAAGTCCATAGACTCAGTGGCCACCAAAGTTCAGCCAGAAAGTGTCCATGGATGTCGGGGAACAGACTTAGTGGCACTGGAGCTGAAAGGGGATGCAGTCTGCGATGAGGCCTGTACAAAGATATAAAATCTGCCATGAATGTGTGACCTACTCGGCCGCAGTGTAGGCCCGAGGCAGCGGTCAGCGCGGGACAAATCTGTTCAGCAAGTCCCTCCTGGTACTCTAACACACAAAGTTGAAACGGCATGTGGGGGTAACTTGTGGTTGACAGAGGTAGGAGCACCAGAGAGCGGGTGTTCAGTCAGCAACGATGCCGTGTCCTGCCAGGTACGGACTGGATTGGATTGGTGTGAGGCCTGCTGGACCGCAGTGTAGGCGGAAGGCGTAATCATCAAGGGCCCACAGACACGTGTGGTTGGGATGCTATGCACAGACTTGGTGTCACCACATCGAAGGGAGTATAGTGATTTAAACTCTGCATTGATGTGTGTACTCGGACATTGTATGATCAAGACTCAGTCCCAAATGTGTTACCTTCTCAACCACAGGTTAGGCCGGAGGCAGCGGTCAGCAGTGGCCCACAGACATGTGTCATTGGCTCGCGATGCATAGAGTTAGTGACACTAGGGCAGTTGTTGGTAGTGTTCGATCACCTCCATAACGATGGTCCTTTTTAACTCCTGACTGAAATGTATCATCCTCTTACACCTCTCCTTGAGTGCAATGATATGTACTCTGCCATTGAAAAATCAAGACTCAGTCCCAAATGTGTGACCTACTTGAGCGCAGTGTGACCCGAGGGCAGTAGTCCGCGTGGGCCCACAGACACGTGTGGTTGGAATGCTATACACAGACTTGGTGTCACCACACTGAAGGGAGTATAGTGACATAAACTCAGCCATAAATATGTACTTTGCCATAGTGTAATCAAGACTCAGTTCCAAATGTGTGACCTACTAGTCCGCTGTGTATGCCGGTGGAGTAAGTCAATGAGAAAGGAGTACCGCGGAACTGTGTCGCAGAGGCCGTGATGGTCTGAGGAGGCTGCCAGGGTAATGGCACTCGGGCTTGGAGCTTGCACCAGCATGTGGTGGGCCCTCTTTGACACACGTCGGTGTTGGCAGGTGTGCATAGATGCCTGGGTGCGCAGGGCCGGGCAGGACTGGTTCGGGGACCAGCGGCCCGGGGTGCAGCAGGCGCACAGGATCGCAGGGAACACCGCTCACGGCGACGGCGTCGGCCTCGTGGCGGGGTGAGGGGTGCCGCCCTGGCAGAGACATTGGGCATTCGGGAGAGAACCACGCCCAGAGCCACGTGCTTTTTATTCACAACCCTACGCTGGCCTGGCGTACGCCGAGCCAGCCCACTCTGCTCAGGTTTACAGGGGGGGACATAACAAGCTACATTTCCAAGTTCTTCCCCACTGGCTGGGGTGACATGGTTGCGTCCACTGTCCACTACACTCCAGACACCAGCGGTGTATGTTGACATGGATATGTGTGTGGTCTGCATACTGCAGTCTGTCCAGCACATCTCCGCCACACTTGCCATTGTGTGCATTCTCATTCATGGGTCACTTGCCTCCTTCACACATGCCTGGTCCCCACCTCTTCCCACAATCTCCTATCGTGTGGCTGAGGTGCCATGCCGTTGATGGCTTATGTGCATGGCTTGCCCAGGTTGCCACAGTAAGCCGTGCTGTCGTGCCTGATGGGTGGGCATGTTGTTTGGCATGTTGTTTGTGAGTTTGTGATGTGTGCATTCCCAGTGTTGTGAGTTGCATGATTGTGCAGTTGAGGTGTGTGGTGTGTTAATTTGGTACTTGCTAAGAGCAGTGCATTTTCGTAGGTGCCAGCCTGGAAGCGCTGGTTGATGATGGCCTGTCGGAAGATGTAGGAATCATGCACACTGCCTGGGTGGTTGGCGCTGGGGTTGGTGGATATTCTCCAGTGGTCCACTGTTGCCTGCACATTGATGGAATACGTGTGCTTTAGGTTGCGGTTATTGTGTGCAGTGTTGCCAGGGTGCACAAGTCAGTTGCCCCCTAACACGTGCAGGAAGCCAGCTGTGGCGTAGACGCCTTGCTTGGTCTCCAGCTGTTCCTGCGCTGTTTGGGGGATAGTATAGGCAGTGTGGTACCAAGCTGATGATGGCATCCAAGAGAGTTGTGGGGATCTTGGATTGGGCTGGCTGTGAGACTCCTCCGACTCTGGCAGTTGTTGGTTGCAAGGTACCAGAGGCCAACACGTGCAGCATGGCCAGCAGCTTTGTCTGAGGTGGGATGTTGGTTGTCTGCTCTGTTGGTGCCGTCTGCCTGTGGGCAATGGTGGTCATGATGCGTGGGATGGTTCACCTTTTGAGCCTTTGGTGAGCACTGACATTCTCTGGTGTTGGGTCTGTGAGGCTGGTGCATTTTCTGAAGGTCCGCTGTCTTTGTCTGCGCTGGCTCGTGGTGTTCCAGGGGTATCCGGGGGGTGGCGATCTTGGTGGTGGTGGCGGTGGATATTGTGGCCCTGTTGGAGCTCAGATCTGCATGATCAGTGGCTCCATGGCATCTGTTGGTCTTCAGGTGTGGCTGTGGTGTGGGCTCCCTTTTCTGGTGCCGGTTGTCATTCGACTTTGCACCAGGTCAGAGCAGGTGTTACTTTCCTGCTGCTAACACGCTTTATCACATGTTTTGTGTTCTTATCGCCGAGCTGGCTGGTCGTTGAGAATGTTGAGGTGTGGTGTTGTCGCGGGTTTTTGCTCGGGAACGCCTACTCTGCATCTCATTAGCTATAGTTGCCGGGTCATCTGTGGCAATGTTTTTTGAGGATGATATCGCAGGAAAACTGGTGATATCGGCTGTTTGCACCAGCTTGTGAATAGTGCAAAGAATTTATCGCAACTTTGGCTGCGCTAAAGTGCCGATAACTCAGCAATAGATCCTTGAGAAGGTGCCCCTTGGCTTCTTGATTTCTTGAAGAGAGACAACTTACTGTTGGGAAACCTCTTAGGGCCTAATTATGAGTCTGGTGTTCAAGACCATAACCAGACTTGTGGTGGCACGGCGGTGGTGGTTAAGCCACCACTGCACCGGGGGTCCGACCGCCCTATTACGAGTTGGGCGGTTGGACCATAATTGGACGGCTGGCTCCGCCAGAGAACCACAGTTCCCTGGCATTGGTGCAGCAGTCAGGGCCATTGTAAGATGCTGCCACACCGCCACGCATATTACAAGTTTTAGGACCACCAGTGTTTTCATGGAGGTCTTTCCACCATGAAATGGCTGATGGTGCAGAAACAAAAGGGGCCCTACAGAGCCCTCTGTGCCCCCTCAGCCTGGGGATGCATGCTGGGGGCACACAATGTGCTCCCCTGTGTGCATGCGCAACTGTTCCTGCATGGCATGGACTTCTCAGTCCATGCCGTGCAGGAACCTTTTTGACGTTCCTATTGCATTGCCTTTTTTAAAGCACCACTGCCCTTGAAAGAGGCACCACTGCATGAACCACCATGCTGCCCACCTGCCAGACCACAAAATTACTTGTAATCTGGTAGGCGGCCAGCAGCGACTCTTGGTAGTGCAGGGCGTGGCTGTGGGAGGCCCGACTCCACACCACCAAAAGTCGTAATTGGGCCCTTAGTGTTCCTGTGACCAGTCCAGATAGACCAGTCCACCTAAGTATGTCATCGTTTTGGCATATGATGAGGCTGGAGGGAGGTAGGACTGTCAGCACTGATTAGTGTGGAATTTAGTCAAGAAGTGACATAAAACTATACTTTTTTTAGAAGCTTTTAAATAGCACAAACCTGACCCCCCTGCATTAGAGAGCTTAACAGGAGCACCAGATTACAGCACACAAGGTCAAATTCTTTGTTATAGGTAAACAAGAGATTAAGTGATTTGCCTAGATTCACAGGATGATGAGATGACTTCGGGACTCCAACCTAGTTCTCCAGTTCCAAAGTCAGCAGCTCTAGCATTAGGCTGCATCTTTTTTGTCTTTATGTGTTCTTAGCTTGTAAATTCTTATTTTCGAAACACTGACATAATCTCCTTCACCACAGGAAGCTCTATCGGGAACACATATATACAGCATTGAAACTCATTCCTGTAGTCACTTTTAAACCGTTCACAGACAGTTGTGAACTTGTTTACCTCAGAAGGATTAAATAAAGGATTCATGACATTTCTAGCTATGTCATGTTTTTTTGTATTTGGCGGAAGATTCCATGATCAAAAAGAATGACTTCAGTATTCCTTGTGCAATCGTCACCAAACCTCACATGTCCGACCCTATTCAATATCAGAGGAGAATTGGTCAAAAACTGCAAAATGTGATGAGCAAAGCATGATCTGGAGATTCCTTATTTGCCAGTGTATAATTAGAGTGGAAATGATCTGTTTTTCATGGTGATAGTTTTGTTTCAACCCTGGCCCAACCAGTGAAATCTCTTGGCATGTGGATTGACCCTCACTAGTCCATGATAATAACACAATCTGAACACCCAGCTACAAGAGCTAGCACAAGGTTACATGCACTAAAAAAACTAAAATTGCACCTTGAACATAATGACTTTAGCAGTCTTGCACAGTCACTGGTTCTAACATGTTTTAACAGCAGGAATTTATGGGGATCTCTTGAAATTTGCTAGTTCCTTTAAAAGCAGTCTAGTCAAAAGCAGGCTCTTCAAAAGGCACTAGAAAACATGACTATATAACTCCAATCCTTTTGGGCCGGCACTTGCTCTCTATATCCACCAGGGTTACATGTGAATAGGCCTTCCTCACTTCTAAAATAGTCCACTTACAACAACCGAGCACCACAGATCCGGCATTAAGAATTCAAGCTCAAATTAAAACCAAGAAGCCTTGAAAATCAACTGGAGATTCAAAACAAGTAAAGCTGCTGGTCACGCTACCTCAAGAGAGCTTCGTCACATTGGAACTACCTCCCAGTTGACGTTCGAGAAATCTGATGAGCTTCAGAAATAATCTCAAACCCTAGATATTAAAGCAATATCTCAATTAATATAATTCCCGATCCAGAAATGATTGCTATTTTCTGCTTGTTTCTCATCTTAGTCCTACCTCCCGGTTTGCATGCTTTATTTCTATTTGTTCTTTCTTTGCTTTCTCCTCAAACTATCATATCCAATGCCTCACCTCCTCCTCCTCTGAGAGACTCACTTCTCTTATACCTGCACCTTTTTTTTGCCTCAGAGATCCTTTCCTCTCCCACCACGTTTTCCCCGCTCGTTGTGAATTTCCTCTTAGATCCTGAGGTCCCCCTTTTCCTTGATGAACTATGCTGTTGTTCTTTGGTGTTGCTTACTGTTGTACAATGTTCAGTAGTGCTGTTCTTCGAAGAGTTATTGTTGCTTAACTTAAATAGCGTGTTGATATCCTTAGGTATGTACGCTATATAAAAATGTAACTAAATTTAAGCCTATAGCTTTGGTAGAAACGGGAGGATGTTATATAAATATCCACAAGCCCTGCTACTTGGCTTTTACTAAGTGGGACATAAAAAGACCTACTTTGCATGAAGCACTTTATTTACAAAGTACATATCATTGAAAAGGGCATATATTAATTTGTTTAACTGATCTTCTCCAATGTGAGTCAAACGGAAGCATGTGATGGAGGTCGACATTTAAGCAGGAAAAGCTGCAGAGAGGATACCAGTTTGGAAAAAAATCTAAGAATGTAAATAATTTGCATGTGAGGAGGAATGCAGCAGTTGTGATAAACAATTTACAAATTGATGATAAACAATAGTAAATGTAGGCTGTACATTTAGAAAGAAAGCTAGACTAGATCAATGAATGCGGAGGAGTAAAACTCATAAAACTGTGAGAACATATTGCATAATTTAAAGACTCAATTAAGCATTTCTACTGACAAACTAATCATAGCTCAAAACTCCATAATTGCCTAAAAGGGGGAAGTTCACACAAGATTCAAAGCACAGACAGAATATGCTGGACTGTAATGCATAGCTACAGTGAATTGCTGTTGAAAAAAGCATTATTGAATAATATTAAATAATACTAAATAGCACATGTAGGCATCTTCCGAGTTCCACATACTGCTGTTGCTGTCTTCTAAAGTACTCAACCGTTTGGACGCTTCCCAGAGTGGGAACACATATTCCAATTTCTACTGTTTTTTTTCTATGATTCTTCTGCCTGAAAGAGAAGCACACAAAGAAAATGTACACCTCAACTCCTCTGCAAGATGTGTGTGAGCTTTCTTGTCTGTTGTGTGAGGAATCAGCTTCAAGTCCATTACCAACATTGTTTCTTTTGTTTATCAAAGCAGATGTGCACACGAGTGCTGATGTGTGCTGATGTAAAAATAGACCTGTATTTGAGCTGGCTGAAGTGCACTTTTATGTAACTCAACCATATCTCAATTTCACAATTAGTACAATGTGTGATCTTGCACAAGTAACTGGGAGGGAATTGAGTTAATTTCCATATGACACTTGTCACTCAAACTCTCTCTGCGAGGTAGAGTGCGCTTCAGTGCACCCAGACACATTAGCCAATCCCAGCCTACAAGATTACATTAAACTGGTTAAATGCAGAAATCCAAAACCATGGTTTGGCTACAACATTTGTATTTTTAGCAAATTCATGTGAGGCCATTGTTTGAAAGTTTTTAAATCTGATATTCTCTGTACAAAAAGCAAGATGTAAACTAGCTAAAAACTGCCCATATCAATTTTCACCATGCTTGACATGCCTCAAGAATTCATTCGCTCCGTGGGTACATTTCAAAAGTGATGAACAGTGTTTCAGAGGTTAAAAACTCTATTAATTTATCTCTAAGTCAAGCATGGGAAGAACAGCCAAAGTCATGTTTGGACAATAACTTAGACCAGGGGACACACACGCGCACACACATTCAGAAAAATCATATACATGCACGCAATCCAATGCAAAATCCATAATCTATTCTACCATATAATCAACAAATATAATTGAGTACTTAGAATCAGATACAACAATCACAACAAATATAACACACTCCAGCCCACTGACAATCTGTACACAAACACATCAAAAACATATAACATGATCAAATGTTCCACAATATCTGAATAAACAACTAGCAATACAAGCCACACACACACAAACACACACTCAATAACATCTCTCACAAACTAAATTCATTCCACAGTTCACACAGTTCACTGTTACCCAGTGACTACATAACTATCCAAGCATCGTTTAACCACTAATAACCAGTGAATTCAATCCAGCACACACTCAACACAAAACAAAAGCATATCATAAATAAACCAGTAGCCATGACGTTGACTACTACACATGTTAACTCTTTAAATGCACATGGATTCTAGTGCAACTAAAACACTTGGAAACAATCCACATCTATTCACGCATCTGAGTATTTTTTGAACAAGTGTACTTGTGAATATGTACATTTAGGTCAAGAAAGGTCATCTGTAGGTGAATCACAAACATTAAAAAACAGTGGAGCCATTTTACCGCAACATAGATCCCTAAACACTATGAATATAAACATTAAACCAAGCACTCATTTGTCTAGAGTCCTAATGGTTATTATTGGACAATGGACAAATGAAACAATCAGTGATAAGCATGACATGCATCATACATTCGTCCATGTGTGATCCAGACATTCAAGTTCCAAGATGCATTTCAGAACCTGCTGAGCAGATGCTTCTGTGCACCGCTAGCATACAATACAGCATGTCCCTCTTCCATGTCCACCATACACACTTTGGTAAAACATTCAGAAAGTTGTGCATGTACACAACTCACAAAATATATCAACACTGTTGCACACAGATTAAGCGCACATCCATATGACAATATGAGGATTCTCACGTGTGAAACACTAAATTTAGGTGAACAGCATACAGATTAGGAATTTAAAATCCACTACTCTGCTCGATAAAAACTCTTCTTACAGTATTACTGTAAATGCAGAGCCATATACATTTCAATACAATGTCAAAGTTCCTCATAGTGTATACCAGCCCATATATTTCTAAACGCAAACATGTAACTTCTATTTATAAAGAATTGCTGATTCAATGTGCATGAGATGGATATTGCAAAATGCATGACGTTGCATGAAAACAACATGACAAACTGTAACTCTTATGCATGTATAAATCCCTAACACTCAATTCCAACTTGTAACGTGCTGCAAGCCAGCAAAGTGCATCATCAAAGGTAGTAGGTGCGATATAAAGACATATACAATATATTAGGTTCAAACCAAAAGAATTCAATGTCAATGCATTTACATAAGTTTTATAATACGATGGTGCCCATTTAGCCTCTGGTAAAATTAAGCAAAATAACAATTGACTAACAGAGAAATACATCTCAATACATGACTTTAAATCAAGCCACAAACTGCTATAAAACAAACATAATATGACAAAGAATCAATCAAAAACGTATGAAGAAAGGGCCCAAAGAGCGATAACTATAGTATATTCACACACCATAACTACAAACAGTTACACAATATGGAGGAAGTGACAGACAAAAACAATATGAATCTTAAAACTGATCGTTCCAAAAATATATATAAATGTTCAGTCAACTCATAACCCAACTCAAAAACTCTTGCTGCAAATATACACATACACACAATTAACATCCAAAGGTAATATGACAAGACATTATATATTTTTTAAAATGCATTATATCATAAAATGCCACAAAACATATCATGATACGAGAAACCAGAGAATAAATAAGTCACTGATTGGTGGTAAGTATAAATTGTATTGACAAATGAATTTTTGAAAATCCCTGCATTTTAGATTTTTCGTTTGTGAAAGTTCATATTTTTGTTCCTAGATAGATTGACAGCTAGATAGATATGCACACAAAAGCACAGTTTGAAACTGCAGTCTTGGTCATTAGTACAAACAAGTATTAGTTCTGCTGCTCCTCCTTTGCCTTTTTGGTCTCACTGAGTGATCTGGTTTAAAGCATGCAGTGCAGCCACTCAGCATCCCATGATTATCTCACACAGAGAGGTTTCATCACAAGACAATGTGCTCATGTTAAAAGTCAATCTCTCATAACAGGGGCAGATAGAAAGTCCTCGAGCTGTCACTCGGCTCCCCTGCCAAGTGATGGGAAACATCTTTAGCAGTCAACCACCCCCTAATGTAATGTTCTTCAGGCTTGATTGGACAGTACACAGGCAGTTCTTAAGTCACGTGACCCCCTCGACCATTATAGATATACAACTGCGCAGAATTTAATTTTTTTTATTTTGTTGATCACCTAAATAGAGAGTATATCTAAGACACTCAATAATAATTTGTAATTTGTATACTCCTCTAATTCCACTTATTGAATTAGATGTTTGCAAATGAATAATAAAATTGTATGCACAAAAGCAATGCACAATTCATACTTGTGCATAATGCATGGCTCTTTGGAAAATTACACAGATAATGGCAACTACGTGTATAAACTGGACTATAATCACGTAGTTATGTTATCTATTCATTTGCATTTGCAATGTATTTTAGGATAGCAAAATTACACATTGATTTGTTTATTGTATTTTTATTTATTCATGGCAACATTAATGACAGAGCCACATATTCCCTTCTCAACATGCCCAGCAACCCAATAGTATAGATTCCTTAAGTGTACCTTAGGTATTTATGTAATTTTTTAAAGTTTGAAGTTACAGCTATGTGATTGTTCACCAAAGAGGCTTGGGACACTGCCAGAGCAATATCCTTTTCTAAACATTTATGTTGAACTGAAGAGTATCTAATTTAGCTATACTCTTTGTGTATTAGCCACAGATCAATTACACCTTCATGTGCACTACGTCTGTTTGTGAATTGTGATACCTTTACACTTGAATGATACACTGCTTTTTCTGGGTCAATTCACACTTAATCTAGCCATATGTGTTTTTGGGGGATTTTCTCAATGAAGTGGCAGTAACAGGCATTAGCCTGCTTGACTTAAAGCCTCTCACCACCACTTCGTAAATGCAAGGCTGCACCCTATTCTCAAGAATGTTGTGCAGCCTGGCATTTCCCCCTGCGATGGCGCTAAGTTTAACGACTTAGCCCCAACGCAGGCACCCTTGCACCAGATAGCAAGGGTGTCTGTGTGCAGGGGAGGGCTGTTCATGTACAGGAAGGTGCCCCTTTCTGCACATGAACATTCCTGAAATACCAGTTTGCTTTTTCCATGTGTGCGGCACAAGGCAGCACACATGGAAAAAACAAAAATGAGGAGAAATGAAGCATTTCTCCTCATTTCTCCAACTTAAGACCAGAATTTTTCTGGTCTTAAGTTCGGCGCTGCTACCTATTATCGGTGCCCTTGATAATTGGTGGCAGCGTCGATCACAATGGTTGTTGCGGTGGAACACCCACCGTAACACCCACTGCATGCCCCTTTCACGCACAATTTAGCATGAAAGGGGCCTTATTCTCAAGGCAGCATTAAGCCACTTAACGTTCCTTAAAGCCACGTTAAGTGGGTTAACGCTGCCTTGAGAATATGGCGCTGACCCTATCACCACGGGAACGTAAAAAAAAGTGATGTTCCCGTGGCGATAGGGGCTTGAGGATACGCCCCTTTGTGTCCAAGGCAGGGCTACTTATTGTATCGAGTTGAAAAGGATGAATGGTGTTGTTGACCTGTTGACGTTTGAGATTGTGACCAGCAACTGAAACATGAACCTTTGCAAGAAATAATCAAACTGCAGAATTACCATAGAGGATCAACCATGAATCTTTGTAGTAATTGCATGCTTTTACCACAAATTGAAATAATAAATTATTTTTTTATTAAAGCAGAGAGCCAACAACACACAGTAGCATGTGTTTTCATTGTTCCACGTAATAACACTAAACAAGTGCGCATAAAATATGAAAAAAGAACATTTGTGATAAAATGAAGACCTGAAAGGCAGAGGGGACGTCACATACGTAAATAAAAAAATCAGGAGTGGCAAACTTGAAATGATATTCTATATTTTAGTCACTAGTCTTTGCCTCTTTGTCCCCCAAGCCATACATATCAGTACTTATCCAAAATTAAAATGGCAAAACCACTGTTATAATGATAAGCTCTAATCCTTGAGACGCATATTGAACATCATTTGAATTACTTTTTATTTTTTCCCATCAATAGTTAATTATTGTGGTTTAGAGACTGGCATACGGCCTATATTTATCCAACAGAAAACAAATGTGTATCCAGTGCTTTCTGTTAATTGAAGAAGTCTTATTTAATCCCTTGTGTGCTTATGACGAGCCCAGCTCATCATGAGGCACAGTGGAGCTGTGCTCAGGACGAGCTGGGCTCGTCATAATGGTCGCGCTCCGCCCACGTGCGATTGATTCCCCGCCTGTGCGGTAGAATCAATTAGTGGGCGGGGTCATGACGAGCTCAGCTCGTCATGAGCACAGCTCCACTGTGCCTCATGACGAGCTGAGCTTGTCACGAGCACAGCGCTGCCGCCGCCGCTCCCCCCCTGCGGCGAAGGGGTTAAGAAATATGGACTCACAAAGACGCTTACATATTTAAAATTAGTATTCCATATTAACAGTTCAGGATTTATTTTCGTGATGACACCTAGGAGATCATTTGTAGGCTAGTTGCTATGACATTCATTGCCTGATTTTCTTACTGAGAATTAGCTAGTTTCTAAAGCAGTGGTACAGGGGCAGCTACTCCACTAGGGCGGAGGAGCGCCACGCCACTGCTTTCTCGCAGTGTTAGAAAGCCAAAACATAAAATGATACTGACTTCTACTTATTACCATTTTTTGTTTCTGTGCGCATTGTGGGTGGGTGGCTGGGCGGACCTGCGCTGCTCTCCAATCAGGGCACGGCAGGAGTGGTTTGCCCACATCTGAGTGTGCAAAGACTGTTTGGTCAGCCCTCTCAGGCCGCCCAAACCAGTCATGCGCAGTCTGCCCTTCTCCATGAAGGCTGCATTGTAGCCTGCATGGAGAACATGCCATCCCCGACAGCCCCTGGCTGCGCGGGGTTGTAAACCAATCACAATGCTCCACGGGAGCATTGTGATTGGCCTAGGGGAGGGAGCCTGGCTACCTGCTTCCTGTTCCTGTCAGAGGAAGGAGAGCAGGAGCAGTGATAACGTGGGACCTGGGCCGGCGGAAAGGTAGGTTTATTTTTTTATTTTTTTATTATTGACCCCCCTCACCTGCGTGACCCAGTGCCCGCACGCCCCACCCCCTACCCACAAGCCATGCCGGCCGCTAGTACAGCAGTATGGCAACATCTTTTTGCATTTATTGTTTTCTTAATTCCTCTGACTTAATTTGTTTAAATCTGTTCAGTAGTTTTGATGAAATTTACGTTTAAAAAGGAACTAGGTTTGGGCAAAATGGGTTTAGTTTTAGAAAAATATAAGTACGCTGTGGCAGTAAAGAATTTGCAGATATCTGCAGATTCAAGAACTCAAGGACATATTTTCATAGGGTGGTTTTTCTCCCATCGGCCACTTGGAGTCAAGGATCCAGTGATATATATCTATATCCATATCTAAATCTATATTTATAGTATTTATAGCTATATGTCTAGATAGGTAGATAGATAGAGATGGATAGACGGATGGACAGACGGACAGACAGACAGACAGACAGATAGATAGATAGATAGATAGATAGATAGATAGATAGATAGATAGATAGATAGATAGATAGATAGATAGATAGATAGATAGATAGATAGATAGATAGATAGATAGACAGACGGACGGACGGACGGAAGGACGGACGGACGGACGGACGGACGGACAGACAGATAGACAGACAGACAGACAGACAGACAGAAAGATAGATACAGATCCACTCAGCATGCATGATGGAATCATGAAGTACTCCCTTTTCCCCAAAAATTTAGAAAAGTGAAAGAATTGCCAGAGACGCTTACCATCAGCCTGTTTACATTGTGCCAATGATAATCTCAAGAACATTGAATGCTACATCATTCCATGGGATCACATCTGAAACCTATAAGAAATTTAAAAGACCCATTATGTAATTTAAAAACCTGTATTTGGCCTCTTGAGGGAAGGTTGCTCTACTTAAAGCAATAAAGCCTATATAGAATACAATGGAATATCTTGAAACAGAAATTCAGGGGCTACCAATAATATCCGTAGAAGGCTGAATAGTCATGACACAGGCAAATAAGTTTTCTCTTTGAACTAGTACTTCTGTTTACAGTTGGATATCTCTTCAAGAAGTTGCGAAATAAGTAGGCCTGGGCTAAATTTCCGTTCCGCTCGTGGAAATTGCGATAATTTGACATTTTTGCGTTCCGCGGAGAGCGGAAAATGTCAAAATTTCCGCATTCCGCAGCTTAGCGATAATTTGTTTCTTGCTCGCGCTGTAAAATAATACATTCTCGCGCGCACGCGATCGCCTTACCTGAATCCCCGCGTTCGCTGACAAGTTTTCCCGATCCGGTCGCGTTCTCCACGAGATGTTGGATTGTTGGTAGCCATTTGCGCTGTCTCGCGACTGTTCACGCCCGCAGTAATGTCATTGGTTGCGCGATCACGTCTTTCTTCTAACAATCATGCACCGCGAGAAGAGTGAAAACAAGATGGCCGCACCCGCGAGCAACCGCATAGGTAAATTGGCGAGCCGCGACCACGCAGAAAATACCGCGAACGGGCGGGAAAAAAACTTCCGCATCTTCGCGATATTTCCGCGTGTTTGCGGAGTTTTTTAACATTTTCGCGATCATTTGCGAAAGTCACTTTCGCAAATTCCGCCCACCCCTAGAAATAAGTATTTAAAATTTTACCTCTGAAAAAATAAATATGCTCTTGAAAAGTAAGTATGTTATTCACGGTGAGGAAAAAACATAGAGAGGTTTACATGATAGTTATCTGGGTATTCAAAATACAACTATATAAATTGTGTAATGGTAGAGTTTAGATGAACATAAAAACTCCCCTGATAATCCATGTTAGTATTACCATTGAGATTAGGATTTACATTGGTTTGCATTACTAGTAAATACAATAAACGTTTGCAGACAGTAGACTGATGACTTCAAAGCATCTAATTTAATGTCCCAATATACATTTTATCTTGGTATGCATCTCTTTGGAAGCCCATTTATGTTTCACACACATGAATAGATTATGCCAGATCATATTTTATAAATATTTTACATTGTTCCAAGAATTTGTAACAGTTTCACTCATGAGAAATCTGCAACCATTCTCAATGTGCCTTCTTGAAAAATCCAAAGATTTTAATCCTAGTGCATTATCCCTAAAAACTCAATACTATAAGGTTAAAATAATCGACATTTTCCCTTGATTTACTCTTCTGTTACAATTATTATGCATTGAAATAAATTATATATCCATTTCTGTCTGCATACCTCCATCCCTACTCCTATAGCAGGCAGATTGTTTGCTAGTCACTTAATAGAATAAGACCAATGAGAATCCTTTGCTATTTCCTTCATCACTTTTCCGGTAGGAATAGCAGATGTTGAAAGGGTAAATCTACACTGAACATTAATCACACTACCATGAGGTAGAAGGATAAAGTTCACATTTATGCAGTTGGCTACAAGAGCAGTCTTGTTAGTGCACCGATTTAAGTTTATTCTCGTCCTGCCTTATCTTCAGGGTTGTGCAATCGTCTCTGAGAAAAAGGTGTTGGTCATACAGTAAAGTGAGAAGGCAAGGTGATGGTTATCAGCACATGACGCTGATAATCTCTGGACCATGTGTGAAGCTTTATTATGTGGACCGTAAATGCATTAACGTTTTCAAAGTCATCTTGAAGCCTGCTGGGTCACGTGGTTTGCATGAACTCTGGTAGACCTATGCAAAAGGTTTTACATATTGCTTAGCAGAATGTCATCATTTTGGTGATATGTTTTTGATAATTGTTATTTCCCAGTAGATTTAATTAGAATCATATCAATAACTATAACACACTTAAAATGCAAAATTGAACTGCGCATAAACATTGGATGATACACATTTAGTCCTGGGGACCCCCATTCCCCAGGGATGTTGTTATTTTAAAGGAGAGAGGCATGCGTGGCCCTGGGGACCCCATCCTCTGGGTCATTTTTATTGTAAAGGGGAGGTGGGCCACGTGGCCCCTCTCCCTAAGCCTAATTAAGCCCAGGGACCATGTCTCCAGTGCCAAATATAAATGAAAGGGATGGGGGCATTTGAGCCCCCCTTCCCCGATCCTCATTAGGCCGGGGGGACCCCATCTCCCAGGGTCATTTTTATTTTAATATGGATGTGGGCTGCATGGTTTTCCTCCCTGAGCCTAGTTAGGCCCCGGGAAACCCATGCCGAGGGTGGAAATGTAAATAGAAGAGGGAAGGGACATGTGCCCCCCTTCACCAAGCCTTATTGGGCCTGGGGACTCCATCCTCCATGGCGGTATTTAATTTTAAAAAGAAGGGGGGAGCATGGCCCACCTATCTGAGCCTCATTATGCACTGGGAACCCCAACCCCCATGGTCATATTTATTTTAAAGGGAAATTGGGCCACACAGCCCCGCTCCCCGAGTCTATTATGGCCCTGAAGACCCTGTCCCTCGAGGCCTAATATATGTGGGAGCCCCCCCTCGTCACCCACAAATAACATGCTGTGGGCTGGGAGGAGTGCCAAGACTCTCGCGGTCACAGACAGCTCCCCAAATGCAGCGGGAGCCGGCATTGCTGCTGCCAACAGGGATCAGCTAATTCTGCTACTCCCTCTAGGTGGGAGCAATATTTTGTTCTGTTTCCCTGCCAGCATCAGAGCAAGCAGGGAAACAGAAAACAAGTCTGACCCCAGCAGGAGGGAGCATTTTTAAAGCTCCTGCCCGCTAGGAGCAGACTTTGTTTTTGCTCCTGTATGGCAAGAGATTCAATAATGCTCCCACTAGGCAAGAGTAAACACAAGTTACCCTGCCCACGCTGGTGCAGGCAGGAAAACTGCTGTGTCCCGGGGCTGGGTTCCCTGGGGCCTAATACGGCTCTGGGAGAGGGACCGCACACACCTCTCCCTTAAATTATTAAATTGTGCCCTGGGAAATGGGATCCCCAGTGCTGAAATTGGCTCAGGGAGGGGGCCTGCGCAGCCCCCTCTTCTTATAAAATGTACTAAATAATAAACCTGTCCAGGGGGATGATGCCCCTGGAGCCCAAAATGGCCAAGGGGAGGGGGGCCTTACTTACACCCTCTCCCCATATAGTTAAAAAAACATGTCAGCTGGCGTTTTGTTTTCAGCGTGGCAAAAACTTTGGATTCTATTTTATTTTGGCTCAGGGGGGTACCTTTCGGTCCACCCTATTTGGCCTAAGTGGGCAGGGTATCCCTAACCTGCCGCCTTATATTATTATGTGTTTTAACAGTTCAAGACTGGAGACTAATTTTCTGAGTGAGGCTGCTAGCAACATTTTTCTCATGTTGCTGGCAGCCATTCAGAGCGCTCCCTCACACAGTACTCTGCCTCCCACAGGAGCAATGGCCCAAGAGAAAAGAATCTCTCTAGGCTGATCAGAATGCTACTTTTTTAAATTGGCGCTCCCACAA
Organism: Triturus cristatus; assembly: GCF_964204655.1. Lineage (NCBI taxonomy): Eukaryota > Metazoa > Chordata > Amphibia > Caudata > Salamandridae > Triturus > Triturus cristatus. The sequence goes on from NC_140580.1 coordinate 864,257,312, forward strand.
AACTCTCATGATCCTCTTGCAGACCCAACCATCCAGACATACAAATATTTTTCACTATAAGCACACTTTCTGGACTAAGGTCTAGCATCCTGATGGCAAATTAGGTGTAATTCCATTCAGTAGTTTTTGCAGTAGTGCAGTCTAATAATGTCTATGGAAATCGACCGCCACTGGATACTAACTCTCTCTCTCTCTCTCTCTCTCTCTCTCTATATATATATATATATATATATATATATATATATATATATATATATATATATAGAAATACACGTACACACGCGCACACACATATAGAAGATAGATAGATAGATAGATAGATAGATAGATAGATAGATAGATAGATAGATAGACAGATAGACAGATAGATAGATAGATAGATAGATTACAAAGTGGCAGTATTTACTTTGTAGATATATAGTTAGGGAATAATGTTGTTAGGAAGAGCGTTTTTCATTTTGCTAATAACTGTGGTGCCATTTGACCAATGTTCACAAAACCTTTAAAAAAAAAAGTTCATCCACCTTAGCACCTTCCTGGAAAGTTATAAGGTAATCCGTCAAGTGGGAGCTGAGAAGACGGGTGGTCCCAAAACATTGTTCTCCCATGTTAATTTCCATATGAACTTTGGAAAAAGATACCAAAAAAATGGATTTGACAGAATTCCATCAAATTTGGCAGAAGTTACAACTTTACTTAAAAAGCGTACATTTCCAATCAGCCGTTTTGAGAAATTTGCGTTTAAATGATATAGAGATATCTGGGTGGGTTGATCCTGTGGGTCTCCCATGGGATTCCCACGAGATCTCAATTTAAAAAAATTGAGCCATATGATTCGCCGAGAGGGCTTTTTTCCTATTTAGCTCTCAAGAGACAGGTACCATCCCGCAGGGCTGAGTGATCTGATTGGCTGTCCTCAACCTGAAGAAAAATGTTGTAGCCGTCATTACAGGATCCTTGTCCTGAAATTTTAAATTAAAATAACATATACAGAGGCAGGATAGGGTACCCTGACCCTCTAGAACTTGAGGGGTGGGCAGCGGGACTCCCCAGGTGTAAAATAATTGAAAAAACGTTCTTTTTTCATGCCACAGGTCGCGTGGAACTCATGCTGCACCCAAAACGGTCCCTGTAAAGTGTATTTATTTATTTATTTATTTTAGGAGTTTTGTATAGCGCTGACCTGACCCGGGGGTATCGGAGCGCTTTACAGTAGTGTTTAATAAGAGTTGCATAGTAGAGCAGTCTTAAACATAAAGTTCGGAAGTCCAAGAGTGCTGAGGATTCTTGAGGTAGTAGTTGAGACCTGAGGTGGCCTTGTTGAATGCTTTATTGAGGTAGTCCGAGAGTCCTGCGGCAACCTCATTTTATGCACACTTGACTACAAGCGGGCTGAGGTGGATCAGTTTGATGCAAAGTCAAAGAGCAACGGAGTCAGGGTTGGCATGAGGGCGGTGGTTATCCATTCGGGATGGAGCGGTTGAGGAGGAGGGCTTTTAGGTGTGATTTGAATTTTGTGAAGGACGGGATAGTTCTGATATCTGCTGGGATGGAATTCCAGATTTTGGGCGCGTTTCCAGTGAATGACCTAGCAGCAGTTTTTTGTTTGCGTGTTTTCAAGTGGATGAGAAGGAGGGAGTTGGAGCTCCTGAGGTTCCTTGTCTGACCTGCCCTCTTGAGTTTGGCAGCCAGATAGTCCGATTTTCCTCTGTGTAGGGCTTTGTGCGTGAGGCAAGCCGTTCTGAAGTGAGCCCGCTGATCAACTGGGAGCCATTTTAGTTCTCTTAGTGCTGGTGAAATGTGGTCGTATTTCCTGATTCCGGTGACCATTCTGGCTGCTGCATTGAGGGTTGTTTTGAGGGGAGCTAGGTGGGATTTTGCGGTACCGGTTAAGGTTGCGTTGCCATAGTCGAGTCTGGATAGCACCAGTGATTGGGTGGCTTGTTTGAGGTCTTTGGTAGGGATGAATGGTTTAATTTTGTGGAGAGGCTTCAGGTTGAGGAAGGCAGTGTTTGCAGAGTTTTTGATGTGTTTGGTCATGTCCAGTTTAGGGTCCAGGGTGATTTCTAGTGATTTTACAGAGTTAGCCAGGGAGAGATTACCGTTTAGAGCACCCAGAGCTTTAAGCCATTCTGCAATTTGTGGGCTCTCTTCTTTGTTGGAGATGAGGAGGATCTCCGTTTTGTCCTGGTTGAGTTTAAGGTGATTTTGGGCCAGCCAGTGTTGAATTTCTTTTAGGGTGTTGTTTAGTCTGAGGATGTCATCTGGGGAGGAGGTTTCCAGATAGATCTGGGTGTCATCAGCATATAGGTGGAAGGGGATATTAGAATTTGTAAGTATGATGGTGAGGGGTTCCATGTATATGTTGAACAGTTGTGGTGAGAGCACTGAGCCTTGGGGCACCCCCCTGCTGACGGGGTGAAGATCGGAGTTAAAGCTTTAGATTTTTTTCCTTTGTAAGCGGTTATGGAGGAAGGAGGTGAACCAGCGGAGGACCATCTCATCGGCACCTACCCTTTCTTGTAGGCCTTGATGAGAAGTTGGTGATCTACCGTGTCAAAGGCTGCCGATAGGTCGAGGAGAATGAGTAGGCAGCAGTGATCGGTATCAAGTGATTTATGAATATCATCTGTGATGTTGAGGATCGCCGTGTCAGTGCTGTAGCCCTTTCTGAAACCCGATTGGTGGGGATCAAGAAGGTTAATGTTGTCCATGTGCTGAGTCAGTTGTGAGAGGACGCATTTTTCTAGGATTTTGGATAGGAGGGGGAGATTGGAGACGGGTCTGAAGTTATTCAGGTCCGTGCAGTCAAGGCCTGTTTTTTATAGTAGTGGCGTTATTTGGCCGACTTTAAGGCATTCAGGTATGATGCCGGTTCTCAGGGAGCTGTTGATGATTTTGCAGCAGAGCGGGGCTATGGAGAGTTCGAGTTCTTTGATAAATTCGGTGGGTATAGGGTCAAGGATGTGAGAAGCGGGTTTGGAGGTGGAGATTAGCTTGATAATCTCGGCTTCCGTGTTGGGATTGAAGGACTTCCATGTATTTGTGTGGTGCAGGCATGTGCTTTCAGTTGAAACTGGGGGCGGGCTTTCGCAGGCGGGGTTGGTGGTGATGTCTAGTGAGAGCTCAATCTTGGAGATTTTGTCTTCGAAGAGGATGGCAAAGTTTTCACACAGTTACTTGGAGGCCTGGGTAGAGGGTTCGGGGGGCTTGGTGGTTTGTTGCTTGATGATTTTAAGCAGTTCATTGGGTCTGTTTTTGCATTGTCCAGGGCGGAGCAGGAAAAGTTGGATTTTTCACTACAGATGTGTTTTTTGTAATTTCTTCGAGCTGCTTTGAGTTGTTCGAGTAGGCTTGTGGAGGGGTTGTTTCTCTAAAGTCTTTCTTTGGCTCTGAGTTGTCTCCTTTCGTTGTTGATGTCCGTATTGAACCAGTATCTGGAAGGGATGTTCCTGGCTTTTTTAGTTTCAGAGGAGCTATCTGGTCTGGAATGGATGTCAGGGATGTGTTGGAGTGGTCGGTGAGTTCTGTCGTGGATAGATCCTCTTTGGAGGTGGTGAGGAGGGAGTTGAATTTTTCTTCCAGGTCAGTCATGTTGATCTGGGTGAGGTTTCTGGTCCATTTGGGCTGTTCTTGGGTGGGGGTTGCAGAATGGCTGGCTGAGTGAGGTGAAAGAGGATTAAGTGGTATTCAGACCAATCTACGGGCAGGGTGTGGTTTATTGTCACTGTGTCACGTTTGGCGATAATGGCATCCAGGATTGCTCCTTTGTTGTGTTTCTTCTGTGCAGTGTTGCGTAAGGTTGATGTTGTGTTGCAACTCGCTCAGGTTTTGGATTAGCGGGTTGTTATCTTCATTCCAGTGTAGGTTGAGGTCGCCCTGGATTAGGTTATTCGCATCTCGTAGTGAGCAGTGGGCAATCAGGTCAGACATGTGTTCAGTGAAAGTGGTGGAGTTGCCAGGGGGGTTGTAGAGAAGGTGGAAGGCTAGTGTTTTGTTGTTGCTCGTGCTGATGTTGACTGTTAGGCACTCAAAGGTGTTTTAGTTGAAGGAGTCAATTTCTGTCACGGAAATATTTTCTCTGTGGATGATTGCTATGCCTCCATCCTCTTTGGTCTTTTCTGTCTTTATTGGTGATTATAAAGCCTGGGGGGACGAGTGGGTCCAGGAGTGGTGGGGAGGAGTCATTAAGCCAGGTTTTGGTAATGAATGCTATGTCTATGTTGTGAGTGAGGATGGATTCTGCTAATTCAGTGGCATATTTGGTGGCTGATATGCAGTTTATGAGCATGCAGTTTGTGGGGGTCGTCTCTGATTTGGGTTTCTTAGTTAGGGGGCAGTGGGGATGCTAGTGCGGGTGGTCGGATTTTGGATTGGAGGGTGACAGCTAAAGGATTGTCATACAATGAGGCGAGGTCCGTCGCATCACTCTCAGACATAGCGTCTCTAGTTCTTTTGGGTCTCTGTGCCAGATTGGAGATGGGGTTAGCTACCCATCTCTGAGGGGGGACTATGGAGGGTCTTTGTTGTGTATGGGTGGTGGAGGAGTGGGTGTGTTGAGGCTGCTGGGGAGCCGCGAGGTTGGATAGGATATCACTAAAGCCCCGGATTGTAGTTGCTATCTGGGTTTCCAGCCTTGAGAGTCGCTGCTCAGTCTTTGATTCGTTGAGGTATCGGGGCTGGTCCTGTGCAGGAGTGTTGGGCCACGAGGAGGAGAGTCCCAGGGTGTTGGTTAGGTTAGTAGTGGCTGTGTTGTTTGTGTCGGGTCTGAGGGAAGAGAATCTCAGGGAATTAGGCAGCCTTATTTTGTGTGTGTTGTCTGTGTGGGGTCTGGACGGAGCTGTGAGTGCAGGTTGGCAGGGATCTTGTTGGGGCGTTGGTGCTATGTTGCCTGTGGGTTTGGGGAGGTGGGTGTTCAGGTAGTTCAGAGTGGGTTGGTGTGAGTGGAGGGCAGGTGGCTGGTTGGGGTGGGAGCCGGCAGGTGGCGGACGGGGATGAGAGCCATAGGTAGGGAGTGGGGGGTCCTGTTCTCTATGGGGGTGGTGAGGGGGATGTCGTGTGGCAAGGGGTCTTGCTGGGGTGTTGGTACTTTATTGCCTGTGGGTTTGAGGAGGTGGGTGTTCAGGTTGTTCGAAGTGGATTGGGGGTGGGTGGAGGGCAGGTGGGGCATGGGGGTGAGAGCCGGTAGGTGGCGGATGAGAGTGGGAGCAGAAGGTGGGAAGAAGGGGGATCCTGTTTTCTCTGGGAGTGGTGAGGGGGATGTCATGTGGCAGGGGGCGGGTGAGGTTGCTAGGGAGTATTGGAGCGGTAAGTGGCGGGTGGCGGTGAGAGCCGACAGGGGGAAGTACATGGGACTCCCACGTGATCTAGGTTTCCAGGGGACCGCATCAGCTTCAGTAAGTGATGCTTGCACAATCGCTTGAGCTGCGTTAGCCCAGGAGTATCATGGTACTGCTATTTCTTTTTAAAAATAAACAAGAAAACTGTGGGGCTGGGTTCCTTGTGCGACTGGCCACCTGTGTTGAGTTCAGCTCGCATGACCTAAAGCTCTGTTCAGTGTTTGATTTAGATAAATAGAATAAAAATAAAAACCCTAGAAGTTCCCTTAAAAAACAAAGGTTAAACTATTAGTATGTTTAGGTATGCTGATAAGATCTTATTTTAAGTTATTAAAAAACGTAGAAATTTACTGGAAAAAAACAGATATTAAAGTGAGGATATAGTTAGGTATGGTAATAAGCTCTTACCTCTACAATTCAAGTAATAACGTGTTGCATACATCAGTACAGCCGTCATCAACATTTTACTCAGATTCTTAATTTTAGCTGAATATCTACCAGATTCATGCAATTTCACATGTAGCTTTTGGCATACAACACCATTGTGTATGTATCACACTACAAATAGACAACATCAGCATTTTGGCAATATTTAAAAAAAAAAAAAAAAAAAAAGACAAAATAAATATATAAAGAAATCTACGGACAATTTCTACACCCATACACCTACATTTTATTGAGCGTGAGTATAGTGGATGAAAAAATTACCCTGCTATAAACACCGTTTGCTCAGCCTTTTGGTCAAGTTTCTCATTTGTCAGGTAATTTGATACCAAGATTAATTGAAAGAAATTGTGGGTTAAAAAGCAGAACAACTCTAGCAAGGAAAAACACATAATCTTATTTTACTTGCTTGATCGCTCAGAGTACCTTAAACTAATAAAAAAAAAAAAAAAGTCAAACCAGAGCTCAGGTGGAAATGTAGTGTCTGCGTTCCCTTTTTATTACTGCAGTGTTTGTTTCGCGGCCTTTCACAAATTAATGGACTGAGGCTGCACAGATCATTGCAATGACACTATTTTTTGTGAAAGAAAGGAATAGCTGTTTTGCTTGTAGGAACTAATTCGCTCCCCATGCACCCCCTACCGTTACTGTCTGGGCTTTTTAGCAGCACAGACCTAATAGGCTGACTGCCTGACATCAGGTTTTTTTTCCGCCTCCTAATAGTGTCGCAGAATTTAATTAAATGAATATCGCACACACCTGAAGCTTACAGATTTTATTGACACCAGCATCTGGCTTCTATAAGGCTTGTAATGTAGACGATAAATCCTGCCTTGAAATGCAATTTGGGCCAGGAGGGCGTTCTTCCTCTTTGTAATCCATCTTTTTAACTAGACTAATATGTGTGTTGCGCGTAAACGGATGCTGATAGCTGCGCTAGGCTTCTCACTGGTTGGTTGCAGGATTCTGACTGCGACGCGGGCTTGGATCTGGCAGGATCTGAGTTGATGTTGAGTGTAGCGCACACAGTACCAACATGAATAGCCCGCAACATACTCTGACTCCTAGATGAGGGCGGATGACCAGTAGCTGGTGACTAGGCAGGGTTAGATTGGGATTAAAATTGGCCCAGGCACGCAACAAAAAAAGTGGCTCACATTTGCATATTGCCTTTCCACAAAAAACAGCTTCGGCGAAGTTTTATAAAAAGAAGGGGCATGTTTTCTTAGCTTTACTTAGATTTAAAAAAATGCACAGATTAGTTCACACTTGTGAAGCACACCTGAAAACAAGTGAGGCCACTTCTGCTCAGGCCCCCTGCCCCTGCTCAATATGCATACATTAATGGGCCGGCCCAGTGAGAGAAAGGGAGTGAGTGACACCTCTGCCCGTTGATTAAAGGGAGGTAATGGACGCCCATCTGCCTCCAGAAAAGCCACTCAGGCACCCAATGGGCCAGTATCCGAACAACACTGACACCACTCAAATCGGCTCCCCTGGTTGCCCAAAAAAGCAGCCCACTGGAACTCGGATACCGGCCCCTCGGCCATTGCCCACGTGCCTGCCTTACCAATCCGACGCTGTGACTAGTCCTTGCCTGTAAGGCAATATGGCATGGTTCAAAGGGTTAGTCTCACAGATCAGTGTAGGGGCTTTTTTACTGTTTGTGGGACGGTTTTATGGACCAGTGGGCCGGCCTTTACCGTTGATTGCTCTGCTATTACCACAAAGATTGTCTGCAGCTAGCACAAATGCATGCAGTCTCCCATACCTTGCAAAACACCTATACATCTTGTGTTTATAAGCCTAAAACTGCCATGATTTGCAAATGTTGCCCACTCTTTTCACAATCTAATTCACTAATGGGGGACACTTTTAATTTGGTGCAAGGGCCTGTTTTCTGTCCCCAGTCCGGCGGTGGCCTTGTGGGTTTAAAATAGGTGCTGCTAAGTTTTTTCTTCTGAACTTTTGTTGTTCAAAACTGGGACTGAGGTCTCACATCCCAAGCTGAACATGCCACGGATGAGATCAAACTCTTGCCTTATTTACCTTTTTTCTGGTTCATGCACAATGTGTGCCTCGCAGGCCATTGCTGCCAGATTCACAATGTTTTGTCTACCCCTGGTGATTTAAAGTTTGTCAGGGAATGTCAGGGAGGCCATAGGCCAAGGGCTTCCTGATGACTGCAGATTTTCTTTCACATGACCTTCCTGGGGTTGATTTTGGGCTCCAGACAGTGCTGCCTTCAGCTCTGACAGGGTCCGGCTGGCAGCAGATTCACAGGCCTCCCCTGGGCTTTCTGGCATGTTCCAGCTCACTTCAGTCTGCAATACCTTCTAATCATGCAGAATATATATTTCACAACCCATCGTCTGGAAGGCAGCAAAATAGGCCTTAGCCTGGCTTTTTTTTTAAAGCAATCATTTAACAGTTTCCAAGTGAGTTACTTCCTTTTACAGCAAACTATGAGCATAGTAACCACAAGCAAAGCCCCTGAGCTGACTGCAATATAAACTGCTTGACAGTTTCATCTTTGCTTTAAAGAGTCTAATTTCTTGATTCAAACTGTCCCCAAAAATGTAATGGTTTGGAAAAGAAAAGAGAAATGTGGATTATAAAAAGAAGCATTACCTTTGAACCGCCATACACGGCATTTTAAGGTACAACTGCATGAGAGTGAGTACATGTACACAAAGTGGTGGCTAGTTAGGAGAGCCACCAAATACTTTTGTGGAAAGTATATGACATCCTAAGTAACTAATAAGTATTGGCAAAGTCGATAGGTCTTGCTTTATTATACCAATAAATGTAAACAGGGCCATTCATAAATGTATGTATAATGCATTGCATGCACAAATGTTGTATATCACATTAAAGCCGGTCCTATTGGCTTTACCAGTGCTGTGAAAAAGTTGCACAATTTTGCTTTCTATGTAGAATGCATTTAGGAGAAAAAGAACTGAATGTGACAAATAGCTCAGCTGAGCTTACTGTTCAAATGTTGAATAATCTGTTCATTCTAGTTGATGCCATTCCTGGAAGGTGGAATGATATTTCGCCAGTTGATGTCATGAGTTTGAGTTGAGAAAGTAATACTCCTTCGTTTGGGGCAGGCCAAAGTCCACTCTATGCATATTTTAAATAATCACTAATAAGATATCAGCCAGACATTGGGCTGTTAAGACATACCTAAAAATGGAAGCTTACCGTACTTAGATAGGACATTATTAAAAAAGAATTAGAATAGTCATGCATTAATATTTGACATATATTGAAATTCACAAACATATAACTTTGGGGCTCATTTAGAATATATGGGAAGTTGTAAAAAATCTGGCAAAATGTGTGAAAATTGTTTTTTAAACATTTAAAACTATTTTAAATTAAGACAGAAGTGCTGCATTCAGTACCTTTGAGCACCAGAATACAAGCAAAAAGTGGATGGTAATGTTACACCAATTATAGTGGAAAAAGAGACATAACCAATCTTTGGACATTTGGCTCTAAATTTGTAGTAATGTCATGATAACTGGCTATGGTAATGTTATTATAAAATTGTGGTATAACTGGAAAACACCCAATAGTCTATTAATGACTTCATTAGTAGGACTGTGCTTGTTTTGCTGAAATGGCAATGTAGCATGTGATTCTGAAAGTGCTTCCACTGATGTCCTAAAAAGTTCTTCTAACTATTTAAAGAGGTAAGCTTGTCTGTGTAATTTGAAGTCAGTTAGAGCTTTATAAAAAAAGTCTATGATATCACTTGACAACTCCTCCACAGAGTTTCCGATACTAGGGGCATTGATAACTGCAGGGAGGGAGGTTGCAATAGAAATATCACGGCTCACAAGTGGAGCACTGGGGGTTACCTCAGAATGAGGAATTACCGGTGGAATCAATTTCTCGATTCCCATTTCCTCTCCTTATTGTCACCCTAGGTCACCCACTGCTTTAAGCAGGCAGTATCCTTGAGTGAGCGTTAAGGCGTAGTAAGGAGTTTATAGGGTTCAGTGTATTGTTAAAGTGTAGTGACAGGATTTTTAAGTTTCAAGGAAGGGTAGCATTAAGGGTAAGAAAGCCTGTGTGAGTCGCATGGATGGGTACTTTTCAGGCCCAAAAATTGGTTTTAGGGATCATGGAAAGGTAGTATTAGGGAGTAGTTAGGGTTTTAGTGTTCAGGGATGGGTAGCTTTAGGAGAAACTAACGGTTAGTATTGTTTAAGTATCATTAAGGGCTTTTTATAGTTGAGAGATGGGTAAGGATAAGCTGGAGTTAAAGGTTTTTAGATTAAGGGATGGGTAGCTTTAAGGGGTAGCAAACGTTTTAAGGTTTAGGAAAGGATAGTATTAAGGAGTAGCAAATGTTTTTAGCATACAATGATTGGAAGAGTTAAGAGGTATTAGAGGGTCAGGGATGGATAGCATTATGGTGAAGTAAGGGTCTATGGTTCAAGGATGAGTAGCGTTATTTGTATGAGTTTGTAAGGTTCAATCAAAAGTAAAGTTAATGAGTAGTGAAGAGGAAATTAAAGTTAAGGGATGTGTAGTGGTAAAGTAAATACATTTTTGCGTTTCACGGAAGTGGTAGATTGTTATTTTTAAGGTTTTGTGAAAGGTAGCTCTAAGGGGTAGAAAAGGGTTGTTTGGGCTTAGGGAAGAGTAGCGTTAAGGGTTTTAGAGTTCAGGGAAGGGTAGCAGTAAGGGGTAGCAAGGAGCTTCTAGGGTTTATAAAATGGTAGCTTTAAGTGGTAGTACATGTTTTTTAGGGTTCAGGGAAGGGTTGTGTAAAGTGGTAGAAAGACGTTTTTAGGGTCTGGAAAAGGCAGTGTTAATGAATAGCATGAATTTTTAGGATTCCAGGGTGGGTACCATATGGAACAGGAGGAGGTTTTAGGACTCAAGGAAGGGTAATTTTAAATTACTGTAATCAAATAAGCAAATTAATTAAGTTTAATATCTACAAATATTACGTTTGAAGTAAATTAAATATAATATAATATTAGTAATGTCATTTTAAAATATTAAATAATGAATTCAAATTAATAATTAAATGAAACTTGGGGAGCAGAGAAGTTTTAAAAAAGCCTCACATGCCCATAAATCTTAAAAATGAGAAAAAATAACACCATTCTCTCAAGCAGTGCCATGTTAAAGTATCTCTGCAGTTGATAAGGGAAAGGGAAGGGGGTAGTTGGCTAAGACTGCAATTCGCAACACATTCCTCCAGACTCCCCTCCTCCCATCTATGCTGCTGCCAAAGAAACACAAAAACACCATAATTATCTAATTATTTAGGAGACATATAGACCTGAAGTGTCATATGTTTGACCTAAAGGTCAAGCTCTGTTGTAACACTATAGCTTAACTTGATAAAGGGCTCTGGCTCATGCAACTTGATAAACAAATGATTACAGCTCCTAAAGGGTAAACACTTTGTCTATGGAAGCAGGCAACGTCTGCCCAATCAAAACATGTACTACTGTCCACCAAAATGTGGCTGGTGACAAAACATCTGTCTGTTGTAATCCTGAAAGCTGTTTTTTAGGTTGATCTCATAAGGTCTGATGACAGCAGCGCTGTCAAGGCAGGCCTAAAAAAACTATGATCCACTAACCAGTTTCTGGTCTCCATGCATTCTAAAAATGTGTATAATGCATCAAAAGGTCATTTGCTGTCAGTGAATATTCTACTCTACCTGCTGCCACTGCACTTCAGATGATACAGAAAAGCATGCTTTTTGTCAATTAGAATTAAAAACACTGTTGTGCTTCCAACCTGTCTCTTCCCATTCTTTGCTTGTTAACCACTGGCACAGAGACATTTAGCTTGTGGTATGGGCTCCCTAATCCATATCATCAATCAATCAGTTACCAATTATTGGAATCCTATTTTATACTGAACATTTTTTTAGTCATTGCATGGAGACTCCTTGTGGGAGAATCAGGGACCACACCTTTGCCCAGATAATGCAAAAGTAATAATCATCCTGGACTATGCGTCCAGTGCCATGACACTGTCTTCATTTGCAGAGTTTTGGAAAGCCTGTACTAGCCCACTGGTGCTCAAGGGAATGCTCATGGTGACTGATATGTGACAAAGCTAAATTGATGAAAGTGGCCCTTTTCTTTGTATAAAACAACAAGGTTATAGAAGGAATGCTTGAATTAATGTCAGCCCCTAGCAATCCCCCAGGCTGCATTTCAGTCCTCAAGCAGGCCAAGACCAGTCTGGCATTACTTGTATTCTTATTTGGAGAAAACCTAGCATGGCTGTTTGGGCTGGACTTTCTGTACAGGTGCAGGGCCTGCTTTGCATATGGCTGTTCACAGTTTAATGTGGCATAGTGAGCAGAAAAATAATGGGCTGCAATGCAGCCTGAACGATTGTCCATGATTGAGATTAATTAAAGCATTCCTACCATCACTTTGTTGCTTCTTGATATAGATACCCTAAGTGCAATGGGTATACCCGGAAGTGCGTCCATTGCTCATTGTGCTAAAGTAGGCTGAAACAGGTCTAGGGTTGCTTGTGTTCTAGTCTGGAGGGGACCTCGCCTGGCAGTAGAAGATGGGAGCCAGGAATTAGCTGATGTTTAAGGGCCTGCTGTTACAGATTCTCCAGACTTGTAAAGTAATACTTCCATCTCCACTGGCCATATATTTAGATTTGGCTGTGGTGAGGCTGGAGTTTGTGTATTCATGCTTTCTTAGTGGGATGCTTATCCTGACACTATAGTAATATGTGAGATAAAGGACTTTAGATATTTTCAGGCAATTCCAGGTACCAGTATTCTCTATGAAGCCACAGGATCAGTTTCCCTTTATAACTGAGTTTTGTGCAGTGACTTTCAAAATGCTCTTATCACAGGCCAGAGTCTGATCCTGTTTCTGAGTGTGTGTGGACAGTAGGTGAGTATGCCTGTTTCCATGTGTTGTGAGTTATTTGCGGTCAGTACGGCCAGAAAGCGAGAAGCTGATGTAAGAAATACTGTTCTAGAAATACTGTTGGGAGCCTTAACAGCCAGTTTGAGAAGTTTGTTCCCCAAAATCACTCTTAGCCCAGTGCTTAATTTGAGCTGCTGGATGCCGTAGAGGCGAACTGGCACTTATTATTGGACACTGGTACTTTTTTTTATCATCAGACTTTGACCCAGAGCAAGTTAGAGAAGGGCAGAAAGGTATAAAAACAGAGCACGAGAAATAAAGAGAATCAGTGGCAAAGGGAGAAACAAAGGATGACAAATATTGTGCAAGAGTGAGATAAAGGGGCAGGAGTGTAGGGAGATGGAATGAATTGACATGAGATGGAATCGAGATTAAACAACCATGGCATTCTGCAACCCAGACATTCCGCAGCCCCGGAAACAGGCTTCTGAGAAACAAATGTGGGCCCTGGCACTTATCTTCTTAAAAATTTAAGAACCACTCTTAACACTGTGACAGGATCAAAAAGCATATGGAAAACTAGAATAATTAATTAAACAACGTAATATGCTTATTGGCCAACATTCCTTGCAACTTTTTCATAATATTGATTGAGCAGGGACTTAATATTAGACTATCATTTTATAATAGAAGTTGATTGCTGAAAGGCACGTATGTACACTGATATTATCTGGTAAATTGTGTTCAAACCCGGATTTCAGCTCGACGTGTGGTGGGATAGTTAAAACTTCACCTGCAAAGTTTTCTGAAGACATTTCTCATACTTCAAAGGTTTCAAGTTTCCCAAACTTGACACAACTTTTCCCACACATTGAAACTCTCACAAAAAAACCTTGCTAAATAATTTTTCTGAAAAAATCCTTTGGCATAGAGTTGCCAAACTCCTTACGCCGGCCCATCTCTCACACATGCATATACAATACATCAGTCCACGAAATAACGGAACAGTTATGCATTTAAATTTAGCTTTAAAAAATTCAGCTTCACAAGATCGCCCTGTCACATAAACATTGTAGTACAAAACAGCAGAGCAACAACATCGATATTTTCCTACCAACAAAACTGCACATTAAGATCCAAGGAAGCCATTCGTTTGAAATCGTCTTCTAGTTTGCAGATGTGGAAAGAGTTTGAGACTGGCATTGCAGGTCAATTGTCAGAATGAAGATGTGACTCAGCATTTTTTTTCTAAAGGAGTGAAATGCAATGTGTTTCATGCAGATCTCTTAAGTTTGCCCACATTTATAATGTAGACATCTTATACTACAAATAACCAAAAGCAAACCAGTGGGAGATTATTTTGCGCCCCCTCCTTTTTTAGGTGCAACCTCTTCTCTTTCAGGGCGTGAGTGTCACTTAAGTTGAGTTGTTTAGCCCTGGTAGCTTCGTCAGTGATTTCGAATTATTTTGTTGGAGCTGGATTTTTGTGGCTTCTCTTTGCCTACATTGGCCAATAAGCAGAGTTTTGTTGTTGTTCATTATAGCCATTGTCGCTTAGTTGCTGAAATGAGCAGCCGCGGCCGGTGCAGGTAAGAGCGGTGGGGCTGGGTTGGGTGGGGATTCAACAGACGACCGCAAGGGAAAATTAATTAAATATATAATTTACCCTCGTCGTCGCCTGTCGAAATCCCCTTCACCTGGCCCCACCGCTTTTACCTGCACAGGCTGCGGCTGTAAGTGAGATAGAACCCATGGGCTGTATTCCAAAAATGCACCCTACTTTTTACACCTCTGCAAGGCACTCTGTAAAGAAAAGCAGACGCTTTCCCGGCCTCTTCTGTACTATGGATTGCGCTGGCCCTAATTGCGCATGAACAGTACTTCAGGGGGTGTGTCTATTTGTGCCCGGGCCTAGTTAGAAAAGACAGTCTTACTATGAAAGCAAACACTTTCATCAGCTGCCTAGGGTCCAATGGTCTCTTTTCTAAAGCTGAAGGTCCTTATTTAAAACCAAAGGAGGAAGGAAGTCTCTTCTCACTTCTTCGGATGCAATAACTCACAGCTAAAAGGCTAGTTCAAGTTGGCATCAATCACGCTTATCTGCTCCTGTATTGGCAGCATTGAGAATTGATCCTGCCAGGGAGCTGCTGAGTTAGGGCCCTGGCTGCTGCACACTGAGGCTCACCTACTGAGAGAGGAAAATGATAGATGACTTGGGGAACTAAAACAGCATTCCAAACCTGATCTAATTCGAGTTCGAGTCTGCGCAGAAAGAGCCCTGGGTGGACACTCCCACTGAGATAAAACAAACACAATAACACAAACATATCTGAATGCAACACAGGGAGTAGAAATCCAACACTATCACACTAGAAAATTCATCAAAGAATGTTTTAACCCCGAGTTTCGTTTCTTGTATTGCATGCTTCACTGTGGCAAAACATACTAGGAAGCAAACTTCTTGGAAATACTTGGTTTCCATGGAAACCTGAGCTGACCTCAGCATTATTGTTCTCAAGAGGGAGCTGACTTTACTATATGCTCATTCACTGAATTAATGGAGTCCGGGGTTTTTTTTTCTGGAGAGTCTGAGGGCAATGTTAATAGGCCGGTGTTGTTAAAAAGACTGTCATTCGGCCAAACTGTCCGCTCTTTTGTTGGCAGGGGGCAGACCCATTGAGTGAGAGATTATACAATTCAGTTTAATTCCGCCTGTGCTTACGTTAGCTAATCACACGCATTTGTACGAAAATGTCTTCTAATGAACGGCGCGCAGCCACCACAAACTCACCAACCGTTGCAACAACCACTGTCTTAGTTGTCTCCAAACTGTTTACAAAGGTTCAGGCAACATATTTAAGAGTTGCAAAGTGCAACATGAAGGTGAATGACCAAAATATTGTTTCAGAACTAACATGGTGCAACAGTATTGTGTCAAAGATATGGTCATGGCAAAAAAATTCAGGGATAGTATGTAGAAGGTAGTAAATTGCTAGATATATAGTATCGTTTTTTTAAATAGCATATATAATATAGTTTACCTAATATAGTTGTGTTAAATATTGTTTTTTGATTAATTTAATATATATATATGTATTATTATATAATTTGTAGGTATTATCATTATGATAATAATTGTTTTTTAATAAAGTGTGTTAGTTTTAATATGTTGTTAAAAATACATTTAATTAGTAATTTACTAGCAGGTTTTTGGGTTTATAGGGGAATAGGATGGGAAGTTATTTAAATGATAAATTATTGTTTTTTAGTTTAGTTTTTCATATTAATTAAATATGTAATTGTTCATTTGTTATGCGAGTTATACTAATTAGTTAATCGCTATTTTATTTCTTAAATGTATTTTCTGATGTCTAATGTGTAATTTACATTTTCCACAGTTTAATTATTAATATGTAATTTACTAGTGGGTTATTGAGCATGTAGGGGGTTACGGGGTTAATTTGTTGAACATATTAATTATTGTTTTTTATTTGTAATGAGTAATTTAAAGATGAGTTGATAAATAATTATATAAATGAGTTAATTGGTTATTTATTATCACTTATTTGTTGTATTTTAGTGTTGATTGATAGGTGTTTTTAAGAATATACTTTTTTTAATTAATTTTAAAATTTGTTTAAATTATATTTGTTTTATTGTATTACTATTTTAATGCTATTCATATTTTTTTTAAATGTATGTTATTGTTGATTTTTGGGGAATTTAGGGAGATAATTTTATTTATTTAAAAAAATATTAATTTGGCTTCAATTTGGTAAATTACATCGATAATATTACATTTTAATTTTTGATGTTTCAATTAACGAATGAAGAACTATAGCAGAGATAGAATACTTGGAAACAAGAGAATTCAGTAATAGAGACATAGTTTGGGGTGAGAATCCACATATGCTTAGGAATAGACACTATCTATGGGAGATAACTTTGAATATAGAGGGAAGAAGATAATACAAGTTGTGCTTCTGAAAAAATTGCATATAGCTTCTCCGTTTTGCTGTCATAGAATTTCAACCAGTATATGGCCAATCAGTGTTTGAAGGCTTCCTATATAACCAGAAAGAAGCAGGCCTGGGCAAATTTTAACTATAAAAATATATTTTGAGGCCTACCATTGTAGCCTGACTGTAACAGTGCAAACCATGCATTGCGACCTGTTAAAATAAACTCTTTACACAGGTACAAAACTCACTTTTAAATATTAGTAAGTCACCCCTATGTGAGACTTGCAGCCCACAGGGTAACATGCATGGTATTAAAAAGTGGGACATGTAGAAAATGTATATTACTATATATCTACAGTGTCACGGTCCTAAAACCTATTTTCACTGTGGCAGGTCTGGCTGACCTACCTAGAAAACCAGAGTTCTGATTAAAATACTAATGCTGCATCTCAGAAATGGGACCAGCTACAAATAAAACTAAACAACTATTTTAACAGTTAATAATATTAGTTTAAAATCCAATTCCATGGTGAAGTTGGATCTATATTAAATATTAAGGAAAACTATATTTTATATACGTACCCTTTACCTGCCTGAACTGTCATAATATTGAACAGTATCACTGCTAGTACTGCGCTAAGTCTTTAAACTCCATTTTATTTAAGAGGACACATCTTGAAGATGAAACAAAAAGTGTCAAAGACTTATCTTTTGCTTGGATTATTCAATGTTTTAATAATTTTCTTTTAAAGCTTTTATACCTTCCTATTGCCGAAGCAATTTTTTTAAAAAAAGGAATCACAATGGACAAAAAGTGAAAAATAGTTAGTAATAATTACACCACACCAATCAATCACTCGCAACTTACATACTGTTCTCGCATACCAAACAATCTTGTCCAGTCATACAATCACACAGGCTTTTTGATCAGAAAATTAGCACATAAAGAACGTATTTTACAGTCTTTTCTGTTTGGACCACAGAAATAGAGCATACAAATAAACATGTATCCTACTGATACAGGCTTCTCCTTCCTCACCCTACAGGTCCTGATGAGAGGCCCGGCAAACCAAGGGTCTCGAAACGCGTAGACCTTGTATAAAGACCACAAGAACTTGACAACTCTCTAAATAAGAATCATTCATAAATATACATGTTTTTTGTATGCTCTATTTCTGTGGTCCAAACAGAAAAGACTGTAAAATACGTTCTTTATGTGCTAATTTTCTGATCAAAAAGCCTGTGTGATTGTATGACTGGACAAGATTGTTTGGTATGCAAGAACAGTATGTAAGTTGCGAGTGATTGATTGGTGTGGTGTAATTATTACTAACTATTTTTCACTTTTTGTCCATTGTGATTCCTTTTTTTAAAAAAATTGCTTCGGCAATAGGAAGGTATAAAAGCTTTAAAAGAAAATTATTAAAACATTGATTAATCCAAGCAAAAGATAAGTCTTTGACACTTTTTGTTTCATCTTCAAGATGTGTCCTCTTAAATAAAATGGAGTTTAAAGACTTAGCACAGTACTAGCAGTGATACTGTTCAATATTATAGAGGCTCAGCTTTACTGCCTCCAGCCGACCTCCAGTGGTGGTCACGGTGAACTGTCATAAGGCATAAGTTTCTGCCAGCTCTTAGCCTGAGCTCAACCTTGAACAGGTTTTAACGAGCTGTGAAATACCTCCAAGGAGCAAACAATAGGCTGACCTGAATGGGCAGAAATTACTCTTCTAAACTCCACAGGATATGCTGGGTGGGGATGTGGCATCCTTTTGAAACCACAGTGTACAATCCTGCTTTACATGTCATTTGGGCCACATATTAGACTCAGGGCATGTTTGAAAAAGAGAGAAGAGGATCTAAAGACAATTATTGTGTATCCGCTCTTTGGTTGCTGGAGAACTCGGCTTTTGTCTTACCAGAATTCTGTCTCTGAGTTTGTTGTGGGTACAGTGGCTGCATTAATCTGGATTTTAGTTTTAGATATGGCAGGGCAGTAGGATCACCATAGTACACTCCCCACAACCACCCCTCAGATCCCAAGTTTAGTGTGGCCAAAGACTTTCACCATTTTGAAAGTGCCCTGACATGTGGCTATTTGGGCCTTTTTGCAGAAAGGCACACAGGGACTGCTGCAAAAGTGGCAAGGGTTACCCCAGGGAACTTTTTAACCCATTGTTTAGGATGTTGCAGGGAGTCATTCCCTCCCACCAGTTAGTGCCTGGCATTGAATGGCACCTGCAGGCACCCACTTCAGAACACTTTCTGGACCTGCGGAAGATCAGAAGAGAGCTGGACTCCATTCTGCGACTGGAGGAGCCCCAAAGGACTGGACCTGCTCTCTATTGTACCCAGGATAAAGAAGTGGACTCCTATGGTCACTTGAATGACCTCTGGTGTGGCTAAGCAGCAAGAGGCCTTTTCCTGGAGGTACCCAGCTAACCAATGTCAACTGGACCTAGACTGGACTCTGTGGTTGGCCTCTGTCTGACACCCTTTGAGTGTCTAAGTGCCTACCCAGAGGTCATGGGTAGCTTTAGAAGTGTACTCCTGTGGTTGATTGGACTTGACAATATGAGATGTTTGGCACTTAAAAAACTATGTCAGCAGGTAAATTCTTTGACCAGGACAAACTTGGTTGGTCTATCCAACCCGTGCCTCATATTGCACCTAGGTCCCGGTCTAACATTGGCTCTAAGTGCTTCATGGCACTATTTTCACTTTAATCTTTAAAATCTCATATCCCCAGTTCCCCTTGTTGGATTTTTAATATGTTGGTGTCATTGTGGTTATTTCATTTTACTCTGTTCTTCTAATTTGGTTTAGGATTTATATTGTTTTGCCCTTTGACTTTGTTACTGTTTTGGTAGTTAAGTTAAGCCGGTCTACTACTAGGCTAGCACGCTCAGGTTAATGTACTGGCTTTGAGGGTTCATCCTGAGAAGGGATGTGATTATTCCTTGAGGTGGGAAGTCATCCAACGCAAAAAAATAACCCAATATCTTACAATGTGTTCTGTCAGTGTTTGATATGTGTGTTTGTGTGGGTTAGGCATTTCTGTGATTTGATCAGCTTTGTGAGTATTTTTGCTTATGAATCTACGTGTTTGTGTTTAGGCTGCTAGCCAGATTTGATGTGTGTGTGTGTGTGCATGTGTGTGGGTATGATTGTTCCTATGTATGTGATGTGTATGTCAGTTATTTTGGTAGGTTGATGGACTTTTTGTATGTTTGTGCATCTATCTTTGTGTATGTGTGTGTGTGTGTGTGTGTGTGTGTGTGTGTGTGTGTGTGTGTGCATGTGTTTTATAGCTACGGGGTGTGTGTTAGTTGTTTCTATAGAATTTATGTGTTTGGTATCCATATGTATGTGCTTGATGCATGTATGTAACATGCTTGTCTGATCGTCTTTGCATCTGTGTTTACTTGTATCTGTGTACTTTTGCCATTTGTGAGTGAGTGGCTTCTGCAGTATGATGGTCACTGTGGGTGCGGTATGATGGTCACTGTGTGCGTGCGCACGTGTGTGTGCGTGTTATCGTGTTTGTTTGTGTGCTTGTGTTTGTGTGTGTGTGCATGCATGCATGCGTGTGTGTGTGTGCACACGCGCGTGTGTGTTTATGTGAGTGTGTGTGAGAGAGGAAGAAAGAGTGAATGTGGAGTTTGTCTGCCGGAGCACACGGCACGTCTGGATGGTGATGGACTGCTCAGGCCTCAGGCTGTGTGGCCTACCAAGTAATTGCTCCAGTGAAGACAGTAAGCAGTTGCCTGCTCCTCCCTAACTACCATCCTGGCTACTTATTTGAAGTCTGGGCTCCGGCTCCTGGAGGTCATCACTCATCAGCCTGACGAACCCACAGGGCCGTGCCCAGGAGACCTCCACATCCTCCGCGAGCAGGGCCGGCCTCTGATAGCGGCCCTGCAGAAACCCGCGCCTCTGGCGCCCGGTGCGGCCACACAGCCCGAATAAGCGTTTTACAAATTATCATAATTAACAATCAATCATCTTATTTGGTGCGATGCCTCTCCAGAGCATCGGGCGCCGGCTGCGGCCTCTGATATTCATATGTTAAAAATAATACAAATGTGGAGATGCGTGACCGGGTGACACTGGCAACAATATACACCACATCTGTCACATCCACAGTTTCTTTTGTATTTTTTAAGCTTGAGGTGATATAATGTCGTACCGTCCCTGATGAGGGCATAGGGTGGGCGATGCAGTGGCGATGTGAGTTAGAACAATGTAAATAAACCCAAGAGACATTATTTTTAAAGGAAAGAAAGTAATTGTATAAGTATATACAGATTGTCCGCACCAGAAAACTAATTTCGAAAGGATTGGTATCTATATTGGCTGAGTAAAATTCATAGGACAAAATGGCCCCATGCATATATTTTTGAAGTGTTAGAGACATATGCAAGCATATATCGCTCATACCAACTGTGTGCATTTTTACATTCTTATGTAGTTATTCTGGGCTTTTTTCACATATGTTCCATATTTTGTTATCAATTGGTCCAACTAAATGTAGCCATGCGACCAGTTTTTGATAGATATAGATTTGAAAAAAATATGTATGTTATATTCAATATTAGTATATCTCTACCTGTTCTGTCAACAGCACAGACATCTCCGGATAAATGTTTATTAATCGTCATTATAGCGGTTTTCAGCACAAAGCGCTATTTTCTTCCTCTTGATTTCCAGCCAGGTCGGAGGAAGCCATGAAAAGCGTTTTGTTCCCCCCCCTTGTGTCTTAGAGAAAGAATCTAAGCTGGACAGAAGAAAAGGTTTCTCTTTCTAACACAACAAATCCAATTTGGCCGCCAGCCGATGGTATCTGTCGCCGCCGTATCTTTTCCTTCTGTGGAAGGATGGCTGCCGGATCTCGGGGAAGGCCTAGACGCCGTTGGGAGCTTTTAGCCCTCCGCCTGGCCTATTGGATTTTGATAAGCAGGGTATTGCAGTTTAATAATGTCCTCTATCCATTTTCAGCCGGTCCTTAACATGCCGTTTTATTTGTCCCCAAAGCCTCTTCAGCGAGGCCTTTTTATTACGTCTCTCTCAGCCAGCTCTCCGGGGAGCCAGCCGGGACAAGAGTGATAGATAGATAACGCGATAGATTATGTCCCGCAGATGTTTTCTCTCCGCTGGCCCCCGGCTATTCCCTCTAAGTAAACAGAGACTAAATGGAGAGCCCGCGCCCCCCGGGAGCGCCTGTCACCGCGGCGCGGAAAAATAGTACATCCTGAGGAGGTTAGGAGGAGACCGGGGCTCGCGGCGCGTGAGCCCGAACATTCTGACGTAGTGACGTTTAAGAAGACACTGAGGAAGGACATGTCAGCCTTTGCTTTCTCCCGGCAGAAGGCCTCATGTGGTGGCAATCAGTGCTTCCTGCACCCAGCAGGGAGGGCGACATCCCACCTTTCAACCTTTCCCTTCCTGTAGCAAAATGACCCATGTTTAGTCGCCTGTGAAAATGCTGATAATAAAAATAACGATGGGCCAGATTTAAAAAAAAAAAGTCAGAATTTGCTCTAGCACACTTACGCTTCGTTTTGAGTATATTTCAAACTTTATTTTTGCATTTTCTAACAATGTTTGAAGGTGTCACCTTCCGTGTCCTATACTGAGAAATGATTTACTCCCACCTATGTTAGGAGTAAACCCATATAACAGTAATAAACGCTCACACTGCCATAACGTGAAAGACAATCAAATGTAAGTGATTTTGGCTTCTCTGACAATAGGTTCAATCAAGGAAAAACAAAGTTCTAATGACATACTAAAAATGCATTTTGATCAATGTATTTAATCAATCTAAATCATTGTGGACAATAATACTCACTTGCTGCTCTCATCAGGCCATCAACGCTTTCATATATACACGCGATTCATTTCACTTCGCTTCACTGTATGCTAACTTGAGTCTAAGCACCTTGTCTACATTTATATTTTGCATTATTATCTACACTAACATATTATTATATTAGAATGCATTGTTTTGGGATAAGGCATTAGAATTTTTTTTTAGGTCGAAGCCTATGTGAAAGCGCATGCAGTGGCTGTTGCGAGACATATTGTGGCTCATTAGGGACATACAGAGGTTTGTTGCTGGCCACGATGCTTAAGTTTGGTTGCCCTTACCAGTCACTCTCATTTGCCCGCTTCTCATTCGTGTCCCAGCTTGTCAATTTAGTGTTTGCATCTGTCATGTAGCATTGACTTTTTACATCTATTTTGATTGGTAGCCTTCGCTGCTCCCACTGCTTGCCTTTCATAAGCTACCTTTTTTCTTTTGAAGTAAGCACATCATGAGAGTGCATGTGTTTTTGAGCTGTCTCCTTTGCTTACTTCTTTCCCACTGTATTCTGTGTTGCTTTGTCTCAGGTCTGCTTCTTCATGCCTCCTTCATGTTGCACCCACCTATTGCTACATGCCATTGTTTCCCCCACCTGTGCCCTTCGTGTTGCTTCACCCAACCTGTACCTGCCTTCTGTCTTGTCTGTTGATTGTTGATGCTTCCCCATCTGCGCCGTCTCTGTTGCTACCCACTAACCACGTGTTGCTTCCGCCCCTCTTGCCCTTTGCGTGTTGCTTCCACATCTTCTGCGCTCCCGTGTTGTTCTCGCATGCCCCACTGCCCTCCCCCATTTTGCTTCCATGGCCGGTGTTGCTTACGCTACCCCACTCACCTTAAAAAATACCAATTTTTTTCTTGTTCCATTTACAATTTAGTTAATCTTTAAACTTGGATGGGTATCTAAAAAGGCAAAGGAAAGTGTTCACAACGTTTTGTAGATGTGTGCATACATCCTGTGCATGCCCACAAAATGACAGGAGTCACGCGTCAATTACTTTTTCTGTTATCCTTAGCTATGCTGCACAACATCAGAGATGCTGTGCAGTGTGGCTTTCAAGCAATTGGCAAAGCCAATAGGTCTCAAAGGCAAGGCCTATTGACTTTGATACTACATGTTTCTACATTTACCCTTACTGGAGATAAGCCAACAATCACTTACATTTGATTTTATTTCAAATAGTTCCACTGTTGTCTTATGTTTAATGCCGCTGGCATCAGTTTGGTCTAACAGGCAACTCCTGATTTTGTTACCCAGGAGTAAATCTAGTTATAGGGTGGACAATTTCAAATAAAATGTTTGTTAATACCCATAACTTGCAAGTTTGTGGGTGACTGCCACAAATTGCAGGTGTTGCAGTTGTATAATTCCCACAATTCTCTTCTGTAAACAGATTTTTTTGCCACTTAAAATTTCGAAATGTTCTATTTGAAGAAATCAATTTGTGAGTACAAACTCACATTTTGTTAATCACTAAAGTGGATGTACACTGGTAATGAAAGATTTTGTGCACTTGAGAGTAAGAACCTAAGAAAATTAAGGCCAGTGTGCTCCTTATTGAGTAATTCTATGTAAAGTGTTGAGCAAGGAATTCTTTAATGATTATAAAATTCAAATTGGCCTCATTTAATTGACCTTAGAAGACTGAGCAGAGTATCCTCCCCTTCAAGATTCTAAACCTGTGAGGTGCAGACCCCTGACCCCCAACCAGACACACCACACCAGGGACAGACAGAAGGGTTACAAGCAGTAGATCCCCTGCAGCAGAATGTCCCGCCATTCTAAATCTGAAACTGCTGAATGTTTTTTTATTTTTTTAAACTTTTTTATTGGTACGTATATAGTGAATTGTATATACAAGGAGCAATTATATGATAGCATCATTCCTTTTAGTTATACATTTTCTAAGTTCTGCTATACAATGTTATTACTTACAGCCATCTGGAATAATAACGACCATTTTACTCTACAGTGACTTCCTTATAATCCTCTGTATGTCTGCCAGGCTCCCCCATATTTTCTCCAATTGTTTTGGGTACACTCTACTCTTGTAGAGCACCAGTCTAAATCATTTTCCCATTCTTCTACTGTCAAAATGGTGGTCACCTCCCCATTTCTTTGCTACGTTCCGTTTTGCAAGTACTGCTGCTAGTGCCAGCCACCGTCTTACATGTCTGCGCAAGTCTTCTTCTCCTTTGGTCAGCAACAGGAACCATTTGGGCGCCACCGTTATTTCAAAGCCTATCATTGCAGCAATGACTGCTGTAATTTGATCTATGTGATCAAGTGTCATTCAATCTGTTGACCATTGGCTCTGGGTGGGCAATATTTCAAATATTGTTTATATATTTATATATATATACATACACACACACACACACACACGCACACACACAAAAACACACACACACACACACACACACACACACACACACACATATATATATATATATATATATATATATATATATGAGATGAAGTCGTCCAACAGGCACACTGGTACACCGGCAAAAAGGACGAAGCGAACCCGTTGACTGGTGCTCAATATTTTATTTTTCACTGCCCGACACCATCACCACCATGACGCGTTTCAGCCCACGTGGGGCCTTGATCACATGACACGCAAAGGAAATACAATTGAATTTAAAGTGCACAGTGCATGACGTCTTTCCTGAAATGCAATAGACATAGAAAGAGTGTACAAATCTGATTCAATGTTGAAACAGAGACACGTTAAGAATACCATTACTATATGTAAAATACATCAGATAAAATGGATGGACACCTTAAAATTGTCAAGTGCAGCAACGTTGCTACCTGACAAATATTACATGGGTTTAAAAATTAATTAATTCATTGATTAACACAAAATCAGACAATACTTATAAATACACTTAAATAATTTAAATACATTATATAAATATATAAATACATTGTAATAAATATATAAATATATAAATAAATAAATAGATAAATGCTAAGAGTAAAAAAGTCATATGTCTAAGTTATAATATAGTGTTAAAGTAGACCCATTGTCTGCAAGGTGCCTGGTATCTGACCAAACCTAGTCTTTACAAGGGGAGAAGGGGACAATTAAGCCCAAGTGGGCCCTCTCTTATTTTAACCCTGGAATGGATCAAAGGTTCTATGTGCAAATATAAGCAGAAAGATTTAAAAGAGATAAAAAAAATAGTGCAAACCCAATGTGCATGGAATTGTGAATTAAAATATCATTATGTGTAAAAAAAAAAAATTTTTTTTATTTTTTAAGAGAGGTAGATGCAGTAAGTACGGAAGACTATGCCATTGCCTAGTGTAGATAGGTATAAAAATCCTCACTAGCGTTGAGTCCATTTGGGGTTTTACAGTCCAAAAGAACAATGTGCCTAGTTTCAAGTTTACGTAAAATTGACTCACGATCCCCACCCCTTCTCTGTGGTGGGACTGAGTCAATGACAAAATATTTGAGGCCTACGGGGTTTTTTTCGTGTAGTGCCTCAAAATGTCTCGCCACGGGATATGCGATATCCCCATTGGAAATGGCACGTATGTGCTGAAGTATTCTCTTGTGGACCTGAAGTTTAGTACTTCCCACGTACCGTAGGCCACAAGGACACTCCAGCACATACACCGCATATTCAGTTTTGCAGTTTAGTTTGTTACGAATACGGGTAGGTGTGTTGCTGAGAGGTGTCATGTACTCAGTTTTGTTCACACCATACCTGCAGGCTTTGCAAACTGAACATTTGAGGAACCCTTTACTGCTGCCAAGCCAAGAGGTGTTGACTCTAACCTCAGGACTACTTGAGACTAGGAATTGACTCATAGATTTGGCCTTCCTGTATGTAATACAAGGGGAGTGAGTCATGAGTTGGCCTATCACAGGATCATTGGCAATTAGAGCCCAGTTCTTTTGGACAATTTTACGTATACTCTGATGCTGAGTATTGTAGGTGAGGATCAGGCGGGTTGCCTGCACATCATTGGACTCATTGTTCTTGGTGTCTTTTATATACGGTGTAATCAAAAGACTGCTGGACTTATTTGCTTTACAGATTGCTTTATCAAGCAAATCGGGGCGGTACCCTCTTCTCAAAAATCTTTCTTTGCAGTTTTTCTGAGCCTCGAAACAATCCTGATCAATACTACAAATTCTTCTAATACGGAGCATTTCGCCGTATGGGATGCTTTTGATCAGGTGTGCAGGGTGGTGACTCGAGGCATGTAGCAAGGCATTACCAGCTGTGGGTTTACGATACATCCTAGTTTGTAATGTGTTCTGTCGGATGTATATTTCCACATCAAGAAAGTAGATAGTGCTACAGCTAATCTGACTTGTGAAATGTAGATTGAAATCATTTTCATTAATGTCAGAAATAAATTGTACGGCATCAGTCATGGTACCATCCCAAATGATTAAAAGGTCATCAATATACCTGAACCAATTTACCACATTATTGGACATGACATCAGGAAATGTAGGTAAGAGGACCTGTTCCTCCCAGTAGCCCATATGAAGGCAGGCATAGCTTGGCGAGAAACAGGCCCCCATAGCCACGCCCCTCACCTGATGGAACACTTGACTAGAGAACAAAAAGAAATTGTTTTCCAAACATGATTTGATCATAGATAATAACATTTTGTTATGGTCACAAAAGTTCATTGATCGCGTGTTCAGGTAATATTCAATTGCTCTCAAACCATCTCTGTGGTAAATGCTGGTGTATAGGGATGATACATCCAAAGATATTAACAAATATCCATTTTGCCAATGTACTCCCTGTAGTTTTTGCAACAGGTCACCAGTGTCAAGTATAAACGACGGGAGTTTTTTGACATGTTCCTGCAGAAAGAAGTCAACATATTTACTCATGTTTTCCATGATGCTACCACACGCAGAGATAATGGGACGCCCAGGTGGTTTCACACTGTCTTTGTGAATCTTGGGGATAAAGTAGATTGCAGGCATCACCGGGTGTTCAGTTTTTAAGAATTTGTATTCATCCATTGTGATGAGTCCCATACTCCTCCATGCCATCAACTTAGTATAGTGCGTATTCCATGAAAGTTTAACCTCTGCCATGGTGGTTCTTTTGTAGCACTCTCTATCATTAAGTTGTCCGAGGGCCTCCTCCATATACATCTCCCTTGGCCACAGCACCACATTGCCACCTTTGTCCGATTGGCGGATGACCAAATTTACGTTCATTTGTAGTTTTTTAACCAATTGGTAATATGCATGGTCACGGTACAGGTGTCTTTTATTGGCATTGACCACATTGATATGTAATTGTCTTAAATCATATGCGATCTTATCATGGAACATGTCAATATTGTCTTTAATCATCAAAGGGCAGAAAGTAGACTTGGGTTTAAACGGGGTAGGAATAATCCTGGTAGCTTGTCCCAAAGCAAGGATAGACGTTGACTGTGTATCCTCAGTCTGCAACTGAAGCAACGCACTAAGCAAATCTTCGTCTCCTGCTGTTAAAGATGGAGAACTAAGATTAGGAAGCAATGGCTGTGGGACACGGTCAGGTTTCTGCAAACTATGAAACTTGCGCAATTTTAGTTTTCGAATATATTTGTAAAAATCAACTCTGGTCCCTGCATAATCAAAGTTACTCCTAGCACTGTAGGATAGACCCAATGCCAAGGTATTCATCTCTTTGTCAGACAGTACAAGTTTTGTGAGGTTTACAACTGATTGCGAATCATATCCAGCATTCAGGCCACTTACTTGTTCTTCCATTGTTTTCGCGCTTTTCTGTATGGTTGCTTGGTGCTTGCGTTTTCGCTCTTTGTTGCATCTCCGCCTCTCGCTTCGTTTGTTGCTTGCCCTTTGTTTGAATTGGCATTTCGTACACCGGACCGTAGGGTTTGCCGGCGGTCCTGTCGCATACAATCCAACTCTTGCGCAAGGGTGAGTTTGCGAAACCCCAAACGCTGTTCTCTATGTTGCTCGTTGTCTGATTCACTGTCTATGTTTGAACTGAGCTCAGATACTGATGAACACTCTGGGGGATTGCTGGCAGTTTTTTGTGCAATGTCAGGTACACTCGTTGTTATATTGCTTTTTACCCTGGCATTGTCATATTTCTTCGCGAATGTAAAAATCTGCCCATTTTCATAATCCAAGCGATCTCTTTGGAATTTATAAGTCTTTCTTTTTTTGATGATTTCTTCCTCCCTTTTGAGCCGCACCACCATTTCCTCACGATACTTGCTAGTGAGAGGAGTTTCGGGTAGTTTCTCAATTTCCCGGTTAAGCGCCTCTATTTGGTTTTGCAATTTCACACGATCACTCTCGGCGTATTTGACCAAAATTTCCACCAGACGCCGAGAGGACTCTAAATTGCATTCGGCCCATTCAAGGAGCATACCAGGATCCGGATTTTCGTATGAAGGCGCCACCATTATACGTAATCCACGCGGGATCCTACCCACCTCCAAGTAACTTGTTAATGAGCGATGCTCCCACCACTTTGCTTGTTCCGACTTACTTGCTCTCTCTAGGGTTTTGAATAGTTCTCTTAAGTTGGGTTGTGAATCCGTCGTACCAACGGAAGTCCGATTGAGTACACTTTCCCCAGCCGGGGAATCCACAAACATATCGGAGGCTGCCGCCTCCCGACTCCTCAACGTGTCAGCAGACATGGTGTCAAACAATGGGCTTGCAGAAATAAAGACTGTGGCTCAGACCGCAGTAAATACCGCAGGTCCAAACCAGGCACACTCCTTCACGGGGCTCTCCGCGGGGCTCCTGCCACAAGAGGAAGGTAACGGCTAACAGCACAGGTCTTCCGGTCAGCTGACCATCAAACCCGCTTCGCCAAACCACTCCCCTGCAGTCCGTCGCACTACCGCTGTCCCGGGGCAATCACAGCTGTTCCTTACTTGGAAAAGAGACGGACTCAAAACAACGGTTCGAAGTCACTGCTTCATGCTGTACAGCCCGAAAGAAGGAGGGGTTTCGCTGGTTTCCGAGGAAGCAATCTCAGAAAATATTTGAGATGAAGTCGTCCAACAGGCACACTGGTACACCGGCAAAAAGGACGAAGCGAACCCGTTGACTGGTGCTCAATATTTTATTTTTCACTGCCCGACACCATCACCACCATGACGCGTTTCAGCCCACGTGGGGCCTTGATCACATGACACGCAAAGGAAATACAATTGAATTTAAAGTGCACAGTGCATGACGTCTTTCCTGAAATGCAATAGACATAGAAAGAGTGTACAAATCTGATTCAATGTTGAAACAGAGACACGTTAAGAATACCATTACTATATGTAAAATACATCAGATAAAATGGATGGACACCTTAAAATTGTCAAGTGCAGCAACGTTGCTACCTGACAAATATTACATGGGTTTAAAAATTAATTAATTCATTGATTAACACAAAATCAGACAATACTTATAAATACACTTAAATAATTTAAATACATTATATAAATATATAAATACATTGTAATAAATATATAAATATATAAATAAATAAATAGATAAATGCTAAGAGTAACCAATGAAATTCCCCCGTTATAGTTAGTGCAGGCAACTATAACTCACGCGACCGCAATCCTCTGCTGATGACGTCAGATATTACATCACTGATGACATATGTGTTTTTCTGAAAAAAAAATATTTGTAAAATATGTATAGCTAAAAATTAATGGAAGAAGACATGGGTAAATAAGTGTCTAAATACAGTGATGTAATATCTGATGTCATCAGCAGAGGATTGCGGTCGCGTGAGTTATAGTTGCCTGCACTAACTATAACGGGGGAATTTCATTGGTTTTTCACGAGCGAAATGTCCTACTAACTATAACATGTGTGAAACCTATGGTTTTTTAAGTGAATTTGCAAGGTTTTTTAATTGCTAATTCCTAACTATAACGTGTGTGAAACCTATGGTTTTTTCAGTGAATATATATATATATATGTATATATTTGCCTTTTGACTTTGTTTTAAAAATATCCCCTTTCCTGGAAAAACGAATGCGAACTCCAGATTCTGTGCAAGATATTTTATTTTGCCCTCACACTGCCATGACGTACCTCTACAGGCCTTGATCACATGACGCACTCACAGAGGTTTTTTTACTTATTTGAAGTGCAAATGTGCATATACTCGTGATCTAACTGGTGTAGACAGGAACAAAATACTACGTGCTTCCGTCATGGCACAAATACATGTTAAAATTCAATAAAAATCAAGACTGGCATTTACACAGTAAAAACAATCAGTTAAGTTAAATAACATCATTTGAACTTACATATCAATGTCAGGCACGAGCAGTATCTAAATGTAAAATACATTGGATAAACACTGGCATTCACTGTTTACCTTCTCTCAGCATGTTGTGTTTTAATTATACCAACACATCATACTCCATAAAATTGATCCAACATTATTTGATTTTTTATGCGGATGTCACATAGTTAAGTTGAATACAGCCCAAGTGGGCATAATTTTAGTTATTACTCTGTCTACTGTACATAAAAAGTGCTGAGTATTAAAAAGTGCAAAAATACCACCATATTGAACATGAATGTCCATAGAGTGCTGTTGATAACAAATTGTAAACAGCAGCAATATTCCGACATATAGGGATATGAAAGAAAAATAATCCATCACTTACAGGTTCATTCCTATTGTCTCTACATGTTGTGTATACCGATTTTTTGATCACAAACGTGTAAAAATCTTCACTCGCGTTATGACATTCTGATGTCTTTGTGTCCAGTTCAGTTATATATCTTGTTTCCAACTTTCTAAGTCTTGCTTCCCGGTTGCCATCTCGTCTTAATGCTGGGATGGAGTCTATTACAATATATTTGAGATGTTCCAAGTTGTTGTTATGGACATCTCTGAAGTGTCATGCAACCAGGTATGTTGGATCTGAGTTTGTGATTGCTCTCATGTGTTGCAGTATTCTCTTGTGGACCGGAAGCTTAGTGCTACCCACATACTGCAACCCACAAGAGCATTCCAACACATAGATCGCATATTCTATTTTGCAAGTTAGCAATTTATTGATTGTGATAGGCTCTTTCCCAAATGGAGTTGTGTAGGATGTTTTCTTGACACCACACCTGCACGCACAGCAAGTGGTGCATCTCACAAACCCTTTACGTGAAGTCAACCCATTTGTTATAGGTTTAACTTCTGGACTGCTGCTGACTAAAGCGTCCCTCATTGAACTGGTTTTCCTAAAGGTGATACTGGGATGTTTAGGCAGAGATTTCCCTATGACTGGGTCACTGAGGACAATTGGCCAATTCTTATTGATGATTTTACGTAATGTATTCTGTTGTTTGTTGTATGTTAATATTAATCTGGTTTCCTGATTTGTTTGAGGGATGCCTTCTCTACTTGCTGGATTAGTAGTATGCTTAGATAGTATTGCTGTTCTATCTGCTACAGACACTTTTCTTATGGCAGTGTCAACTATATTTTCAGAGTATCCTCTGGCCAAGAATCTTGTTTTGCTTTGCGCTTTAGCATCCACTAAGTCTTGTTCAGTGCTACAGATCCGCTTAATTCTCAACATTTGCCCATAGGGGATGGTGTGTATTAAGTGCTTTGGGTGGTAGCTTGTGGCGTGCAATACACTATTTCCCGCTGAAGCTTTACGGTGTAACTTTGTCTCTATTCTGGGATTGCTTATGTAGACTTCTACATCTAGGAAACAGACTGACTGCTTGCTGATGGTAGCTGTGAACTGTAGATTCAGACTATTTTTGTTAATTTCTATAACAAAATTGCTTGCATTCTCATGTGTTCCCCTCCAAATCACGAATAAGTTATCAATATATCTTAACCAAGGGATAACGTGGTTATCCGTGTCCTTTCTGTGCTTAACATATACAACCATTTCCTCCCACCATCCCATATGGAGGCAGGCATAACTAGGTGAAAAGCATGCTCCTATTGCTACTCCCCTTGTTTGCTGAAAAATCTGGTGCTGAAACAAAAAATAATTGTTATCTAAACAGCATGATAACATTTTGACTAACATTTTGTTACGCTGGTAAAGATATATTGGTCTGGACCCTAGGTAGTGTTCTATGGCCTTTATACCATCTTGGTGATGGATACTGGTGTATAGGGAAGTCACGTCAAGCGACATTAATAAATAGTCCTGTTCCCACCCAAAATTGCCAATGTTCCTGAGAAAGTCACTGGTGTCTTGGATGTATGTACGTACTTCTGCAGGATAAAGTCAATGTACTTGGATGTGTTTTCAAGTAGGCTTTTTCGAGCTGAAATAATCGGCCTGCCAGGACGTTTTGTTGCATGTTTGTGTACTTTGGGAATAAAGTAGATTACTGGCATGGTGGGGTGATCATTTTAAAGATATTTTAATTCATCCATGCTCAGTAGGCCAGCGCTTTTCTAGGCTATTAGTTTGGAGTAAAATTCTTTCCAGGATCCATGAGCTATTTGAAGGCTACTCCTTTTGTAACATTCTCTGTCCTGTAGTTGTTTAGTCGCTTCCTCCATATAATCCTGTTGAGGCCAAATAGCTATATTCTCTCCTTTATCAGAGTTCCTGATGATTATTTGATCATTACTCTGTAATTTCTTGATCAATTGGCTGTACGTATCCTTCTGATAATTATATTTCTTATGTACAATTGAAATACGGTAATTTCGTTTCTTTACTTCTAAGGTTACATTTTCATTGAAAACATCCAGTGAGTCTCTCAACATGATTGGGTGGAACGTTGATTTAGGTTGAAATGCGTCCAAATATTATATATATATATATATATATATATATATATATATATATATATATATATATGCAATTCTCATAAAAAGTATGCAAAATACTTTTCACCTGCGATCTATGTAAAAATAGGCACGAGGGCATACCTTGTGCACAAACATTATGTGATATACCGTCACAATACTCGTTTGAGCAGAAAAATGCATAGTTGCGTGGAACACATCAGATTTACAATACCCAAAGATCTTTTCTTTTCAAACTCATGCCCTTAGGCAAACATTGCATAAAAAAGCATAACTGAAACAAGCCAAACAATTATGCGAAATACATGAAATCCAACAATTAGAAAGTCTGCAAGATTTTGCTTGCATAGAAAAAGAAATCCATGTGGACCCTCCTCGAGCCCCGGTGCATTAAAAAAAACACAAATTCATAGCTCTTGTGTAGAGCCCAGCCTCCACTGTTTAAACTGCTTTGGATGGAAATCAGCTGGCAACACTCACAGGAAACATTTGACACGCAGTGAAAGACCAAAACCACTAGGGGGCAGCACCATGGATGAGGTGAATGGGTCATAAGCATGTCGGTTCTCTAAGTGAAGAGCAGGTCTCCCAGTCCCACCCTCTTAATGCTGCCTGAATGGCAGAATGCATACACTTTGCCTGTCACTGGTATTGAATGGCCCATGTTAAAACAGCGCCAGTGTCTCTGAAGGGCTGCCTATTATTTTAGTTGCATCGAATAGCATGCATGAGTTACTGGAATTTCGAAAATGCCAGACCAATACCAGTAGTACTCTTAGTCGAAACCCATGAGGATTCTTGCCTGGTTGAAGCTCAGGTTACCACCAGTTAGTGAAAGACAGTATTCTGTTTATAGAAGATGGTGAGGTACAGATATCACTGTGAAATCAGATCTCAGACGTTTGACCCTAGTCACCCTGTTAAGAGCAACTTGATAACAAGGCAAGAACATCTGGTGCACCCCCTGCCTGCACCTCACAAGTTGTGCTTGATTTGCAATGTTCAAGGCATGAGCTAGAAGTGATTTTTGTGTGTGCAGTTTTATATAGCGCGAACTTGACCCGAAGGTATTGGAGCACTTCACATCAGCACCAGCTATATTACACAAGGACACTTTAATTTTTGGTAGGCATGAGGAGATTAAGTGATTTGCACAGAATCACAGGATGTTGAGCCGACACAGAGATCGTACCTGGTTTCCCAGCACCGGCTTTTACGCCACATCCTCTCCCCAGTACAGAATCAGAACAACCTCACAAATTCCAAAAGAAATGTGAGCTTCAGGCAAGCAGATGGTGCATAGGTAGGTCTTTGGGGCGATAGCAGCCCTAGCGACTGATCAGTCATTGACGAGCAATGATACAAACGTCGCTGCTGCTAAGGGGTTTGTCGTCTTTTGTGCAGCGGCAAGTTTCACTTAAATTCTTGAGCAGAATGGAAAATAATGATGGATCCTACATTTGGCACAAACCTCACCCACTACACCCTGAGAAATAATACTTCATAGTGATCTAAAACCGGAGATTATAGGGCCGGATGTACAAAGTATTTTACCGGGCCATTTGCGACCAGTAAAATGCATTTTGCCATGTACAGAAGGCAAAATGCGACTCTATAACTTGTTACCGAATCGCATTTTGCTTTTTTCATTCAGTATTAGTAAAGAGAGTGTGTAGGGCGTCCCTTCCTAATACCGAATAGCACTGGTATGTATGAATGTTTTGCAACTGAGAATGCGGTCACAAAGCATTCACAGGTATCAACAACTTCCAGTTGGTGGTAACCTATTCGCAAACAGGAAGGGGTTCCCAGGTGAATGTGGGCGCCAACATTTTTTAAGAGCAGGCAGTGGTCCGTGGGACCACTGCCTGCTCTTAAAAAATGAAAAGATAGCTTTACATTTTTATTTTGCATCTCGTTTTGGTTTAAGGGAAATGGGCTGCATTACAAAAAAAATTGCTTTATTTAAAAAGCAATCACAGGCATGGTGGCCTGCTGACCCCAGCAGGCCACCATCCCTGTGATTGTAGACATTCACAATGGATGGCAAATTGCGACCTGCCTCATGAATATTGATGAGGCAGGTCCATTTGCGACCAACTGCGAATCGCTAACAGCATTAAAAACACTGTTGTACATCAGATTTTGCGATTTCCTAATAGCGATTTGCTAAAATTCACTATTGGGAAATTGCAAACACACGATTTCGGACATCTGACCCTATAGCTCTTTATCTAAGATACAACAAGGGGAAGCAAAGTATAAAAGAGAACACATTGTTCTACGTTCTCTTATGTTACCGGGTTTTGGTAAAACGTGCATCCACCGAAAGGTCTCTTGGTGCTAGAGCTGCAGAAGCAAAGCTCCAATTATACGCTCTGACAGGTTAATCAGAAGCCAACCTGAAAAGCCAGGTCTTCAGGAGTTTCCTAAATATGAGGTAAGAGGAGGCAAACCTAATGTAAGGTCAAAGGGTGTTCCAGACACGAGGGGCAAGTGTAGAAAAGGTGGAACCGCCCAGTGTCTTTTTATTAAATATATATCATATACCATAAATAAACAATGATTGATGAAGATAGTCCAGTTGCAAGGGCCATTTGTAAGGGAATTCAAGGAAATAACTGCTTTCTAAACTATAGACTTTATTGCCTCAGCACAGGGTTAGTTTGCCTGTTACTTTTATGATTTGTGGCTCTAATCTATGACAGAGTTTTTGGAGCCATGTGTATTTTTTTATCTTGCAGCTGTCAGTTTCTGATTTTCTCTCATTCTGTTACTGAGACTCAAAGTCTGAGGGTGAAAAATAGCTCCCTGCTCCCCTAATATGAATCCTGGTGTCCATCACCAGCAGAAATGAAGCACTGCCTCTATAGAAGTGTCTGAAAACTTTGTTTATTCTTATGATCTGCACCCTGGGGCGGACTCCACAATCCAAGGTAGGATTATGGAAACTGTAGCCTCAGGTCTGAAGTGAGTACTTGGGGTTTTGCCCGTGGCCACTCTCACTTCACACTATTAAAACACACCACAGCTCTCTGTTCTGTGAAGGTCTGCATTATATTTTTGTTTAACAGTGCAAGGTAAGAAAGCAGTGCATGTTATGAAGTCTGGCTTCCAGTGGCGTAGCTAGGGGAGGCGACTACCACCATTCCCCTGCTCCCGAGAACAAGTCATCTGTGGGCCGCAAACACCCCCCCCTTCCCGCTGGAACAAGTCGTTTGTCAGCCCCCTTCTCCACCCAACCCCACCCACCTGCTCGTACCTGCACCAGGTGGCCGACTCAGAGTCCACCCTGGGTGGCAGTAGGTCTAGCTAAGCCACTGCTGGCTTCACTGCAATAATCATACATGTAACGTGGTTTTCCACATGCCAAGTTCCTGTGCCACAGAAGGAGTTAGAAAGCTCATGACTAACTCGTCTCTCAAACATAACCTGGGATCTATCTGTTCAATGCAAACTTTGGTAGGCATTAAACGCGCAACTTGCGAAAGTCTTTGCAATTTAATTTTAGGACTGAAACAGGCCATACATCCCTTAAAACTCCTGTTGCTTTTATTGATAGTGAATGATTGTTGTTCAGATTGCTCCAGTGTGATTCAAACTGATGAGCTTGCTATCATCATGCATGTCCTCCTGCTAT
The DNA here is from genome assembly GCF_964204655.1 of Triturus cristatus. Classification (NCBI taxonomy): domain Eukaryota; kingdom Metazoa; phylum Chordata; class Amphibia; order Caudata; family Salamandridae; genus Triturus; species Triturus cristatus. The sequence goes on from NC_140580.1 coordinate 864,294,214, forward strand.
TGGCTGAGGTCTTTTCTTGATGTCTTAATTTATACCTAACAAGGGTTATGGAAACGAAAGGGCAGTCGCAGATAAGTAGCAACGTTATTGTTGCATGCGCGTTTTCGAAGATCATTGGAAAAATAGTTCCCAACATGCCAGATGGAAGGATAAATATATCAAGATGTTTGAATATTAAAAAAATGTGTCCATTTAGGGAGGACATGTGAAAATGTATAGGGATGGGGGCGGGAGAGAACCCATCTTCTTCTGCTCGAAAAGCTGTCCAGTGATTGTCCCTTCAGAACCCATTACATTTAGACTTGAACTCCTAACCCTTACCGCTCTGACCCTGACCATAAACCCGGCCTCCCAGCGCCCCATACATTTATCACCTCATAAATACTGGCTGGAGCTCGTGCACAACCCCCATTTCGGAGTGGGGAGGAAGGGCGTTATGGGTAACGCCCCCATTATTGTCCTGGGATTAACTACCTTTGCATTGGGAAATTTAAAAAAATTAGTTTCTTTGGTGAAAATCGAACAAAATGTGCGTCTGAAACTCGAGAAAGTGCTCCAGTGATGCACTGTCCAAGGACGACTACAAATCAAAAGCTAACTAGTGATTGGTCAACCAAAGGCTTGTTTTGACAGGTCATGCGGACCAGTTTCTGCACTGTCGACTTTGAAACCACGAGACATGAGTTATAATCCCAACTTCTCATATGGCCGCATTGTGTTATCCTGGGAATATCAGTTCAAATCCTTGCTCGTGGGTTCCCGCAGCTTCCAAAGCATCGAACTACTAAAAATAGGTCTAGTGCATGAACCAAAGGGTATTTGAAAACATAAGCATTTTAATTAAAGTTAATCATATCCGGGAATCCCAGCTGCCTGTTAAAAAAACATATTTAAGCATAGATATAAGATTACTTAGAAGGCATTTTGAGTAAGAGCACATTTTTACAGTATGATACAAGTTGAACATTTTTTCATCAAAGCAAGTTGCAGACTTAGAGCTTTCATGCTGTCGTTGTATTGTTTCTCTTTACAACTTAGTAATGATAAATATATAGGTTTAACCTTGCACAAACTTCCAGGTGCACGGCAGTATGAAACACAATTTTGCCTCTATGCAGAATTTCAAAGCTATGGTGGACTGGGGAATTTACAGAATTGTTTATGGTCACTGAAATAAACATATTGTGACCATTTTTAAGGAAGTGAGTGCCCAGTTCACTCAGGACAAAATGTAAAATACACCACACCAGGCTTGTAGTCTAGATATTTCTTGTGGTTGTGAGTGCGGCCTGCTTGCTCCCAAATGGTAGGATGTTATGTTTTTTATCATTGACTCTTTCACTGAATCTTTCCTTCCAGTAGTGTGTCAAAGGGATCACTGAGGGTGCATCTGTGATCTTGTTCAGGCCAATAGCCTATGAGCTCATCAACAGGCTTGCAGGCGGGGACGAACAGTCTCAACCTTTGCAATGAGGGCCACTTGTCACCCACAGCTCTTCTTCTGTCCCCATTACCAACTTGTCTGTCTGGATGAAAGGATCCGACAGCGACATAGACAACGCCCCATGAGTTATGGGGAAGCCAAAGGTAAAAAGTTCACTTCCATTGCTACGGGTCCTTTCATAAGGTCAGGCCATGGTCAGGCTTCTCCGAAGAGACAATGCTCTTCCTCACTGCAAGGTTTAAACCCAAATGTGTGCAAACCAGAGTGCGCTCTATGACGAAATGACGGAGAGCCGTCAAGTAACCTTTACATGCACAACAAAACTACCCTTCAACAGGGGCGGAGCTTGGTCGGTAAGATTAGAGGGGAGGTGTGAGCAGTGGCGGCCCGCATAGGGCATGCTGTGGGGCGGTGGGCGGGGGAGGAGAGGCAGGGTGAGGGGGTAGAAAACTCGGACATACGGCGTAACGGAGGAACGTAATAATGACTTTCCTCTGTTCCATCGTATGTCTGTGTTTGCTACCCCCCCACCCTGCCCCCCGCCTCACCGTCCAGCAGCACACCCTATGCGAGCCGCCACTGGGTGTGAGCTTCAGGTTTTCCAACAGCTATGCGGGCAGATCACTTTAAAGTATACCATATATCCAACATTAAAATGACCAACATGTTCTAAGACCTTGAAAAGAGAGGGAGAGAAAGAGAGGGAGAGAGAGAATGTAACAATCCTTGGTGAAATCCAACAGACTCCTCACCATACACCATACCCGAATGAAAAGATCTGTACCTAACAATTTACTAGGGAATAGATTTATTAGGGAAGTGTAGCACCACAACCACCCCCCTGAGAAGCTAAGCCCCTGCCCTTCAACTCTGTTGAGCTCAATCTTCCCTCTTTTTCTTTTTTAACTCTTAGTGCACCTGAATGCAACAAAGCACATAGAAGAGGACCATATACCCCCACGCTTGGTGCTATAATGTGCCGTGAAGTAATTATGAACTAGTTAGTAAATGATGTAGAAGTGTGTTAAAAACAGATATCATATAATTTTATTTTATTTTTAAAAAGAGCCAAATACGTCACTCAGCGGCTTCTAGATGATTGAAATCCAGGTAGTAAAAGGTGCTGTTCAAGCAGAAGGCCATTAGCCACTCTGATAAGTGTATGCTAAATCAATTCAGCAGGAGTACCTTGCCTCCTATTTGAGACTGCTGTAAAGAAATGAAATGTGACTTTATTTGCTTGATCTTAATCAATTTAATGCAGGAACGAGTTATTTTTTTTTATGGTGGTGAGCCTTGCAGCATGTTTGATTGGCTAATGAAAAATAATTACAGGCTGAGGCGCAAGCAATAGCTGTAGATGCAGCAGCATTTAAAAGCGCATGCCAGCTTCTTTGAAGCGGTTCTGCGGTGAATAAGGTCACAACACCTCTCAAAACCCAAGCAAACTTCATCAAACTAAGCAACATTCAAGAATGCCTACTGTTGGCCATTGTTAGTGATGCTCGACTGGGTAAAGAGAACTGCTTTTATTGTCTACTGTGCAGCCCTGCCACGTTTCTCAGGTCCATTCGTCATGTGTTGTTCCAGTCTTGTTTTTATTGAAATTCTGGGAATTGTTGTCGTGTTTGTTCCATTATAAAACAGGACCACAAGTCCCAGAGTTCAAAGAAAAAAACCTGGACTGGAGTAGCACATCATGCACGGACCGGGGAAACTTGGCAGCTATAACATTGGATGGCCCCTTTAAATGCTGACCTGCACCTTAGTGTCAAGAGACCTGTTGTGTCCAGGGGCCTTTTGGGGTAACTTCTGTTGTAGGATCCAGTTGCTTTAACTGTTACTATTCTGTTGGTCATGCCATGTGGTAGTAGATGGGATATGCAGGTGATACATGATTCACTTTTTTCCTTCCACCTATTTTTCACTTGGTTTTGCACTTTGAATTCACAAGTCAGCACACTCTGTGCTTTTTTAATATCGTAAACCTCAAGTTTCATCTCAATCCAAAAGTCACAACAATTCAAAGTACCTACTAAACAATAGATTCTCTGAGACAAAAAAAATGCATTAGAATTTGTGATGTTGTGATCGCTTTATAGTCTTTTAATATAATTTGAAATTCACAAATCCTTGAATTTGAGAGCGTACTATATATAGCATTTTACAGAAACCCAAACCTAAAATATGTTACATTTCAGGCTAATATTGTAAAGTAAGCATCCACTGATATCCCTCCACAACACTTAATACTAGGGAGGCAACTGTTCTTAATCTTTTCTGATTTTGATATCTATTTAACTTCCATTGTGAGACTAAATGACTTGTCAAGAATTACACACTTTTTACAAATGGATGGAGCCACGAGATCAGAACATAAATGCATGCACTCACTGTCAATAAGAAATCTTATCTTCTCTGCCTTAATGTTTGTTGGGGACATACAAGCTTTCTCTGAGATTCCTTTGAAATAAACTCATATAAATCCTTGCTCCAGCCCCTTTTTGCAAGCACATGGTCGAGCAGAGATGTTTTACCTTGGAGTTCAAGGGTCATATTAATCCGAAACGATTTGCGGCTGTGCAAGATGTCCCGAACTGATGAGATATTTTTTTAACGCTTACCACTATATCAATCTGATTCCAGTCACAAATAATTAGCACGCCATTTACTCAAAACAATTAGCATGTGGTATATTTAAAATAATTAGAATGGCGTTTATTTAATTTAATTAGCATGCGGTTTATTCAATATAATTAGCATACAGCTTAATCAGACCAATTAGCACTCACGCGTCTGCAGATTCGCAGCTGCATGCAAAGTTGCAGATAGAAGGGATGGGTGTGCAAATCGAATCTGAGCTGTGCCCGATTTCTGCTGCCCCCCTTCAGACTCCTCGGGGACGTGGGGAGAGTAGAGGGTGGGGCGTAGTGGAAGAGAGGCTTCAACTACTAGCACCGGTTAGCTGTGGTCTACTGGCACGTGAAATGCAGACCATAGAGTTTGTTGGTATTTGGAACGATGGCTTTCTGTTATCTCAGAGATCTCTTAATATTAAATCCATTGTGCTATCTCACGAGCTCGGCAGCTGTGATCAAAAGAGGGGACAGGCATTAAGAGTGATTCTATGGCAGACTGACTGCAGTGACGTAACAAAACTTGAGGGCTCCCCCAGCAAAGTACACGGAAGCCCCCCTCTGAAACAGTCAGGAGCTCCCAGGCCAGGGGCCCGCCTCCCGTGCATACTGCCGGAGGGAGCCCCCTGGAGCTCGCCTCCCCCGCACCGCGGAACTGCGAGGGCCAATGTTAAACCCCCCCCCCCCCACCGCGGAACTGCGAGGGCCAATGTTACGCACTTACGCCACTGACTGACTGCATTTTGCACAGTGACTACACACCTGTAGAAGTGGTTCCAAAACTCACACCATGCACAGACAACGCGAGGAAGAAAAGATGATCCAGAGGTTATTATAAGGAGAAACTGAAAATGATGAATATGAAAACGCCACTTTAAAAAAGAACTTTATCCAGCCATCCATAAAAATAGTTTGTCACCCAGCGTCAGCTGTTGTATGCTCAACTATGGTAATTCTTCTCAATCAGTACTACAGATGCATATGAATGACTATGTGCATAACTGGCTTGACTGAAGACACAGGAGTCTTTTAGAGTTTGGTGGAGCAGGTGCACTGCCAAAAATTAGCCAATCACCCTCCTCGGCAAACCCGTCGATCCGGGAAGCCTCAGCTTGTTCTTCCAGTAGAAATCTTTGGTCTGGCGACCTGTCACTCGGCCGGTAGCAGCGGCGTAATGAAACTTGAGGAGGCCCTCCTGCAAGCTACATCGAGTGTAGCCAAGCCCGCCCCCGTGCACAGTGCCGGAAGGGGCCTGCTGGAGCTAACCCCCCGCACCGCAGGGGCTATCATTACACCACTGGCCAGTAGGTCATAGTGGTGGTTGCCCCACCTATCATTAGATCTGCCCACCTGGGACCTGTCAAGCAGGGCGTGCTGAGCATGGTGGTGCCATGCAGCGACATCGCTCAAAGACCACCAGGTACAGGAGGAAAACTCTGAGAATCAGGGCTTTTGAATTATTCTGTTTGAATACCTAACTCCTGCCTTGGGAGTTAGTTCATTCCTGAAAAAGAGAACAAGTTTGCTGAACAGGTGCATCAAAGAGGGCTCTGAAGATTTTAGGTATGCCCGTGAGGTCGATGGAGATGTTCAACTCTGGCAGATAGCCCTCCACCAGGGCAGTGGAGGCCATGGCCTCCCCTGTCCAGAGAGTGCATTTTACTTGGGGTGGACTGTCACTGTTTGGGCCTCGGTGCACCTTTGATATGTGCACCAGGTGCAAAAATGGTCAGTTCATGTTACAGATGACGCACTGCCCACAGGGCACCCAGAAGCTCGCTCATGATTCGGGGTAGCACATTAGTGAAAGATTCAGCAGGTCTTTGAAGTGGGCGCTCTGTCTTTCTTAGTGAAGGCAGTACCCAAGCTGCACTTCAAAGAGTGGGCAGAGATCCTTTTGCAGGCAGTGGAACAATAAGTGATGGCATCTACCTGCAGGGGGTGTGTAAGGTGTTCAGGGAACCATTTTCTCCCATTTCAGAGGGTGCACTAGGGGCAGGGCACTGACTGTGAGCTACCTCTTTGTGGCAGAAAGTCAGTGCTCAAGCTGATGGCCTCTTTGTTTCTGTCCCCAATTCCTTAAATTGGCATGGGTGCAAATACCAAGTGTTGCCCTCATTTGCATGGGTCCACACCCACATGCAAATGAGGTAGAACCGCCTTAAAATAGCACTGGCATTATATGTGCACCACTGCCATTTGTATTACAGATGGAGCAGCATTAGTACCACGAGGGCACAGAAAACAGGCTCCAAGTGACCCATGGACAATGTTTATAATCCACCCCTGGTGGACAGGTGAACAGACAGACAACCTGCCAAGTTCTAAATTTGGCCCTTAATGTTTTGGAGATATCACTTGGCCTATTTTTTGTTATTCCGGTTTAAATATAGATTCTGGACTTCCCTCTTACAAATATCCATTTGATGCACCCTAAACCAAACAGGGAATGAGTCACTCCAATTTGCTTGAATTGATTGGAAGATGGCTCCCCATCAAATCACAATTGCTGGAACTGTGCCAAATACACCCCCCAAAAAAACAAGAAATCAAATTAGTTCAATGTATTTAAAACTAATAGTGTTCAATACAATTATGCACAAATTGCGTTGACATTTAAATAAAAAGTTGCTTCAACATTTAAAGTCAAAAACTGCAATTTCAAGAGAATATTAAGATGGTGAGGGAACAAGATTCAGAAGTGTGAGCCAAGCAAACGCATTGAGGGACGATGTTGTCCCAACAGCAGAGCCACCATTGCTTAGGGTTTTGGTAATAAATGCATATATCTATGCACATCTTATATCAAAGGCTACGAGGAATACATTACACGATTATGTGTATTTGGCAGGGTGTCAGCCTTATTTTTTTTATTATCTTTATTTTTTATTTTACAGAGTTTTATATAGCGCGAACTTGACCTAAAGGTATCGGGTATCAGAGCGCTTTACATAGCACCAGTTGCGTTACATGAGGACGCAGCCTTGTGCCCAAATAATTCTCAGTAGCAGAACACAAACGATTCACCTTCAATGTCAGATGCGTGACACAAACATTTTCTAATAAATGCCCAAGGTTACATTGCAGATGCTCTGCTCAGTTCAGTGGTGGAGATAGGTTTAGTGTGACTGTGCTGAATATGAAATCTTCAGCTCTGTGTCCTGAGTCATTATTGTGCCCACACAAACCATTTTTAGCTGTCAACTAATTGATCATTGGTTACTGTCTAAATGAGATACTGAGTATGGTATGGGCATCTATCATGAAGGTGTGGACACCTTAAATATGCTTCCTGTTAGCTATGATGCTTGAAAAGTGACTACCAGTCTCAATATTTATTACACAATTCCCCTGTACATCAGTTGCACAGTTCCCTGTACAGCAGTTATAGGGCATAGGGAACGTTTGGCAAGTTGGCATTAGTATATTGGAATCTCCCTTGGGGACTGTGGGGTAGCAGCGGGCCCTTAATAGCTGGAATAGGCCCTTCCCTTCAATATTCCAATGTGTGTCCGTCTGGTTCACCCATACAACCTTGAACATTCTACTATAGGTAGTGGGATGTTGCAAATCCATTATAGCCCTTCTTCTAGGGCTACATCAGTGGTTAAAGACCTTTTCCTGGTAATTGGCCCTTAAATGTGGTTTAGAAAAATAATTAGGGAGAGGGCATTTAACTAACAGTCGCCGGGAATAATGCCACATGAATTGCTTTGAAAATGCCCACATCCCTATACTTCTGGAAGGACACATTGGCTCAAACTAAAATCCACCATCTCGCTCCATCGACCAGTTACGTGCAGTCACTTTTCTGCACTTTGTAGCGTCTCATACCAAAATGCATTGAAACAATCATATATGTTCCTACCTTTCGTATGCAGCCTTCTTGCGACGTTACATCAGAGTCACCGTGTTCTTGCTGAAATAGACAAAGACATTTTTTAAATTTATAACAGCAAAAAAATAAGTTTTTTAAAGGTAATCTTTTTCTGCCTAGTTGTTGTTCTATTAGAGTAGGAACAGAGATGTTTATGGCCTTTAGCTATGTTTTAATTAATGCAATTTCCTACTACCAGCCCTAACTTTAAATAGATTTTCATCTACCTGTCCAAAAAGTAATTTGCGATGTGAACACAATTAACATTATCATAATTAATAGTGTTTATTGACGTATCCTGCTTCAGAATAAGAATTTAAAATAGATGTGCCATTTTTTTTTGCCTTATTGTTTGTTACTACTTTTTACAGTGGCTCACTAACCAATCAAAAGAATCTTGCAGACAAGTTTATGGAAAGTGGAAAGTGCTTCTAGGGTGAACCTTAATTGGTTTACTCTTATGCACCTGTGGCGGAACCCCCGCAGTTTGAGGGAATCTTCGCAATGAGAAGTATCATTGCGGAGACTTCCTCCATGACTGTGGGGCCTCCACCGCAAGTGCAGAGGCCCTTTGTGAATCAGGTCCTTAAATAACATAGTTTCACACCCGGCCACATTTCCCCTCTTTCAGTGTTGTTTTATGTTGGCTGGAGTTTTTTGGTTAGTGGTGGATACCATGAAAGTAGTGTTGTGCAGCGTGGCTAAGGTAAAAAAAAGCCTTAGACACAGCCGCCCGCGCCATTTTATAGATGCATGCATCACGCTTGTGCGTACCAACAAAATGATATGGGCCATTTTTTTCTTTTTAGTTACTGATCTGAGTTGGATCACTAACTAAAAAGAAAAACAAAGTTAGCAAAAGCCTTTTTTTTAAAGTTGAACGGGGGAGAAGGGAAGCTTCAGGTTGTTAAAAGCAAAATGGGGCACTTAGGAACAGACATGAAAGCAACACAGGGGAGGGGGTGGAAATGAACACAGAAACATTATGGGGAAGATGGACGGAAGAGGCAACAAAGCAACATGGGGAGGGCAGGGGAACAAATTTGAAAGCAACACAAGAGAGGGTGGGGGGTACCAAATGGGGAACCATTGCGGGGTTGGGGAATTAACGCAGAAACACCACATTTGGGCTAGAAACACAGAGGGCATGGATGCAGGGAGGCAATAGAGAGACACACACTGGTGAGCAGAACAGGAAGTGGGCAGGCGACAAAGACCAACACGAGGAGAGAAATAAATAAGGGAAACAGCTTGAAAATTTGTACGCTCATGGAATGCTCACTACAAAAGAAAAAGTAGCGCTTGTAAGCAATGTGAAGTAAATATGCCAACCAATCAAAGTGGTGGTAAAGAGGCAATGCTCCAAGGGAGGGACAAACACAAAATTGACTAGCGGAGGCACAAATAAGAGCAGGCAAATTAGAGTGACAATGAAGGCCAACCAATGGTAAGTTTTGGGCGGATTCCAAGCCCCTCTATCTTGTTAGTAAGCTACAACACACCTCACAAAAGACAGTGCATGTGCAGTTTAGTAGCCCCAACCTAAAAAGGGTGAGGAATGCCCTGTAGGTAATATGACTCATGCATCCTCTTCACTTGCCAGGCAGAGGTCGTCACACTCTTTGTGAGATATTGATTGCAAAAGACAGTCACAATTGAGGTGTAGTACCATACCACTGAGCCTCAGTGCTACTATTCCTGCTGCACAATTGATGGCTCTGCACTGATGATAAAGTCCACCCAGGAAATTTTTTAAATCCACTCTCTTTATGGAGATGTCAAAAACCACAAGTGATAACAAGTGACTGTACGGAAATGACATTACGATTATACAATAACAAATGCAGATCTGTATTGTTGTATTGAATTTGAATAAAAGTTTATTAAAAAAAACACAAGTGAAAAGGCACTGAAAAGGGAATTCGTATGCCAAGCTTCAAGAAATTAGAATCAACTCCGAGATAATGTAACACTGATCACTGCCTGCAATCATTTTGAAAAGGTCCTAAAATCCACATTTTCAGATTGCATCTAGCAATCTAGATACTACAGTGCCTGTAAATATTGTTCTGTATGTGATCACTGTCATTGGTTAATGCTACTTTAGTTTTCATTGTCTTACTTGTGAACCACCTTGTTGCCCATCCTGCTATGCATGTGCTGAAAAAATATCAATAATGAATAATAATAATCCTCTCATCACCTCATTCACCACAAATATCCTTAGAAATTACTACTGGGTCATCAGTGGCTACATTTCAGATGAAATAGACTATTTTTCCTATTCATAAAATGATATCAAGTCCAAGATGACTAGCACTACTCGCAACACCTCCATTTCTAAGATTGGGTCCTTTTTAAAAATTCTAGATATTGAGATTCCGGAGACAATGAAGTTGTGGCTTTCAACTCAAAGCAAGTGGTGGAAAAGGCTGACACTAGACAATTGAAGAACAAGGACATGTCACAGTGCTAGTTTCAGGACATGCAGAGCCTCGCAGAAAGGTAGCAAAGCTGATTATTCTCAGGGGCTTTGTTTTATAATAAATCTGTGAAAACAAAAATGTCATGTGGTCAATCAGTAATTTGAGGAGAAATCAGTCAAATTGAAGGCAGCGTCTACACAACAACGATACACTAAAAGGCCTTCTGATGTCAGGAAAGTCTAATCACTACTGTTGGACCAGGTCCTTTTCTGCATGGTTATCCCTGATTCCAGAGACTTCTCTACTCCCATTTACCCATCACTATGAGCAGGCGTAGGTCAGGTTAGGGGGTGAGGAGGTGTAAGGAGGGCATCAAGGTAGTTTCAGGGGCTTATGGGGTGGAGCTTTGGATCCTTTCCTTATTCCGGTGGAGGAGGAGTGGGGCAGGGGCCAGGCTGTATGTCTGCCCATGAACCCTTCAAGACTCAGTGTGAGCCTCACCTGGTGAAAGCGGACTGGACATTCCCACAACCATATGGATACACAGCACCTCTCATGATTGGGTGGAGCGCTATCATTTTCAGAGGGTATCACTTTACCAAAAGGTAATCATGCCCTGTGCCAGGCAACCCTTGGTTTACGACAAGTGGTACCATGTGAATCTCTTGCCTAAAGAAATTGGTGCTTAGAGCGTTGGTGCATCCACAGCCAAACTCTTGAAATATATACTCATTCTCTTGGGCCTTAATCAAAGACCTGTTGTAAAGGGCAAAGTTACAAATTTCTTGTAAGCAGTTCAGTACACAGTGAAGGTGGAGGAAACATACACATCCATTGTTTAGGTGTGAAGTTGGATTCCAAACTTTTGCAAGGTATTAATGGAATGGAATTTTTTTTATTTAGCTCAAACAACTATCTGGAGGTATCTAGAGGCTGCATAAAACAAAGAGTAGATGACCCATTGCTTCCTAATTCTGTGCAAAGAGCCACATTTTCTGGGACTTTCTGGACAAGGCAAGCGATTGAGCTGATTTCAGCTCCAGGGGACGGCAGTTCCAGCGTAAAGCAGAAGACCTGAAGAAACTGCTCCCGCCATGAGAGACGCACTTGAAAAGTTTAACCACCAGATGTTTTGCAAAGCCTGAGTGCAGGGTCCTACCGGGTGTATACCATCTTGGATTTTTCTTGAAATAGGATGGGCCCATGAAGGGTCTTACAGGCTGTACAGAGTGCTTTGAAGAATATACGTTGCTTGACCGGTAACCAATGAAGCTGTCTGATGGCTGACCTTGCAGACTGACATTTAGGAATCTTTAGGAGGAATATAGCCGCAGTGTTTTGAAGAGGTTGCAGTTTCTTGAGTAGACCAACTCCAAGATCTACATAGAGGCTGTTACAGTAGCCCATTCTAGTGAATACCAGTGGAGTGACTGCTGTTTTTAAAAGATCGAAAGGAATGCATTTTTCGATATTTTTGACAAGTCTCAGAGTGTGAAAGGAAGCTGAAAAACCTTATTGATTTGATCTTTGTATTGCAGATCAGAGTACAGAGTTACCCCAAGGTTTATAACTCTGGGTACTGGATTTGGAAAAGATCCTAATTCTGATGGCCTCCATGTTGGAGATCAAAAAGATGGATTGTTCCTGAACAGAATTACCTCAGTTCTGGAGGAGTTCAGTTTCAAAAGATTCTGGTCAATCCATTCCCCATGTCCCTTTGGCCGGTAGTCTTGCGACGGCCAGGCAGACATGCGCACTTTAAACCTCTTAACTTACCTGTCTTCGACAGCTGAGTTAAGACCGAGCAAAGACCTCTAGTGCTGTTTGGAACACTGAGAGCCTGCTCCATCCAATCCTCATGCTGCTGATGAGAGCAGCACCAGGATTGGTCAGAGGAGTTGCCTGGGGCCTTTGTTGGAGGTGTGAAGGACACCGGACGGGACAGCGGATTTGCCACAAGGAGTTTTCTTTTGTTTTTTTAATGTCTTAACCTCTTCGACGCCGATGACGGAACGGTTCCGTCATGCACGTCGGTTGGGCTGTGCTTATGACGGAACCGTTCCGTCATGGCCCCGCCCGCGCTCAGAACTTTCAGCACCGCGCGGGAATCCGCGCAGCGCTGAAGAGGTTAAATGTATTTAATGCGTATTTAATGTGAACCAAATCACCAGCATGCATCACATTACCGTTTTAAAGTTATGATAATGTAATGCATGTCGGCAATGTTTTTCATGCAATGTTGCCATGCACAGGCACCCACCTCCCATTTGCCCGCCTCACCACTCCCTGTAGGTGGAAGCCGCACTGAAGTTCACAACTTTATTTTTTTTCTTCTGAAAACTGTGATTATAACTAATTTTATTATTTCATTGTATTAATTGGTCCTGTTGTGTTTCCTGATTTTGCATTCAAAATCATACAAAAATATTCTACCTCTGTCAACAATACGGGAGAATGAAACTGAGGGTTATCTTTGCCCAAAAAAGCAATCAATTTACCTGAACACCTTCAACCACATCCTACACCTATCAGAAAAAAACTACATTCCACAGTGTAGCAAACACTGCAAAAAATGATTAGCTCAATCAGATAAAGCAAACGAAAACCAGTAATTGACATTATTTGTCCTTCATTTGTTCCCTCCCTGCGATGATTAACTTCGTTTTACAATACATCACACACAATTTTTGTCTTGCTCAGAATTAAGGTCTTTCACTTCATTGCAGTTAGGGTATCAAAAGCTTTTCAACCCACATAAGTATCGAACGTCATTGGTTCCAGGTGTGTTTACTTTGCCAAGCTGGAGGTCATTTTGTTTTAAGGAACATAACTTTTTATTCTCTGCACGGTGTAACCTCTTAGTCAGCCGCCAAGCCTCAGTTAGCACTTACTATCCCTAAAAGGTCAAAGTTAGCTGCAAATCACATGACAGGTAAGACTTATGGTTCTCCCTCCACCTTTTGTAAATATTACTTTTGCAGTTCATTCACATCTTCCTGGTCACATTACATTTGATGCATTAACAGCTCTCCCTGAAATCTCAGTATATTTTTTGTCTTGCGCACATTTTTTGGCTGTATTCCTGTTTGGTCTCTTGTTTTAAGTGCTAAAAATATTTCCAAACTTAATTAGAATAGGTTTTTACTGTGGTGCCTGGTGGAGTAAAAATCACTATAGTGTGCAATACTGTCTTGCATTGTATTATAGCATTTTTATGCAATTCATTTTCTGGATGAGGTCTTACAGCACTCAAGAGAAGAACCTGATCCTTTAAATACCAAACCTGCAACTCCATTTCTAGCTTCTTCTGCATATTTCATATCCAAGCCTGAAGATTATGTAGATACTTAAATGTTTTCACAGTGAATACATGCTCTTTACCTATTCCTATAGTATATGTTTCACATTTCTTTAGTCACTTCCCACTCCGGCCACACTGGCTGTGGTGAAACAGGAATAAATGCAAGACACAATTGCTCGAGAAAAATAACAGAGATCTTAGCCAATATTACAGATGAGAAGTAGCATGTTATAGAAACATGTATCACTACAACCACTCAACACATTTCCCATGACAATGTCTGTCAAGTTTGTGTCGCCAAGCAACGAAGGATGTGGGCCATTTCCTTAGCAATTGTCTAATACCGATGATGAAATGATGACAAAGATTTATCATTTTTGAGAGGTAATTAATGCAAGTTATAAACATGTTTGTGCTGGGCACAGCCAAAACGTTACTAAAATCTAGATTTTGGAAGCACTTTATACATTTTTTTAAATCTCAATCTTTTTGCGGATTTTGTGGCAGCCTTATACTGTGTGCAGAAGTAGATTTCCAACTGATTTGTTTAACTTGCATTTATCTTTCATTTAAGGTGTGTAGCATTTTATATGCCGTTGCCTGAAGGTATAAGACCAGCAAAATAATTGAAGAATATATTGTTCTTGTTTTAGCCACACCTTTGAGTCCCGCCCACACGCTTACTGGCCCTGTCCCCATTGCACTCAGGATAACATGTTCCCATTCTTTTTTTTTTTTTTTAAATGCACTTCGACCGATGGTTCATATTGCTGAGCCTGAGTGTCAAGAAGAACATCTTTGCACGAGAGGCTTTAAATTCTTCTCAATGGGTATGCAAATGTCAAATGGGTCCCAGTAATTGATTAGTGAGATGTCATTGATCTCTGCCATCTCGATCACTAACTCTCGTGAACATTATAGTGTCCTCACGGTGGTATCATGCACAAGGAGTGACATCATTGAAGGCTGCTAGCACATTGGATGTTACTCATTTGTGATGCACCATTCCCAGGCAGAGATTAGTGCTAGCTCATTGCTGAGTCATCTGCTGGGTTTCAGCAAGCTAGGGCGGTTACATAGATCCTACTGAATCTCAGTGGCGTAACGATAATTGAGGGGGCCCCCCTGCAAGGAACGTGGAGCTGCCCCCTCCGGACTCTATCAGGAGCTCCCCGGCCAAAGTGCAGTGCTGAGGGGGCCCCCTGAAGCTTGGGGGCCCCTCCGCAATGCGGGGGATGCGGGGGCCTGTGTTACGCCCCTGCTGAATCTATAGGATTCAGACAAGTACATGCGCAGTACCATTTATTCGTGCAATTAAAGAGAAAGCTTCTGAGCCGGGAAGCCGATCACCTCCTTTCAAAATGGCGGATGCTGCGTACAAGAGAGAACGTGCTGCCGCTCCAGGTGAGCCGCCTGCTGCTATCATCTCTAATCCCGAAGCTCTTTTTGGTAAACAGAACCTCCTTTGGTGTGCCTGTCTGTTTGCTTCGTTGTGCAAAGCTGCACTCTTCACCTGAACCTTCTGACGTTTGCCAAATAGAGCTGTGATTAATGATACGTTTTCTCTCACTATTCTTCTCTTAGAAATACACGGCATTCACATACTGCTGTCTCATGCAGGTGTTTCCTGCCATCAAGATCTTCAGATGCCCTCCCAGGTGGGGCTCGCCTCAGGGATGAACGTGGCATAAGTCACATACGCTCCTACTAGTGTCTAAAGTAGACCATTGATTTGGATCTGTGCTTGCAAAATACCTCCAGAGGTATCCAACACTGCATCACTGTCTTAAGTTATATAGTGCTATATACCCTGTTGTAGCTCTCAGAGCTCTTTAATTGGCACATTAACTATTACCAAATTAAACTGGTGCTGCCTGTTTCGACTTCAGAAGAATAAACCACTAAGGGGATCTTTCAAGAAGAACTCCTCCTCGCATCATACAAGTGAACTTTCCTTCAATATCTTATGTGTGGCCTAGTGACTAGAACTACCGACTTTGGAAGATAGGGCACCAGGTTTAAATTCTGGACTCGACTCAGCATATCCTGTGACAATGACGAAATCACTAAGGAACTCATTACGAGTTCAGCGGTCCAACCATTGAAGTACCGCGTCCATGACTGCTGCGCTTGTGGCATTCTGACTGCCGTATTACGAGATTCCAGAGGGGCCAGCGGTGTGTCTGCAGCGGTCTTGCGTCGGTGGTCAATGTATTTCCATATATATTAATGCCTATGTGAACCTTCCAACTGCAGACGTGTTGAATGCACACATATGCATAATATATGAGGAAACATGCCACCTAGCCAATTGTTGGCGTACCACCCATAAGTGGGCAGTCCTGGTAATCGGTACATGGTACCGAAGCACTAACCGTTATTTAGCAGAAGACGGGGTCATTTTCATTGGGGTGAAGTTGCTCCTGTGTAGGGGGACCTGGAGAACGGGATCCACATTGAAATCTACTGGTAAGAACTGGAAAGGGGTGAGTATCCCCCAAAAAATCCTTAGATTCTACTGACCTTTTGCCAGTGGTCTGACCACCACTGTTGTCTCGTCGGGAAGTCAACTCATAATATAGAGCGTTCCTTCCCCCGACTGCCATCCCGGTGGTCGGGGGTGTGCTGGCAGTGCCAGTGGTCAGTCGCGGTCTTCGAACAGCCAAACTGCCCGATCTAGTAATACGGCGGACAGCTCACCGCCATCAGATTGCCACTGCCGGGACGGTGGTCTATGGACCACCGAACTTGTAATAAGCCGCTTAACCCCCTTGTGCTTAAAAAGGGAACATTTTTTATTGTGTAGTTAGTAAAGTCAGGTGCTGTAGAAAATGAATGTGTGTGCACATCTATCTATCTATCTATCTATCTATCTATCTATCTATCTATCTATCTATCTATCTATCTATCTATCTATCTATCTATCTATCTATCTATCTATCTATCTATCTATCTATCTATCTATCTATCTATCTATCTATCTATCTATCTATTTATACACACACACACACAAACACACACACATTAGTTATAGTTACTCTAGGGCACTATTTATAGTTCTTCAGATAACTATGACTGGTGAATTTCAGTGGTTTTGTTAATTTAAAATGGCATGCTTTAACTGACATTTTCACCAAACTATAACGTCCCTTTAACCTCTGTTTTAATGTAAAGTAGAATATACTTACAATTACTAACTATAACGTCATGTTAACCTTTGGTTTTATTCTGGGGATTTCGAATTTGACATAAAGTAATATTTCATTATCAAACATAAAGACAACCCCACGGCATGCATGACCTTCAGCCGTGTGCCATGTGGGGTTGGCCAAATGTATGGCCTCTGGCCTTGTGCAGTGCAGGGTTGCCCACAAGGCCTGGTCTGCAGCCATGTCCTACTTCCAACTCCCCGCGGGCAGCCCCCACTGCAAATGGCCATTGGACATCGCAGTGTGGGATTGGGTGCAAGGCTTGCCGTGCTGTCAGGCCTTGCCCCCACCCTCCTGCATGCGCCCAAACCTCTTTTTTACTTTTTTTGGTTTCTTTGGATTGGTGGATCCTCTCCAACACCCAGAACAACACCCCTGAGTGTCCCTCCAGATCACTCTGGCTCCGCGGATCCAGAGTGACACCATGGGTCGTCGGGCTGGGTGTCGCAGCGAACCATTGGATCCACGGAACACCCCCCAAAAAACACGTTTACATTTTTTTTACAACAGGTTGGTTCATCTGGGTCCCCCACAAGGCCGAAGGGAACTCCTACCATGGCCCCTTATATTTTGTTTTTTTGTTTAATTTTTTAGGACTCCAGACTGAGCTCCATTTGAAGGAACTTCATTGAAACAGCTGGGGAACTTCTTGAGTTCCCAATGGTAGGGTTTCAATAGAATGGCTGGGTTCCTACCTGAGCTCCCTATGAAGGAGCTTCATTCGAATGGCTGGGGTACCAATGCTCTCATTGGATGAGTTTCATTATAAACAGCTGTTTACTACTTGTTCTTCCTTTGAAAGAGCTTCTTCGCAAAGGCTAAGACACTATTTGAGCTCCAATTGGAATAGGTTCATTGGAACAGCATGGGTACTAACTGAACTCTCATTGAAGGAGATCTTTTCAAACAGCTGGGGTTCTGTATGAGCTCCAATTGAAGGAGCTTCTTTAGAACAGCTGGTTACTACCGGAGCTTCCGCTGAAGGCCCTTCACTGGAACGACTGGGGAACTGCCTACACTCCCATCAAAATAATTACTCTGCTGCGGCTTGTAACTACCTGAGTTCCTTTTGAAGGAGCTTAACTGGAATTGCCTGCTCTCTCATTGAATGAGCTTCATTGGAAAGGGTGGTTGCTAGCTCTCTTTCAAGGAGTTTCTCTGGAGCGACTGTGCTAACATCAGATCTCCTACTGAAAATTCATTGGGACAGCTGGGTACTACCTGAGTTCTCACTGAAGGTGCGGCACTGGAAAGGCTGGGAACTTCCCAAGCTGCCATTGAAAGAGCTTATTTGGAATGGAAGGAATTCTCCCCAAGCTTCCTTAGAAAGAGCTTTATTGTTATGACTCAAGAACTATCTGACCTCCCACTGAAAGAGCGTCATCAGAATGGTGGTCCACGATCCACCTCTGTAGGACCTACATTGAACCAGCTGGGGCTATTCCTAGAGCTCCCATTCAATGAGTTGGATTGGAATGGCTGTTTTCTTTTTAAGTTAGCTGCCATTTAAGGAGCTTAATTAAAACGACTGGGGTGCTAGTCTGCACTCCCAATGAAGGGGCTTCATTGACACAGCTGGGTACTATCTGATCCCCCGTTAAAGGAGCCTATTTGGAATGTCTAGAGTACTCCCTGAGTTCCCACTGAAGGGGTCTTCAGTGGAACAGATGGACTCTTCCTTAGCTCCCAATGTAGGCGCTTGAGTGGAATAGCTGGGTACTACCTGAGCTCCCATTGAAGGAGCTTCATTGGAACAGCTGAGTTACCAATTGGGCTCTCATTGAAGGAGCTTCATAGGATCAGTTAAGGTACTACCAGAGCTCCCACCGAAGGAGTTTCATTTGCAAATCTGTGTATTACCTGAGTTTCCATTGAAGGGGATATATGGAAAGGCTCCAGGACTTCCTGAGCTCCCAATGAAGGAGCTTCATTGAATTGGCTGGGGTACTAGCTGAGCGCCCAATAAAGGAGCTTCATCATAACTACTGAGTCTCACCCGAGCTCCCATTGAAGGAACTTCAGTGGAACAACTCGGGAACTGTCTGAGTTCCCATTGAAAAAGCTTCTTCAAACAGTGGGGTGATGTGTGAGCTTCAACTAAAGGAGCTTCTTCTGAATGTCTAGAGTACTCCCTGAGTTCCTACTGAAGGGATCTTCCGTGGAATAGAAGGATACAACCTTAGCTCCCAATGAAGGAGCTTGATTGGAATAGCTGGGTACTAGCTGAGCGCCTGTTGAAGGAGATTCATCGTAACTGCTGAGTCTTACCTGAGCTCCCATTGAAGGAGCTTCAGTGGAACAACTGGGGAACTATCTAACTTCCCATTGAAAAAGCTTCTTCAAACAGCGGGGGTGATGTATGAGCTCCATCTAAAGTAGCTTCTTTGGAATGGCTGGGGTACTCATTGAGCTTCCATTAAAGCAACTTCAGTGGAACAACTTGGGATGAATGAATTGAATTTACAATTTATAGAGCGCCTGGTTACTCTGAAGGAAGTGGTCCCGTGCCAGCATTGCCATCTAGTCAAGATCTACCTGAATTCCCACTGCAACCGCCGGGGCACTCCCTCACCCCCATTAAAGGAGCTTCATTGAAAGGACTGGAGAACTATCTGAACAGTGGCAGACATTTTTTTCTTTATCAAGATTTACTATAACACTGCCGCGGTGCAGACACCCGGAAGCATCTCGCCGACTGCATTTGTAAGAGCTCTGATACGCTGAGGACTTGAGACTTTCTGCCAAGACAAACAGAGGAGGGCACTGATTAGAAAATGTCGCCATTCCTTCTGCCAAGCTCTCTGCGGCTGGTAACAGGGTTGTAATCTTGCGGTCTGGTGCATTCCTTATGGGAGCCTTATCGGATTCTTAAAGTCCACCGCTAATGAGGGTGCAATTTGCACCTTCGTCCATCATTCGTATTACCACCGTCTCTATCTGTTTCCTTGTGGTTTGCAAGGTAGTTAAAGGTAGGCCTACACTTTTCAATGTGGCTACTGCCCGGAACAGACTGGTCAAAGGGATATTTGAGGGAATTGTACAGCCACTAAAGTGTCTCTGTAGGACAGAAGGCCAGGGAAAGTGTTAATCACATGTTTGCAGCAGAACCAGGGACATCATAAGGGTTTCTGGGGCCCTGGGCCAAACGCATTTTGGGGACCTTGTTCATGACAGCTTTGAATTCATGATCCAGTTTCAGCTTTTTCATGTCCTCTTTGGCCAGGTCACTGACATTCTAAATGTATTTACATCTAATATTCAGGGATATTGTTCTCAATATTATAATTCAGCAGCAGCTCACTAACATTATTGTTAATATTCTTTGTGACCCCCTGCCATTTCTCATATGTGAGGTCCTGTTTTGATCTAAAAGACACTATTTTTATGGCTGTCGCATGGTGCTGAAAAACAAACATTTCTCTGTAAAATGTGTGTAATGGACTCCAATACATCAGGCACGTTAGAAATACATTAAATGTAAACGGTACTTAAGAAAAAAGCTATTAAGAATTATTCAAGGTCATCAGGGCAATGACTGAGATGGCTCTGTGGGGGGTGGGGGAGGGGTGCAAGCCTGGGGCCCTGGGGCAGGGCCCACTTTGCCCATGCCTTGAAACGTCTCTGGGCAGAACAGGCTTCAGTTGCTAGGGCAGCCAGTCACATATCAATGAGAGCCTGATACGAGACTGACTCTACCTCTACACCTCATCGTGTAAAACCACAGTCACGAGGGTATTTCACGGCGTGTTCCTTCAAGCCAGAGTATCTCTGGCTTCTGTACATGACCCATACACCGTTCCCTTTCGCGCTTTCCACCTATTTGTCTTGCCGTCACTTGGATGCCTTTTAATAACCTCCCGTTCTCACAGATTTTCATTAGACAATGGAGAGCTGTGTGGCTTTTTCCATAGCCTGCTGATAGCGCTGTACAGTTATAATTAAATATTTGTTTTTTATTAGGTATCTCCTGCACTATCTGATGTCCTGGGACTTTAAACACTGCAACCCTTGATGCTCTCGCCTGTATCAGCGAATAATCAGTCTTCTTTTCACTGCGAGGCGGGGCTATGTGCTTACTTTGAAGCTGACTTATTTAACCCCTTGACGGCCAGGCTACGTGCTGCACACATTTTTCTACGGGAAACAAATGGAAATCTGACTTTTAACCAGGCACCACCCAGGATTCGACTAAAACACATCTAAGCATGCCTTTGCTGCGGTTGTCGGAACATTTGTGTTACATGGGCTTGCCCTTGGCTTAATTATGTGCATTATGCGGTGCCAAGGTGTGGTGGGTTCTTTAGGACATGGGTGTATGATTTTTAATGGTCTATGGTTCCATGGGGGTGTGGGTGCGACCAAGGTTGCTTTCACAGGTCAGCTCTCTAGTGGCAAGTGAGATAGAAATTAGATCAGGCCTCTGGAACAATGTGATTGGGGAAGGTCAAATTATGTGGCAGGGTTGACTAAATTATGAGGCAGGAAAAGGCAAATTATTTTCAGAAAAGCAACACATTTTGTGATGGTATTACTTCATTATATGTCATTTTTAAACATGTTAACACAGTCTGGGAAAAAGTTTCACCTCTTTAGTACCAGTTTATCACCCAAAGACAGGAATATGCTACTGAAAGTTGACCAGTGAAATTTTACAGAGGGTATTCCACTATGCAGCAACACGTGTCACCACGTTTTTAGTAATTTTTTATCTGCTTGAGCTAGGAACAATTTTTTTTGTTAAAATCTGCAACTAATACAGCAGATGATGGATTATGTGGCAAAAATTGCAAATTCTTAATTCAGTGGAAAATGCAGCAGCAGAATCTCATAATTACAGTGACTCTGCATTAGATTAATTGGAAAAGCATTCTGCAATCTCTCTTGGTCAGTGAAGTTACTTTAGGACCTGTCTGCGCTACAGGACTGAGGCTGAAGATCCCCTAGAATTTATCCCAGTATACTGATTTTGGAACGTCCCATGTTTTCTTTGGGAGGGCATAAGGCAAATAAAGCTATTTGACCTAGCAATGTCTTCCCCCTGAGATGGGGACTTAGCAGAACATTGGAGAACACAAGAAAACAAATTGAATAAATAAGAGACGTACACCTTGCTTATAACAACTTAGGCGTCTATCCAATACCTTAGCTCCAAAGGAATGTTTTGAAGAATGCAACCTCTGTAGGTGAGTAAACAAAATGGTGTTCCTTGCCTCCAGTGTGTTTTGCCAGAGAAAACTTCAGAAAGGAAGCATGCACAATCTGATTATTTTTTTAATAGCCCATAGCACTAAAGCCCTGATTTTGAAAAGCCTCCTTTGTGGGAATAGCCTTTGAGGATACGGCTCTGAGGGCTCTTTCCTCACCGGCATGGCTTCCAAAAATCTTCTAAGAGACTGGCTTTATGCTGTTAAATAAACAAGACCTTTTCAAAAGGTAGCCAAACACTTTGGGAGATGTGCCTTTATGTCCCCCAGTATATGTCTGGGTACGTAGCTAATGGAGCTTATTAAAAATGAATCAAATGAATCCAAGATAGGAAGAGATGCTCTTAGACCAGGGAGGAGGTGTTTTGGCCTCCTGAGATGACCATTGTTCAGCTGCTCTTGAAGACGATTCGGGCCTCCAAAGAAATAAATGTGTTTTTGTGTGTGGTGATGTAGGTGTTTTGAACTTTAGTACGATGAGAAGCAGTAAGGAGTATCATGGGTACTGGCAAGTGGTAGGGATTTAGACGAGCACGGTGATACCACAGTGATACCACCATCCATGCAGGGGAAGGTAAAAGGTTGTACACCGATTCCTTTGGGAAAAACCAACAACATGCGCAGAGTCTCACTTGTAAGATGAGGCTTTAGTAGAATATTCTTTAAAATTGTGTATTTTGTTAAGTGGGCAAGTGCCCTAAATAAGATTGCAATATACCACATATGTTTCAAAGTTACAAAGAGAGTCAAGGAATGTATTCCTTCACTTTTGGCAAAGTTCTATCAAGTGGGCATTCCTAACGGTGAAAGAAATGATCACAGCTGGTTAGTGATGACTCACCCCAGTACCGAGCAACACACCGCTCAAAAGACCAATATGGGTAAAAACTCAACTTAAAAGTGGAGAAGACACTGCTTCTTGATTGTATGACAAACCAAAAACAACACCCCGCAAAACACCCTGGGTAATATGAAGTCCCTGCAAGAGACCAGTTTCAAGTGCCACTTTTCTACATTATTCAAAAAATCTTCTTGTAAACAAGTATTGGCAAAGCCAATAAGTCTCACCTTTGGAACCTATTAGATTTGCCAATGGTTTTTATATATGCTAGTCAGCATCCCTGATGCGGTGCAGCATGACAAAAGAATACAAAAAAGCCTAAGGCACGCTATTTTCTAGGCAGGTGCACAACATTTTTATTTACTGATCCAAGTTAGATCAGTAAAGAAAAAGTACCAAAAAAAATCTGTGAAATAATTTTTTGAAAGTGGGTGGGGCAGAAACAAAATGGAAGGCAGAAGAAACATGAGACGCATGAGTGGGGGACGCAACACAGGGGAACAAGTAGGGGAAGCAATAAGGTGGGCTCTGGTGGGAGGAAGCAACCCGGAGAGCACGGGTGAGGAGAAGCAATGCAGAGGTTAGGGGTGGGGGCTAAGAAAAGCATACAGGCATGAGAGAGAGAGAGCAACATGGAGCAAAGGTTAGAGCAAAGCAAACAAGTGAGAGAGAAAGCAACATGGAGCAAAGCAAGCAGGTGAGAGAGAAAGCAACATGGAGCTGAAGGGTAGAAAGACTGGTGAGATAGTAACGTGGGGGGATGCACATAATGGTGAGTGCATCACAGAGGGGCCATGGGAGAAGCACACGGGCAAGCGAGAGTCACATTGAGTATAGAAGGAGGATAGAGAAGCACATTAGGGTGATAACTGGGGACAAATGCACTCACGTGGAGTGCTTAGGACAAAAGAAAAAATTAGTTCCCTAAAAGTAAGCTTTGGAAGGACAAAGGTGAATTGGCTATGCTCTAGGGGAGGGACAGACACAAGATGGACAAGGCAAGATATCAAATAAGCAGGCAAATCAAGAGTGACACTAACACCAACCAATAGAAAGCAATGGGCAGGTTCCAAGCCCCTTTATGTTCTTGGTTACCCCAAATCATGTCTTTCACAACCAGACATCCATTTTGTCTGGTAGGATTGACTTATTAAATGGTTGTAATGGAACAGCAAGTCCTTAGTGGCATTAAGTCACAACTGTTAGTTCTGAATATTTCTTGTACTTTTTTTTCCCTTCTGATCACATTTTTTGTGCAATTGTCACCTGGTTCGAGTAGAAAAAGCAAAAGTAACCTGTGAAACTAGATGTGAGGCATGGCCACAAGCACTGCACTAGCAACATTTACCATGTGACTTTACAAACTGCAAGGAAAATACACTGAGCAAGTATGTTGCACGATTTGTATATATTCCGACATACCTCTTGTATAATTATGCAAACAACTACCCAAAGATAGTTTGCACTATATGTGTAGTTTTTTCAATCTACACATTCATGTGGAATTTTTCATGTGATATTTTTCTATTTTGCCTACCGCATCGTATACAGAGCAACTCACCTTTATATATTTTTTCATTAAATTATTTAGTTTTGTATGTTACCCAACATGAGCTCACTTGCTTAGCCAAGAATTGCCTTAGAGCTCACTTATTTCATCACAGCTTTCCTTATCACCCATTGTAACTTCTCTACCTGTCCCTTCACATTACTTTCCCTTTCACTTATCCTCACTTCCTATCAAACATCTATAGAGTCACAGCCTCTCTGATTTCCCATTCTGCCTAACTCATCAGCATTGTCACCTCCACTCAGCCTCACATATTCACCAACTCTCTCACAATCACAGTTCCATATATACTATATTGGCCACTGGAACTCATTCATTTTCTTTAGTTATATTACGATGTAATACAGCATTTATATTGCTTTACTACCCCATGTGGGGTGCTGAAGTGCTTGCCTACATGTAAAGCATGCAACACCGTGTACGGTGTGTGGTAGGAATGATGGTGTCTTTGTTTCGATCCTATCTCCAGTGTTTTCATGCCATGCGTGATAACCACTGAGGTGTGGGTATCATGTTACAGGATGCAGCGTGTAGCAGTGTGGTGTATGATGAAGTGTGAGAGACAGGCGTGCAGTTTTATGGTTTTCAGTGTGCTGGTTGCTTTAGAGCAGTTCTGCAAGTTACTTTATGGAATTTCTTTAATTAGCTGCTTAGATTCTTACAGCAGTGAGTTGTCCAATCTGAGTTTTTATGTATAGTTGTGGTCCTGAGCTTGCATGGTTGGAGGGAGAACGAAATGGAGCAATCTTTTGGGATTAGCATTGTTATTATTATCCCATATCTAAGTGTCATTGTGAGATGCAAAGAAGTATTATATTATAGTGTATAGATATTTGAGACTATATTAAAGTCCTCAGAATTTTTCAACAGTGTGACTTAGTATTATTGTGGGACATAACTATTACCTTTGCAAGGACATATCTATATAATGCCACGGTGAGCCATAGGCCAGCCCTTGTTTGCTTACCTGCACATTGAAAGCAGCTTGCTGACTGAGTTGTTTCCAAACGGTGGGTTGTAAGGTGAGGATTGCTGTTGAGGGTGCAGCTGGGCTCTGTTGCTGGGATATGAGGTGGTGCACGTATCTAGGAAATAGCCATGCTTTCAACAATTTTCAGATGTGTATACCCTTGTGGGTGCTTCTAATGCTGGCTAGGAGTGAGTTCCAGAGCTTGGCGGCATGTACTGAGAAAGCAGTGCCTCCTATGACTTTCTTATGGTAAGATGGTATGATGATACGTAGTGAAAGCCTGGAAGGCAGTGTTCTGTTTGGTTTATATTACTTGAATTTAACTTGAAGGTATAGAGGTTATTTTCCTTGGGAGACTCTCTGGGCAATGCAGAGTGCCTTGAGCAGTGCCCTTCTAGCTATGTGTTGTCAGTGGAGTGATTGCAAAGACCCTTCGGAAAACACTCAATAGACCACCTACATCCTTTCCTATACTCGCACACCCATGAAATCTCTTCTTCATGACTGCATGACTGCATGGTCCCTCCAGCTTTCCAAAAAAAGGTCTATCTATTGATCAAGAACACCTTCCAATCACTTTTTTATTATGTCTCAGTGTCCCGATGCCATGGATTCTCCATGCATGCTCTTCACTTAACTACTCTACACATCTTCTCTGCTAAACAGATCTGTACTCTGATAGGTTTGCATCATTATCCATAAGCTCCCTCCTATTGACAGACTGCGATTGTGATACTCAGACTGTCTACTATTGTCAGTCTTTCAACTTGCTAACATAACAAACTGACGTGTCTGTCAAATGTATGTGCTGTGTATAGAAGCTGGACCCTTGGCATTTGCTGTGGATCAAAAATTGTAATGATTAAATAAGTAAAAAACTACATACTCAAACAATATACTTGCACGTAAGAGATTTTGCTTTCCAGCTTATTCTAAAGGACCAAGCCTAATGGTATACGAAACAGTAGTGCTACATCCATAGTGGACCGCATAGCAATCAAGATAGACCACTGTTACTGTGGGATTCATTTGATCTGTAGAGTAGTGGTGCTACTGAAACAACTAAATAGCCAGTCTGTGATCCATCAGCAAATGAGATAGAACTGTTTTATCAAACTCAAACAAAATCTGTGTTAACCCCTTCCATGCGGGGCGGATTCCCCCGCTGTGCTGAGCGCTGCTTGCGCGGGCGTGGTCATGACGGAACGGTTCCGTCATGAGCACAGCTCAACCGACGCTCATGACGGAACCGTTCCGTCATGAGCGCCGAAGGGGTTAAGTATGAGGTCTTGTGGACATCAACAGGTCATGGGGTTTGCTGACGGAGATCTAGAGGGCAATCTGAAGTCTATTGTTGTGTTGTGCCTTTCGATTAATGATGCCTTTCTCACTTTCCTTCTTGAATAATCTCGAGTAAATTTACACATCTACACTTTGTATCTTGTTTAGTGCATGGACGCCCTGGTAGGTATCCGTTTGCTTTACAAATGATATTCATTGACTCATTCATTCATTATTTAATAGACATATTTCTTGTATGTGATGCTGCGTTGTAAATTGGATAATGGCCTCTAGTATTGACAGACGGCTCAGCGGAAGGCAGATGTTCTCCAAACAAATCCAAAGTCGTTAGAGGGTGCATTGATTTGCTGACTGTACGATGCGCTAAGAAGACCATGATGCACAACTAACAAGCGGACCCAAGGTTTTTCTGTACTTTGAAATGATTTTCAATCAGAGAACAGTCTTTGATCCCATGATGCAAATGGTGCCCTGGACTTGCGCCTTCACTGAGTATCTCAACGCTTCCTAGCCGTAGCCTAGGTGGCTGAGTGAAATCCACTCTCCATAATGTGATTGTTTATTAAGTCAAAGTATATTTTATTGTATGGCTAATTGAAACTATTAGAAAATGTAAAAATATAAATCAGACATTTCCAAAGATTGTTCAAAATTAGAATTTGGAGATGAGGATTAATAAGTGATTTTGAGAAGTCTCTTTTGTTGAAATAGCATTAAAAAATGTCAAACTACCACTGGCTAGTCTCATGTCCAGAGAATTAAAACATTCAGCTGTTGCGCCTCTGCATGTTATTATGTTTAAGCCTAAGTCGAACCCGCGGAATCTCAGTCTTGCCAGTTCCTGTTTTGTTTTGAGCCTCATTGCTTCCTTTAGGTCGAGTTGGACAGAGGTTTGTGTGCAGGGATATAGTAAAGTGCTGACATGCATCATGATTAGACAGACAGAGTTGACTTGTGCGACGGGGAAGGTACGGTGTTGTTTTTTGATTGGGACTTTTCGTTGGTGCCACGGGACAGGAGTTCCCAGAGTTCTTCCATGTCAGGCATTTTGATTGAGTTTTTGATTGTTTATCTGTTGGACTGGCAACAGCTTCACTGTTTTCCAATCCTATGATCTATGTTACTCATGTCCTATCTCGCCAAACCCTTGTGTTTCTTCTTTGTACTGCTCTGTGAAGAGCTACACGAAGAGCTCTATTTGAGGGAGTGCACTGAGGTACCACAGGGATGTCTCACCATCCCAAAGAACATGGCCCACTTCCTGTCCATCTGGCTGATGCATAGAGATCTGTGGAGAAAGCAGCATGGGTAACTCCAGAAGAGAGGAATGCATGGTCTCAGATCCACCATTGCTTTTTTTGTGTGGCTACAGATACACACGAGCCCCCCTCTGAAAGTCATGCTGAAGGAATTCATAAGTAGGTCCCCAAACAAGAGGTAAACAAACAGATGCAGTTTGAGATGGTCTTTTCCCTTTGGAGTGGCACTGATTGGTTAGGATAGTGTAACAGCAGAAAATGAAGGAAGCATATGTTGTTCTGGCTATAGATACACAAAGGTGTGGCTCCTGAATATCAAAGACAGAATATTGTGGTATGGAAATATGAAGGAAAAAATATTGAAACCGAAAAATCAAAATGTAAGTATAGAATTTTTATACCCAACTCCACATATACCTTCCTTGATTACATATATGTTCAAGGTACGTAGATGTCGATTTAGGAATAGTAAATCTATACTTCCTTTATATGCATCTACCTTTTGATAGTTTGTTCTTTATTATTTTGTCCATGATATTATTGTATCACAACATTCCTATTGTCGATATTCAATGGTATGTTCATGCACAAGAAGTCCTCTTTGCAATAGCCACACACATGCTAAAGGGCTATATGAGCAGGTGCTAGGCACAAGGTAAAGAGGCAGATTCAGTTAGTGGTGTGGAGTGGTGTGAAGTGGTGCTGATTGGTTGGGGTAGAGAAATATTAGCAAAATGGAGCAGCAGAAGTATAAACAATGGGCTGCAAGCCAAATTGGGCTAGCCTCAAACCAGAGAACAAATGCTTTTCCCCAGGAGACTCGATGCAGGACAATAAGTACAATAGGATGCCAGAAATGACACACGAGATCAAAGCATAGGGAGAGGATGTGGCCTAACGGGCTACGGCGGTCGATCTCAAATCTGGGGAACCAGGTTCGAGTCTCGGCAATGACACTCAACATCCTTTGATTCTGGGCAAATCACTTAATCTCTTCATGCCGAACAAATATTAAAGTGTGCTTGTGTAAGGTACCTGGCGCTCATGTAAAGCGCTCTGATACCTTCGCGTCAAGTTCACGCTATATAAAACTCTGAACCAAAAACCCACCAGGGCCTCTCTGTGTGTCTGGGCTCACAAGCCACACAAACTTGAATAACAAGTGCGTGTGCGAACCCTGAGTCAGGGAAAAATGACCAACACTACAAGTGCCTCTAAAGCATACGCCACATCCCGGGAGCACAATAGCAATACCTAAAGGACACTAGCATTACACTGGAGCAATGCATCTACGCAACACTCCGAATGCTTCTGTCAACACTAACCAATTGTGGGACATTGAACTATGGCCCTGAAAGCCACTTTGACCCCTAATATCACCGTAAAGTGTGACTGCATCACATTGTAGCACAAATGCATGCACGTGATTCGTGGCTGTCCTATTCCGAATGTAAGGGGGTGATGGCTCTTGCATTTCATTAAAAATTAAAGAAATGAATTGCCATTCACTTGCCACCACTTCGCATCCATGAGGTAGACCAAAACTTGAGAAACTGAAGATGGTCCAGGAAGGATGGGATATGTTCAATCCGAAGACAGAGCCTCTCCCAGGCTGGCAAAGTCAAATATTGAAAATTGGATGTTTCTCCAACAACAAAAGAGTACAAATTCACAGCCGCCAATGGAAACTAGATCCAGGAAGATAGGACGTCTCAGCCTTTTGTGGGATAAAAATTCCACTGAAAAAAACATATTGGGATTTTAAAAGATTCCCTACACAAGCGAGCTTCTTTGGAAAAGTGCCGAATGCATAAACAGCATGGCAGTGTTGTGTGCAGTAGACCGCAGTGCACCAGCGCATGGAGCAAACAAATGGGAAGGTCAAGTTCTGGGCATGTGTCTTTCATTTATCTTTTGCTCTCTACCCTTTCAAGAGGTAACAATGACCCTGATATCGACAAAATAATATAAATGAATTTCTTTGGGACTCTGCTTATTGATAGCTTGTTTTTAAAATGTTCACTAATAATCATAAGTGAATAAGGAGAGCCCATATATCTCCCAGTAATGGCAAAGCTGACATTGGCTCGTTTCACGCTATTGGCACCTCCAGAGTTAAGGGTGAAAAGGCTGTTTGTCTTGTATAAATGTAACACAGACCACGCCATCCTTACATCTGATATTTTAGTTTTCCTTCTTTATTTCTTCATTGTGTTTCCCGTCTGGTGCATATTTCTTTCTTTCTTTCTTTCTTTCTTTCTTTCTTTCTTTCTTTCTTTCTTTCTTTCTTTCTTTCTTTCTTTCTTTCTTTCTTTCTTTCTCTTCTTCTTTCTTTCTTTCTTTCCTTTTTCCCTTTCTTCCTTTCTCGTTGTCCTTGTTTCTTTCTTTTGTCTTTCCTTTTCTCCATCTCCATAATTTTGACTTTCCTTCCTTCTCTTTCCCCTCTTGCCAGTTTGTTTTTCTTTGTTTGTATCTGTGTTTGTTTGATTCTTTCTCGGTAGTCAGTCTTTGAAACTTTGTAGATTGCTTGATATCTTTTTTCATCTACAAGTCTGAAATCTGATCACAATACTATAAATGGTGAGATATTCTTTACTCCAATTAAAATGATCAATTTACCTCTTTTTGAGAATACCCATATATTTGATCTTTGAGACAGTGAAGTCGCTGCTTGCATTTCACAACATAATATTGAAGGGCCGTCGTGCACAGATGTTGTCAGCTGTGGCTGAGTATAATATGAAGATTTACTGTCTCTGAAGAGGTTAATGAGATCTGACCTGAAATGCCAATATTTGAAACACTGACTTAAAATACACAGCAGGCATGTCCAATATTTATTTATGGTGATAATAGGTCAGAGCTGCTCCATTATTCTTAAAGACGTCTGCAGAAAGAAGAGGCTGCGATGGGGATGCTCTGCGACTTGCATCTGGTCTAAAGAAAGGCCTGAAGATTTCTGTCACTGGGGAATGTGTTCAGCCAATGGCAAATCCCTTGATCTGGCGCCAAGTGAAGGTCTCTTAAAAACACTAGAGAAATGTCAGCAAGTGGAGATTAGTTTTTGTTGTAGTGTCTTTGCCAACCTTCAGTGGAGATAGCTGCATAGAGTCATCAGAAGATGGAGCACAGACTCTAGAGAACTCAGGATACTTCACAAAAGACCTATGAATCTTCAAGGATGGTGGGTTGGGGACGTGTCAGTCACATATCACACTCACCTTGTTAATATTTTCGAAAGGTCAGTATACACTTCACCTGATCTCTACGCTGCAAGTGCTTCAGGGATTAACAATATTTACTCAATCGTTAGTATAGGCAAACCGAAGAGTGAACACCATTTTCAATATTTGTAGCAATGCAAAACGAGGAAACATCCCATGAAAGGTTGCTGCTTCAAGGTTTAACACTGTGTTTCATATTTCCCAAAAAGAAGTGAATTGTGATTTGTGCTGAAATCATTGTAGGCACTAATTGCTCCTACGATGCTTATTGATCTGAAGCAAACCAACCCAATATCCACAACAAAGGAATATAAGCTTTAAAACACCGTAACTTACGGATAACTTCTGAAAAATGGTCAACACTAACTCTTTGCCCAAAACAATTCTCAAAATTCAACTCTAAATACTTGTCCATGTGGCTTGCTCCAATTATCAAGGACAAATGCAAATTTCTTAGGGGCTTACATATTGCTGTATCGAGTCAGGGCTACTGTAATTATGCGATTCAGTGGCTATTACTCTTATCGCATGATTATGGATTTGCCACATTTGCCACATAAGCTCTCAACTGGGGCATAAACTGCAGATTTCGCAAAAGAAATGTTTCCAGCTCAAATGGATTAAACATTACTAACAACATAGCAACATGTGTTTGAGTGCAGTAGAAGGATATTCACAGAGGTAAACTGGTCATCTTTCAGTTGCTTATTTTTGTATTTGGTGGTTAAACTAGCACTAATAAGATGAAATAGACAGTATTATCATGAGTAAAAACTCCAAAATAATAAAGTCATCATATGCAAAAATGCTGCATTATGCCACATAATTTGTCTTTCCTTGCCACATAATTTAGCCATTCCTGTCACATAATTTGGTGTTCCTCTGCTGCATAATTTCAGTGGCCCTGTATATAGCACAATCATACAGTGGGGGTGGGTGGGGGGGTAGATGAGCAGTTAAGTATACTTTTCACATGGTATATGACTTCTTTTAGTATAACTCCTGGCCTGTTTCTGATGATGGTTCAATTCATGTACAGTGAGAATAATGCCCAACTGGTAATCCTTGTCTTAAGGTTCATGGAACTCTTGACTCACCTCTCTATAAGTGAGTTTATAGTCAGTGCTTTAAACGAGAAAGAGAAGAGCATATACTCCCCAGAGGCTGATGTTGAAAAGTTGGGCTTGAAGTTAAGGGGCGGGGCAAGAGGCGGTTTCGTTTCGAGGTCATCAGGCAGTACATTTTGCGGGATTTCCCAATTGTGTAGGCGTGCATGCTCATTTCAGCTGCCTTTTCACATGGAGTTGTATTTTCCCTTGCATGTGGAAAAGAACAACTTTAGTGTTCTCTTTAATTACCCCTGCAGACTGACCACAGATATACACCACCTTGTCTCTGCTTGCTGCCCCGCCAAACCCTCCGCACAGAGGCTCTCTTGTACAGCACGTTCTCTGCAAGAAGAACCCTTTACATACATGCATACAGATCTGTAAGGGCTGTCGTGCCAGCTATGTTGATAGCCCATTGTGACAATTGAAAAATATTTAGGGCTAGACTAAAAAAATGTTTGCCTCCGAATTTATGATAAGTGAGGGATCTGAAACAGCCAACAAGAATACCAGCAGTGGAAATGTACATTAAGGATTGAATTGCAATTTCTATGATGACCAACCCCTGAATCTCGTGCTGAACATTCCTAAAAATGGGAAGATTATGTAATTTCATTAATTTGAGTTGAACTACCTCTGGCACAATTGTTTATGGTGCAAAATTCAAGTCACAGGAGTTTGTCAGAACAATGAACATGTTTTCAGTTTTTGTGTTGGTAGAATCTAGATTTGGGAATCAAAATCTAATGCATTTGTTAAAATACAGTAGCCCCCGACTATCTCTTTACATGCGCATAAACATGTACCAACACGTGTCCCTACACATGCCCCTATGGAGCCGATTACATTTAGAACACCGTAAACAGCAGCCACAAAACCAGGTCACCTCAAACCTGTTTCAGTATCAAGAAGGTGCAAGTGTGGTTAATGATTCACTATTATTAACAGCACAATGTGCCATTTGCACACTAATAACAGAGCACTAAAAGTCCTCAATAAATCTATGGCACTAAATTAAGAAATATCTATTTTCTGTCTTTGCTTGCAGCCAACATTTCTTCGGTGCTTCAATAGTAAGGTCATAAATCGAGAACCTTGGAAGACTTGATCTCTACCCCAACCAATGACCACCAACACGTCCAATTCAAAGTTCAGATTCAGCTGCACTATGGATCCCTCGCGCCTCTCGCACCGCAGTGAGGTCACTGGTGAGAGCAGTGAGTCTCACCCCATGTGACACGACTTGTCTCTCTGAGTCTCACCCCATGTGACACGACTTGTCAAATGGGACTCTTGCCTTGGGTATGACATTTGGAAAATAACAATGCCTGCTCATCCCACCACAATGTCTTGCCATGGAAACCGATCGCAAATCCCAAGAATGGGAGCACAAAAATCTCAGCAGTGGAATTGTCTTTCGTGGCCTGAAGCAAAGCATGCTGGGCACGAGGTCCAGCTCTTAATCCCGCCTTGGCTGTTGTTCATCTAGTACAATGGGTGAAGTAAGCCTCCATATTTATTTGATTTAATAATCACTGAGTAGCTCTCCAAAAATTCCTAAACACACTCCACACCTTCAACGTAAATAGAGTAGTGCACGTGTACCGTGAACGGAAATTTCTTCTAAGAGTCACCAGTCGTTGGATTTGTGCCACAAGTATATGTAGGAACATAATTGCATGGATCGATTAGAAACAGCCAAACAGATATGGCAATCAGTAAAATTGTCAAAAAGTCACTGTAACTCGCAGATGAGAACACTACATTTTGTACTCACTTCACTACCCTCCTCCAGCTGCTTGCCATTGGATTTTATTTTTATCCTAGCCAAGAAATGAAATTAAATTAAATTAAATTAAATAGTGTATTTGATATAGCGCCTAGCTACTCAAACTAGAGTGTCCTAGCGCGTGAGACACAAGCAGACCTACTTTAAATCTTTAGAGATTCCCAACGATATTCAGCTTCAACACAGTCTCAGCTTGTGGAATGTGTCTATTTGTGTAGCTCCAGCTAGGAAAAATATTTGTACGTCAATTGCAAAATTCAGGATTTCTCTAGTGCTTGACCCATGAATTGTTATGGCTCACAGCACCTAAGGCTTCTAGGAACTTACACATAGTACCACATAGTACAGGAAAACAAAGAGATGAAGCAACAGGTGAATTTGTAAAGCTTACTTTGACACTTGGGGGAGGGGGGTAGGGCTCTTTGTGCTGTTGACCAACAAATGATGTTTACTGTTGTCCAACTCAATGGTACTCATTTTAATCGACCTTAGAAGGATGAAAGACTGGAAACTAAGGGGCATATGTATCAAACGATTTTGTATTCGCAAACGCTGCGAATCGCAAAAAAACAGCGTTTGCGAATACAAAATCGCAAAATGAGATGTATGAGGGATTTCAGCAGCGCATTCTTAAGAAATCACTAATTTTGTGATTTCTTAAGTTTGCGTAAGCATTTAAGAAATCGCAAATTGCGATTCCTTAAACGCTATGTAACACGCACCCAAGTTGTGCGATTTCTCCTTAAGAAATCGCAAATTACCACCAACTTCAAGTTGGTGGTAATTTGCGATTTCTTTGAAAAATGTACTTTTTGGCATTTTTCAAAGTGCCATGTGGCGCACACATGCTGATTTCAGGAGTGCATCAGGGTGTCATCATGACACCCTTGCACCTTTGAAAATATTCTCAATTTGCGATTAGCAAATAGCGATTCGCAAATTGAGAAAGACTTCCCATTCATTGCTATGGGTCTCCTGGCCCATAGGAATGAATGGGAAGGTATTCCTTAATTGCGATTTCGCAATTTGCTAATCGCAATTAAGGAATTTTAAGAAATCGCAAAATTTGTGCGAATTTTTAGATACATCCCGTTTTGCAATTCTCAAACAGCGATTCTCAAAAAATCGCTATTTGAGAATCGCAAATGGAGATGTTGATACATATGCCCCTAAGAGCTCTTCTGTTATAAAAATACATTTAAAAATACTCTGTCTGTATTCTTTTAAGAAAATTTCATTTTCAAAATTGGAATCTTCACCACTCCACATTAGATGTTTTTCAAGACCTGGCAGGGGCCTTCTTTGTGGTTCAGAAGTTCCATGTTTTTTACTTCTAGCATTCGTACAATGTGCAATACAAGTTATTTTTATTGCCACAAAATGCATATTCTTCCAAAACCTCTGGTCCTTTCATTTGGAGAAATACAAAGTTCTCTCACAGATTGGCAAATTTCTGATTTGCACTTCTCTCCAAAATTTGACTAAGAGTAGAATATCGTTCCATTTAATGTCGGTGTTGGCCCTATAAAAAGTCCCAACGCCTACAAAAAATATTTCATGGGTTGTAACATAGGGTGCCTGGCATCTTTTGGCAGGGAGTCCAGCTCCCGCCCAGGGAGCCGCGAGTTCCTCTGTCTGGGAATGCAGCGAGCATCCCTCCCTGCCTGGCACCCCGACAGCCAGGATGGGAAACGTCAGGTTGATGCCCCTCAGCGGAAAAGCGCCAATATCTCCCCAACATGACAAGGTCGTTGTCAGTCCGCGTGATGGAGTGAGAAAAATGACCCCCATTAGCGCCCCAGAAGGACAGCGCACGAGATGTCCGCGGTGAGTTTGCTCAAGGCTGCAGGATGGAAAATTGGTCCTTGCAGGAATGTGACAGATGTTGTGGACGTTTTGTTTACTCTTCAGACATTTCGTCCGGTTACAAACCACTCGATGGTAATTACAGTATATGCTGTGTGTTCTATTTCTAATCACGTTACGCAATAAAAGAGCATAAAAGAAGGCATAGAATATGTAGTGGATGTTATCTTATCACAAGGCATGTGCATGTAGACAACGAATCACCCCATAAACAAGCCGGATGCCCTGTACACGTACTGTTAAATGTTATTACATTCTATAACATTCTTACAGTCCAGATGATAATATTGCTAACATATAAACACATATATAGGGAGAGGTGTGGTGCAGCGGGGCTCACGGTTCGATTCCCAGCTCCGGAGGCAGCTCAGCCCAGCATCATGTGACTCTGGGCAATAGCTCGCTTAATATCCCGACACCCCCCAGCGCCTTGAGACCCTTACCGGTGATAAGTTTGCGCTTTACAAATACTTGGTTACAACTCTGACTAAGAACTGAAAGCAACACTATGCCATTTTGTGCAATGTATTAATGGTCTCCCATAATATATCGAGCATTTAACAAGAAGGCATCCATCAGAGGACCTACGGAGGACTGCATTTCCCAGACTGCAACGTGCTGCTCATCCAGAGCGGACCAATCAGATCCCACGATTTAGCATAAGTAGGAAGTGGCAGCCCTCCTTGCCTTCCCTCGACCGCCAGTGCCTATGAGGAAGAGTCAATCTCGAAACGCGTCAGGCAGCGGTCGGCTGCTTTTAATGGACTGAAATGTGTACTGCTCATACCAATAAAGGCTTTTTATTGGGGAAAAAGCGGTCTGTGGTTTCGAGTGCTGCTCGCTTGTCGGACACCCCACGGAGCATGATTTATTGGCGGCCGTCCTGCCGCCGAGCAAGCACCATCCCAGAAACAGGGGGCCACTGAGCTCGATACACGGGACTCAATTGTGGAGCACAGATCTTGGATCTAGAGCAGTGACGCATTCCAGGGCTCACTGAGGGCTTTATCGAGCATTTATCAAGAAGGCATCCATCAGAGGACCTACGGAGGACTGCATTTCCCAGACTGCAACGTGCTGCTCATCCAGAGCGGACCAATCAGATCCCACGATTTAGCATAAGTAGGAAGTGGCAGCCCTCCTTGCCTTCCCTCGACCGCCAGTGCCTATGAGGAAGAGTCAATCTCGAAACGCGTCAGGCAGCGGTCGGCTGCTTTTAATGGACTGAAATGTGTACTGCTCATACCAATAAAGGCTTTTTATTGGGGAAAAAGCGGTATGTGGTTTTGAGTGCTGCTCGCTTGTCGGACACCCCACGGAGCATGATTTATTGGCGGCCGTCCTGCCGCCGAGCAAGCACCATCCCAGAAACAGGGGGCCACTGAGCTCGATACACGGGACTCAATTGTGGAGCACAGATCTTGGATCTAGAGCAGTGACGCATTCCAGGGCTCACTGAGGGCTTTATCGAGCATTTAACAAGAAGGCATCCATCAGAGGACCTACGGAGGACTGCATTTCCCAGACTGCAACGTGCTGCTCATCCAGAGCGGACCAATCAGATCCCACGATTTAGCATAAGTAGGAAGTGGCAGCCCTCCTTGCCTTCCCTCGACCGCCAGTGCCTATGAGGAAGAGTCAATCTCGAAACGCGTCAGGCAGCGGTCGGCTGCTTTTAATGGACTGAAATGTGTACTGCTCATACCAATAAAGGCTTTTTATTGGGGAAAAAGCGGTCTGTGGTTTCGAGTGCTGCTCGCTTGTCGGACACCCCACGGAGCATGATTTATTGGCGGCCGTCCTGCCGCCGAGCAAGCACCATCCCAGAAACAGGGGGCCACTGAGCTCGATACACGGGACTCAATTGTGGAGCACAGATCTTGGATCTAGAGCAGTGACGCATTCCAGGGCTCACTGAGGGCTTTATCGAGCATTTAACAAGAAGGCATCCATCAGAGGACCTACGGAGGACTGCATTTCCCAGACTGCAACGTGCTGCTCATCCAGAGCGGACCAATCAGATCCCACGATTTAGCATAAGTAGGAAGTGGCAGCCCTCCTTGCCTTCCCTCGACCGCCAGTGCCTATGAGGAAGAGTCAATCTCGAAACGCGTCAGGCAGCGGTCGGCTGCTTTTAATGGACTGAAATGTGTACTGCTCATACCAATAAAGGCTTTTTATTGGGGAAAAAGCGGTCTGTGGTTTCGAGTGCTGCTCGCTTGTCGGACACCCCACGGAGCATGATTTATTGGCGGCCGTCCTGCCGCCGAGCAAGCACCATCCCAGAAACAGGGGGCCACTGAGCTCGATACACGGGACTCAATTGTGGAGCACAGATCTTGGATCTAGAGCAGTGACGCATTCCAGGGCTCACTGAGGGCTTTATCGAGCATTTAACAAGAAGGCATCCATCAGAGGACCTACGGAGGACTGCATTTCCCAGACTGCAACGTGCTGCTCATCCAGAGCGGACCAATCAGATCCCACGATTTAGCATAAGTAGGAAGTGGCAGCCCTCCTTGCCTTCCCTCGACCGCCAGTGCCTATGAGGAAGAGTCAATCTCGAAACGCGTCAGGCAGCGGTCGGCTGCTTTTAATGGACTGAAATGTGTACTGCTCATACCAATAAAGGCTTTTTATTGGGGAAAAAGCGGTCTGTGGTTTCGAGTGCTGCTCGCTTGTCGGACACCCCACGGAGCATGATTTATTGGCGGCCGTCCTGCCGCCGAGCAAGCACCATCCCAGAAACAGGGGGCCACTGAGCTCGATACACGGGACTCAATTGTGGAGCACAGATCTTGGATCTAGAGCAGTGACGCATTCCAGGGCTCACTGAGGGCTTTATCGAGCATTTAACAAGAAGGCATCCATCAGAGGACCTACGGAGGACTGCATTTCCCAGACTGCAACGTGCTGCTCATCCAGAGCGGACCAATCAGATCCCACGATTTAGCATAAGTAGGAAGTGGCAGCCCTCCTTGCCTTCCCTCGACCGTCAGTGCCTATGAGGAAGAGTCAATCTCGAAACGCGTCAGGCAGCGGTCGGCTGCTTTTAATGGACTGAAATGTGTACTGCTCATACCAATAAAGGCTTTTTATTGGGGAAAAAGCGGTCTGTGGTTTCGAGTGCTGCTCGCTTGTCGGACACCCCACGGAGCATGATTTATTGGCGGCCGTCCTGCCGCCGAGCAAGCACCATCCCAGAAACAGGGGGCCACTGAGCTCGATACACGGGACTCAATTGTGGAGCACAGATCTTGGATCTAGAGCAGTGACGCATTCCAGGGCTCACTGAGGGCTTTATCGAGCATTTAACAAGAAGGCATCCATCAGAGGACCTACGGAGGACTGCATTTCCCAGACTGCAACGTGCTGCTCATCCAGAGCGGACCAATCAGATCCCACGATTTAGCATAAGTAGGAAGTGGCAGCCCTCCTTGCCTTCCCTCGACCGCCAGTGCCTATGAGGAAGAGTCAATCTCGAAACGCGTCAGGCAGCGGTCGGCTGCTTTTAATGGACTGAAATGTGTACTGCTCATACCAATAAAGGCTTTTTATTGGGGAAAAAGCGGTCTGTGGTTTCGAGTGCTGCTCGCTTGTCGGACACCCCACGGAGCATGATTTATTGGCGGCCGTCCTGCCGCCGAGCAAGCACCATCCCAGAAACAGGGGGCCACTGAGCTCGATACACGGGACTCAATTGTGGAGCACAGATCTTGGATCTAGAGCAGTGACGCATTCCAGGGCTCACTGAGGGCTTTATCGAGCATTTAACAAGAAGGCATCCATCAGAGGACCTACGGAGGACTGCATTTCCCAGACTGCAACGTGCTGCTCATCCAGAGCGGACCAATCAGATCCCACGATTTAGCATAAGTAGGAAGTGGCAGCCCTCCTTGCCTTCCCTCGACCGCCAGTGCCTATGAGGAAGAGTCAATCTCGAAACGCGTCAGGCAGCGGTCGGCTGCTTTTAATGGACTGAAATGTGTACTGCTCATACCAATAAAGGCTTTTTATTGGGGAAAAAGCGGTCTGTGGTTTCGAGTGCTGCTCGCTTGTCGGACACCCCACGGAGCATGATTTATTGGCGGCCGTCCTGCCGCCGAGCAAGCACCATCCCAGAAACAGGGGGCCACTGAGCTCGATACACGGGACTCAATTGAGGAGCACAGATCTTGGATCTAGAGCAGTGACGCATTCCAGGGCTCACTGAGGGCTTTATCGAGCATTTAACAAGAAGGCATCCATCAGAGGACCTACGGAGGACTGCATTTCCCAGACTGCAACGTGCTGCTCATCCAGAGCGGACCAATCAGATCCCACGATTTAGCATAAGTAGGAAGTGGCAGCCCTCCTTGCCTTCCCTCGACCGCCAGTGCCTATGAGGAAGAGTCAATCTCGAAACGCGTCAGGCAGCGGTCGGCTGCTTTTAATGGGCTGAAATGTGTACTGCTCATACCAATAAAGGCTTTTTATTGGGGAAAAAGCGGTCTGTGGTTTCGAGTGCTGCTCGCTTGTCGGACACCCCACGGAGCATGATTTATTGGCGGCCGTCCTGCCGCCGAGCAAGCACCATCCCAGAAACAGGGGGCCACTGAGCTCGATACACGGGACTCAATTGTGGAGCACAGATCTTGGATCTAGAGCAGTGACGCATTCCAGGGCTCACTGAGGGCTTTATCGAGCATTTAACAAGAAGGCATCCATCAGAGGACCTACGGAGGACTGCATTTCCCAGACTGCAACGTGCTGCTCATCCAGAGCGGACCAATCAGATCCCACGATTTAGCATAAGTAGGAAGTGGCAGCCCTCCTTGCCTTCCCTCGACCGCCAGTGCCTATGAGGAAGAGTCAATCTCGAAACGCGTCAGGCAGCGGTCGGCTGCTTTTAATGGACTGAAATGTGTACTGCT